>NC_012873.2:40213875-40539927 GCF_000003195.3 Sorghum bicolor
GATGAGTCTCATGCTCTTGATTCATGGTTTTGCTGTGCTGGTATTGTAACGATCTACTCGTACCGGTCGGAATTCCGCCATCCGAGTTAAGTGATACATGTAATCCCAGTCATGGTGAGATAGAGATCAATCAGATTAATCTAATTGAACCCTAGGTCAAGTGCCGGGCACATGTGATGCGCGGCAGTAGTAGATGGGATCTACTTCCGGGCGGTGGATTGCCGGGCAAAGTGTTGTTCGGTAAAACAGCCGTAACTTTTGATCCGTAACTCGGATTGAGACGATCTATAAATGAAAATCATAGAGAAAAAAATTTTACATTCGATTCTTCATGGTCGAACTAAGTTCGGCAAAATTAGAATTGCGAAAAAAGGCCAGGAAAATAGAGTTATTGGCCCTGCAAGTTTAGATGTCCGAATCGGTTAACTCTGTTTGGCAGAGATTCATGACTGGTATAGCCCTTATGTGATGCATGTATGTAATAAATTCATGGCTTGCACGTCATGATAATGACAATATGGCTGGAGCCACATAGATATTGTCCACCTGATGTACTGGCCTGCGTGCCAATCTGTGATGATCCTACCCGCGACTATGTAATTTTAATTCACTGCCTTGCGTTAGTGATAGCTAGTCTTGGTGGAATCATTACTGGAGGATGGTGTACATGGATCATGGAGATGGAGATTGCCATGATGAACAGATAGATGGAGATGGAGATAATGGGCTATACCAAGTCATATCTGTGTTAATGTCGTTCTTACTATGTTCTACTTTCATATGCGATGATGTTTTGTCTACATGCACGAGGTAGTGAAGTAGAACGATCAATCAACAATGTTTAAGTTACATGCTCCCCCAAACCTTGCACTGTCATGCGTCTTGTACAATCAGTGGTAGGTCTATGAAATTAGGGTCCCACTGGTTTTCCTTAACTAGGCAGGTTCGTATCGGATACTTACTGCAGAAGGGTTGGTTTTCTTGAACAAGGTCATCCTCACAGTTAGGGACCTTGGAGCATAAGTAGTTGGGTAACAGAAGCATAGAGATGCCACCCCAACAACAAGAGTCATATGTGATATGATTAGCAAGGAGTACCGATCTACCATGTCTACTAGCGGTGATGCTAAAGCTCACTAGTATACTTGTTAGTTGTGGGTCTTGAATCAGTAAGTATCAATTGAGGGATATTGATTTTAGTGGGAGTAGATTTTATTTAATATTATTTACTCTATCTTGGATACGTTGTCTTAGTATTTTGCATTACTTTTGTTGTAGATTAATGGCGCCCACCAATCAAACATTTACTTTGCGCTCAATTCTTGAGAAAGATAAGTTGAATGGAACAAACTATGCGGATTGGATCCGCAACCTGAGAATTGTTCTCAGGGCTGAAAAAAAGGAAGAGATTCTAGACACCCCATTACCAGAAGCACCTAAGGATAATGCATGTACTGTAGAGTAGAACACTTACAAGAAAGCATGTGATACTGATCTTGAAGTGAGTTGCCTCATGCTTGCTTATATGGAACCTGAGCTGCAGATGCAGTTCGAAAATAATCAGGCAGCGTATGATATTAGCATATCGCTTAATGATATGTTCCAGGCTGAGGCTAGAACTAAAAGGTTCCAAGTCTCAAAAGCTTTTGTTGATTGCAAGCTAGCAGAGGGCGTAGCAGTTGGCCCACATGTAATCAAGATGGTTGGTTACACTCAGAGGTTGGAGAGAAGCTAGGCTTCGCAATTGGCCAAGAGTTGGCTACTGATTTCATTCTATCGTCTCTTTCGCCCTGTTATAGAAACTTCATCTCGAACTACCATATGCATGGGGCGGAGAAGGACTTGAATGAGTTGTGTGGAATGCTGAAAATAGCAGAGGCTGACATCAAGAAGAGCATAGGCAGTAGCCAAGTGTTGGCTGTCCAAAACAAGCCTAACTTTAAGAGATAGAAGGGCAACGCTTGGAAGAAGAAAAAGGGCAAGGCTAAGGATGAGATCCATAAGCCAAGCCTACCTGCACCTAAGGCTGGCCCAGATGCTGATGCTCAGTGCTTTCACTGTAAGGGGAAAGGTCACTGGAAGAGAATTTGCAAGTTGTACTTGGCGTCCTTAAAGAAGGATGGCGGTGGTAAAGGTACTTCCGCTACTCATACACTTGTTGTTTATGTTACAAATATTTTCCTCGCTAACTCTTATATTGATTCTTGGGTATTTGATACCGGATCGGTTGCTCATATTTGCAATAGGATGCAGGGAATGATAAGATGTAGAAGCGTTGAAAAGGGAGAAGTTGATTTCCACGTGGGCAACAATGCAAGAGTTGCTGCGTTGAACGTCAGGACGATGCAACTTCATCTACCATCAGGATTTATTTTGGAATTGAATAATTGTTATTTTGTTCCTAGTTTAAGTGAAAACATTGTGTCTCCTTCATGTTTGATGAAGGATGGCTATTCATTTGCGAGCAAAGACAATGATTGTGTGATCTCTAAGAATGACATATTTGTGGCTTATGCATTCATTGTGAATGAGTTATTTATTTTAAATCTTGATGATGCACATATCTGTAATGTTTGTGCTAAAAGGCCTCAGCTTAATGAGTTAAGTCCTACTTATTTGTGACATTGTCGTTTGGGTCATATAAGTGAGAATCGCATGAAGAGGCTCCATGATGATGGGCTTTTAACTTCGTTTGATTTTGAATCATACGAGACATGTGAGTCTTGCTTACTGGGAAAGATGACCAAGGCACCTTTCACAGGTTTTCCTAAGAGAGCGTATGACTTATTGGAACTTGTACATACTGATGTATGTGGACCAATGAGTACGACAGCTAGAGGCGGATTCGAATACTTCATAACTTTCACTAATGATTTTAGTAGATATGGATATGTCTACTTAATGAAACATAAGTCTGAAACATTTGAAAAGTTCAAAGAATTTCAGAATGAAGTAGAGAATCAACGTGGCAAGAAAATTAAAGCTTTGCGTTCTGATCGTGGAGGTGAATATTTGAGTCATGAATTTAGCAATCATCTAAAGAGTTGTGGAATCATTCCACAACTTACGCCACCTGGAACGCCTCAGAGGAACGACGTGTTTGAGTGACGTAATCAAACTTTGTTGGACATGGTTCGATCTATGATGAGCCAGTCGGACCTACCTTTATCATTTTGGGGATATGCTCTAGAAATAGCCGCTTTCACTTTAAATAGAGTACCATCTAAGTCTGTAGTTAAGACACCATATAAGATGTGGACTGGTAAGTGTCCTAGTTTGTCTTTTCTGAAAATTTGGGGTTGTGAAGTTTATGTCAAACGACTTATATCAGATAAACTAACACCCAAATCAGACAAGTGCTTTTTAGTGGGATACCCAAAGGAAACTTTAGGGTATTATGTCTATAACTGGACAGAGGGCAAAGTGTTTGTTACTCGAAACAGTGTTTTCTTATTGAAAGAGTTTCTCAAAAGGGAGAAAAGTGGACAGAAGGTTTATCTTGAAGAAGTTCAAGATGAACTAGTTGGGAATGACTCTACGAGCGATGCTAACATAGCAGAACAAGTTGAGATGCCCATGGTAGTAGAAACACCACCACAACCACGAAGATCAGCAAGACTTCGCGAATTGCGGGGGGAATTGTTATTGTTAGACGATGACGAACCTGCAAATTAGGCAGAAGCAATGATGGACCAAGATTTTGAGAAATGGCAAAGTGCCATGAGATCCGAGATAGATTCCATGGGAGACAATCAAGTTTGGAACTTGGTTGATCCGCCTGATGGGGTTAGACCCATAGAGTGCAAATGGATCTATAAAAAGAAAAGGATATGGATGGAAATGTTCACATCTATAAAGCTCGACTTGTCGCAAAGGGTTTTAGGGAAGTTCACAGAATTGACTGCGACGGGACTTTCTCGCCAGTAGCGATGCTTAAATCTATCCGGATCAGTCTAGCAATTGCTGCATATTTTGATTATGAGATATGGCAGATGGATGTTAAAACAGCCTTTCTAAATGGAAATTTGGAAGAGGACGTGTATATGATACAACCCGAAGGTTTTGTTGATCCTAATAATGCTAGAAAAATATGCAAGCTTAAGAAATCTATTTATGGATTAAAGCAAGCATCTTAGAGTTGGAATATTCGTTTTGATGAAGTGGTCAAAGGTTTTGGCTTTCGTCAGAATGAAGAAGAACCTTGTGTTTACAAGAAGGAAAGTGGGAGCGCTGTTGTATTTCTAATCTTATATGTGGATGATATATTATTGATGGGGAATGACATTCCAATATTGCAATCAGTAAAGATTTCACTGAATAATAGTTTTTCTATGAAGGATTTAGGAGAAGCATCATACATTTTGGGCATTAAGATCTATAGAGATAGGTCCAAAAGGCTAATAGGATTAAGCCAAGATACATATATAGACAATGTGTTGAAATTGTTCAACATGGAACAATCTAAAAGAGGGTTCTTGCCTATGTCACATGGTATGTGTTTTAGCGATAAGCAGTGTCCTTCATTAGATGAAGAGCGCAAACGCATGAGTAAGGTTCCATACGCTTTGGCAATTGGTTCCATCATGTATGCCATGATATGTACTCACCCAGATGTCTCATATGCTCTAAGTGTTGCGAGCAGGTACCAGAATAATCTAAGTGAAAGTCACTAGACACTTGTTAAAACCATTCTTAAGTACTTGAGAAGGACTAAAAATGTGTTCCTATTCTATGGAGGTGAGGAGGAGCTCGTTGTAAATGGTTACACTGATGCTAGCTTGCAAACTGACACAGATGATTCACAATCTCAATCAGGTTTTGTGTTCACGATAAATGGTGGTGCAGTAAGCTGGAAAAGTTCCAAGCAGGCGACAGTGACTGATTCTACAACAGAGGCCGAGTACATCGCAGCTTCTGAAACTGCGAAGGAAGGTGTTTGGATGAGGAGATTCCTCATTGAGCTTGGTGTATTTCCAAATGCATCGAGCCCATTGAATCTACATTATGACAACTATGGGGTGATTGCACAGGCTAAGGAGCCTAGGAATCACCAGAAGAACAAACATGTGCTGCGGAAGTTTCACCTCATTCGAGAGTTCATTATGCGAGGTGAAATTAATATGTTCAAGATACATACGGATTCGAATATTGCAGATCCTTTGACAAAGGCTCTTCCATAGCCTAAGCATGAGGCACACTTGAGGTCTATGGGTATTAGATATCTTAGAGATTAACTCTAGTGCAAGTGGGAGACTGTTGGGAATATGCCCTAGAGGTAATCATAGAGATGATGATATTACGATTGTATCCATGACATATATTATGAATTCAGTGAATATCCATTATAGACAAACTTGTACTGATTAACAATTATGTGAATTGTTTGTGAAACTCTTTTACTTGTATGGTTATTCTAAAGTTGTCCCTAGTCAGAGTTCGTGTGACGATACACATGAACATTAGATTAGCACATGTATTAGTTGATGACTTTGTTTCACAAGTCATAGACATAGAGATGTCAAACTAATAATGTGGGCACACATATGACATGGGGCTGGACTGACCCAACATGAGATATTCTTATTATCACTTTATACATCATGTACCTTATGTCCTTAGACCTGAGATTGTCGTATGTTCTCAAGATGTGAAACGACCTACTTAGGGACTATTAAACGCTACTCCGTTACAGGGTAGTTATAAAGGTGGTCTTCGGGTTTCTCGGTGAACATGTTGTGAGACATAGATGATCAGGATAGAACTTGCCCCTCTCTAAGTGAGAGAGATATTATCTCACTGGATCACTCAAGTGATTGGATCAACAAATGCATGGTCGTGCCTGGGTTAAGTGTTAACCCACGAGTTGAACCAAATATCGTGTGCTGAGGGAATAACATGTATATGTGTGTAGTGGTTCGTCTCATATGATCTTTGTGTACGTATAGGAGTTGTCACGCCTTGCTAGAGGCCGCTGTCAACTATTGGGCGAGTAGGAGTACTCGGCCCATGTCTATATGCACGTGAACCCATAGGATCGCACGCTTAAGGGGCTGGAAACCTAATTCGGGTTGGACCAGAATTAGACAAGGCTTAGGGTTTCTAATTGGGCCCCCGTCTCGGGGCTAATTGGAGGATGCCTATATAAGAGAGGGAGGGGGCGCGGCCAGGGAAAATCCCACGCCATCAGGCAGTCGCCGCCGCTCACCCACGCTCGCGCCTTTTGCTCCTCGCGGACCTAGCAGTCCGGAGGCGCAACGCTTCTTCCCTGCACGTGTGGGATACCTCAGAGGTGCTGCATCTGGAGCACAAGGACGAACCGTGGGAGAGGCTGGTGTGGTGGACGACCACGCAACTGTACGACACTGCTACTACACGCACAACTACACCGAGTCGCTTCCGCTGCATCTGCGCGTCTAGTGGTAATCCCGTGATCTATAACTTGCAGTTGATCCTTTTTTATGAGGTTGAAATTTTTGTTTCCTAGCTAGCGTAGCGTCCTCATCATCCATCACCCCTCCCCTCCACCGGCGAGCACGGCGCCCCCTCCCACCGGCGCGCGCGGCTCCTAGGAACGGTGCGCCCCTCTCCTCCAGTGGCGTAGGTGTGGCGCTCCGCTGGCAGCTCCACTTCCCATGGCCGAGTTGGTCGATGGCAGCAAAAAAGAAAATGACGTGTGGGTCCTCTATATCATAGACTATTAGAATAAATTTAGGTACCATGTTTACGTAGTATTGCTGGAGTTTGAGGTAAAATATAGATAGTTTAAAAATAGTTGGCTACCTAGTGCTGCTAGAGATGCTCTAATTGGATATGACATAGAGCAAACTTGGCTACGCTTCAGGGTTATCTTGCAGGCAACCAACAGGAAATGCTACGCTCAATTCTATAGTTTTTTTTACGAGATCTGGTTACAGATGCAGACGCTCATAAATATGAGCGCACATTCACCCCTATGAACGTATGCACGCACACCTATCTCTATGAGCACCTCCGAAGAATCGAGTTAGACCGGCAAACCACCACAAGCGTCTTGCTATCGACGAGCGCACACTCACCCCTATGGACGCACGTACGCACACCCTATCTCTATAAGCACCTCCAGAAAACTGAGTTAGACCGACAAATCACCGCAAGCGCTTCGCTGTCGACGGAGCATAATGCCGTTAAATTCTGAAATAAATCTAGAAAAATGCGAGCACTCGTGTCAAGTCGAGAACTTAAACCCGGGTGGATAGGTTTCACCATAAAAAACCAATCAGTTAATCTATGATTAGTTCGCACTCTATTGTATAGCTTTATCCAGCAATAACCACAGTTCAGCAAGGAGATGGACACTCAACTCTTTTAAGACGGATGTGTGGATTGTGGAGGATGCCCTTGCAGATCGTTTCACGCGACTGTTCAGCCACTGCACAAAAAAGGAGGCAACAGTCCATAAGGTCCTGAATTCTGATTTTCACCAGAACTTTGTCAATAAACTATCCAACAAAGCTGAACAGGAACTGCAACAACTCAATTTCCTAATTGGGCAGCTGCTGGCCTTCACCTTCAACCGGGGCAGCGAGACCATAATCTACACTTGGATCAACTCAATCCCAGATGCTCAGTACAACTCTTTCATCGCCTTGTGCTGCTGGCAGCTGTGGAAGCGGAGGAATGGGATTGTATTTGGCAGCGGAACCATTTCCCTATGAAAACTCATGCTTTCATGCAAAACGGAGGCGTGACAATGCCATGCTGGAATGACAAAGCAACTGAATGCCAGGCTTTTATTTGATCAACCATTTACCTAAGACAACTCTGATTTCTCTCCAACCACGTTAAGCCCTGTCATCATTTTTATTTTTCACCATTGGGTCATGAGTTTCCAAACACAAATATCAGTCCATGTCTTGATGTGTATTGGATGTTTCCAGGTGAACAGCCATGTTTGATTTTATCGCATCCCCATCGTGTCCCTTCCCCTCTCTCCAGTCACTCCACCCAATTATTAATGAAACACTGCAGCAGCAAAGAACTGATGATCGCCTCCCCTTGCCCAAGCGCAAAGCCTTGACAGACATCAGCTCTCTCTCTCTCTCTCTTTCTCATGTAAATTCTATCAAGACAAACATGTAAAAGGGGCAAAGCGAGCCCATAATTTTTATAATAAAATCAGGTGGGGATCATTCCCCCCTAGAATTCTAAAAAATAGCTAAGATAAAAAATAGTGCAGCAACGTGAATACAAACAAATACAATATATTAACCTGTAAATTTTTTAAAACCATATTTTGACTGTTTAAATCGACAACAAACTAATAAGTAAATCTTTTAAAAATAGTAAAAATAAGTAAAATATTAGTTTATTTAGTATTTTCTATTCAAAAACTAAAACGGAAGATTCGAGGTATAACATAGTGGTGTTATCACTGTCGATTTTAACAAGCATCAGCAATGACAACTCATTATCTCTATTCTTTGATTTAAAAACTGATGGTAGTGATAGGTTATAACATTCTCGGTTTTTAAACACTCAATAGTAATGGGCCAGGAGAAATAGTGTGTTTCGTAGTCGTGACAGGACATTGTCATATTATTGACAAGATTAATTTATATTATGGATGTCATGTTTTAGTAAAAACAAATTATAGCTTTTCAATTTATATAAAGGATAAAACATAAATAGATATGTATTATTTCCATTTTTATTTCTCAAAATATTTGATAGTTTTTTCTCTCCCATTAAAATGCATAGGCTTATTTCTTAGTAATAATAGATAAATAAAAGGAAAAACGTGCAACGTAGTCATCATCACGTGTATGAATTTGCTCAGTATTTCGAATAGCCTGATGAAGACATGGTGATCAACGTATATGTGTTATGTAAACCGCTTGTACTGACCCGTTTACACAGGCGGTTTTAAATTCTCGCTGTACAATTTTACAATACAGGCGGACAATAACTAAAACCGTCTGTGGAAAGTTTTTGCCACCGCCGGCTTAGAGCATCTATGTACTAGTGGTAGGTATAGATTTGTTGACTGAACAAAAAAGAGGAGATGAGTTCGGTCTCTTCGTGATTATGGAGATATAGACTATACTTACGTGTTTGGACAGAGACCTGGCTGTAAAAGTACATAGAGAAGGCCGACTGAGATCACCCATCGATATAAAACAAATATATATTATTATGGTCCTACTTGATTCTAGTTTTTAGCATCTAGATCAGTAGCCATGCTTTGCTAGTTCTTATCTACAAATTAGCCACGAGCTCCTGTGAGATTGGAGTATCATTCTTTGTTGTTCTTACTCTTGAAACAGTCAGGATTTTCGTTGTATTCGAAAAATTATTCCTTTACTAGATTATCAAAAGCTTATAGTCATAGTGCTTGTATTAAAGTGAAACAATCCAGTCCAATTCCAAAATTTATTTGCAATGTCAGCAACGGAGACGATCTCACAGTTGGCCTTGGTACTTAATTCAGATTTATTATGCAAAACTGGCAGTAAGAGTCAAACTATTACAGAGAAGCTGCCCCATCTATCCACCTTTGATAGGCAACAAATACTTCAAGTGGCAAATAGTCCGATGGAACATGACCTGCCCCCTAAAGTGAATGTACAAAATTCAACCCATTAGTACACAGTGGTAGGGTCCTATAAAACTTGATTAGATCACGTTTCCTAATGAATGGATATTTAGAGTAAAATACACCACTCGCTCTTGAACTTAGCTCGACATAACATCTAGGTCCCCAAACCTCAATACAGATTCAGATCAATAAACTGGCAAATTGCATCATGTGAAGTCATAATCTCCATAACTTGTGTTAATTCATTGTTGACTATCTAGAGAAGTAGGCCCACATATCATGTCGGTTCTTGTCGTCTCCTTGCTTGCTCCTCCCTCACTCATTCTATCTCTCATCCAGCTCTTCACCAATGCCTGCTTCCCACACATCCTTGCTCATCCCTTTTGACAAGCTTTGTCACCCCACCTCCTCCCATGCATGCCCAATAGTTTGGTATATGCCCGCATAGACGTTATTGCTCATGTGGAACAACCTTTGTCACCAAATTTCTCCTTAGGAATGATCAATTCATCCTGACCCCATTCAATTCATCATTTAACTAATTCGTCCTAATCAATTATCTGTTTATCCACATCAGATGCTTTGAGCCCCTTACACTGAGGACTAGCTCTAGTCAAACTTGACTGGCTAGGAGTGCATGTGTGTCGAGCATTGTGCAAGAAACTACACACCCCTAGCCTTCACATAGCTTGGTTCTACTAGGACATCTCAATGTGGCACACGATGACCACGACCATCGTGCCCCTATGCTCATTGACCACATCCACCGCATATACCCTAGCGAGGCCTGATCCTTGGGGCCGCCTCATAGTGGCATACCATGAACCTATAGCCCAACAACCCGCATTGTGTAGATGGTGTACATTTAATTTTTGCATGGGAGGCAAATACGGTGGCCAGCGAGTGCTACAAAAGGGCATGCCCCCTCTACACACACACACAATGTGCACAACCTCATTAGTGACAAGGTAGCGTTTGAGATGCTGGCAACACAATTTAGGACCTTGATAGAGGGATCAAGGCTTCATCCAAGACAAGGACATGTAGTCACTATACTTCGCAGCCACGAAAGAGGCCGTCATGGGGTGTCTAGGTTGGAGGACGAAGAGGTATGGAGGATGTGCCATAGAGGAAGAGGATGTCTGCTGGGCGGGAGGACACAATACGAGGAGTGAGAGATAAAAACAAGCAGTGAAGATAGGGCTAGGGCTAGGGCTATCATGTGGACCTCACCTCTATGGTCCAGTCCAAGCCATCGTGTAGTTAGTAGGCAAGTTTAGTGACCCAAATGTTTTGGATGTTTAGGGACCTGAAAGTTACCTCCAAGCCAAGTTTGAGAATCGATTGTGGCAGTGCATTTTACTCTATTATACAAGAAGTAGATATGCGTACCTTTATTGTCGCAAACAATATATTGTTCTCATACCTAATTGAGTACCTATTAGAACAGTCAAAGCAAAAGTTTATGTCATTTATTAGAAACAATTATCCAAAACTAATTACAGTATAATTTTTTTAAGAGATGGCAGATTTGGATGCATTTTAAGTGTAATTTGACTTTAGCACTACCATTGATGTGCGCATATATATGCGTGTTCAACCTACACAAATTGTATGGCTTTGGCACTTCTATTAATAATTTGAAGTCAATTTACTATCTTAACTACCAAATGATCAATTCGATATTGCTTCCTTTCTAAACATCCCACTAAATAACTTTTTTTGTCATCGTTGGATTTTGATAATCCAGAGTGAACTTCTAGTTCATAGGTCGTAGGGGTTAAACTTTGTGTTCACAAGTTGTGTGAGTGCCTTCCCAAAGGTTTTTGGCACTCCATATCAAAAGATATGGGCTTTCTCTGTTATAAATACTGTTTTACTTGACATATGTACATGTATTGTGAAAGTGTTCCAGCAACTCTGCACATGTTATTCTCAATTTGAGAAATTGTATCGTGCTTTTACGACACTTATGGTGGAACTACAATTGTATTCAGACCCAAATGACTAACGAGACTGGAAGAATGAGAAATTGATCGGTACTAACATATTTAAGTAATATATATTTCAAAATTAGAATATGAAATATAACAAAACATAAACTAGTTGTTATGTTTTTTGTAACGAAATTTAAGATAAAGAAACTACATGCAAGACATTATTGAGTGAGTTCCAAGTTTATGGATCCATTTTTCAAACGAGATGTAGAATACAAATATTATTAATTTTATCACTCTGCATCTCATGGAGCAAAAAATATCTGCATTTATCTCATTGTCTAGGAAATAGATGTTACTTACCCAGCAATCTGATTCTCCACAAACCAAGGATGCCATTTCTCGATTTCATTGTAGTTTAGTTTCTTTAGCCACTCCATAGTTGCAGTAAAAGGAACAAGCAAAGAATGGTCTCCACTGCATTCCAGTAGTAATCAACATTACACAATAGATAAATAGAAGTTACTCTAGAATAAAACAATGGTAGTTGCATGATTGCATCACCTTCATGTAGTGGACATGCTAAAGTTGTTTTAATTAATTATTTTACATGCCATTTACTTTCCTTACATGAACTAGTTTCCAACGCAACAAAGGGTACATCTTTTGGACTTTCGAGCTAGGAGTTATGGCTATTTTAGTGAAGGTTGCACATTCTGTTGTTGGCTGTGTGAGAATGAGAACACTCTTCAATTTCGGCCAACAAGATGATCTTCCACTTGCTTTTATTTATGCTTATGTTCACACCCAACTAGAAGGGATATTCCTAGTATAAATAAACCATGTAATCCATCATTTCAAGGGAGTTGAGATTTATATGATTTGATAATTGAGCATGGCTCTTCTTTGAGAAATCCTTAGAGTAAAGTCCGGTACTAGATGATCTTGTTGAGTGCTCTCCGAGTGATTCTAGTTTTATCGTATACACCACGTGGTTCCACGAGTCAATCCTTATCATTAAGAAAAAATGCTATTATTTTTTTAAAAGAAGAATTTTGTTTCTCATGTGTAGCTTCTATACTCTATTATCCAGTGGCTCTTGGTCCATTCTCAAGAAGCTACATTTGTATGGTTTGGTTGCTACAGCATTACAACAATTGGGACAGGCGGTCAAGGATATTTTTTCTGTCACTTGGGTGACAGTCTAGTTTACAGAATTATAATCACTAGAATGTGTTGTGCTACTCTTTTTTGTTGGCCGTGTGCTTGTTTAGGCAGAGGCCAGAAGCTCTTTTCAAGATTTTCTATCATCTCATTGTAAAGTGTTTGAAATTTAATAAAATCTCCTTTATCAAAAATAAAAATATTTTTTGCTTGAAGCTCTATGCAATTAGCTGGTTATATGTAAAATTAATGTCCCTCTGGAAAAATCATAAGAACAACAAAAACAAAAAAAAGCTATAGACGTTGTGTTGGACTAGGGTTTCCATTTGAGAAATATGATTTTTTTCCATGGAATGTTACGAAGTTCATAATATGAATGTTACGAATATTATATCAGGACAGTATTAGTTCATGAATAAGAATGAAATGTCACCTAGCTAATTTGCTCACCTGTAAACAAACACTCTATAACCTTTGGATGTTATGTTCAAGTGATATTCTATCAATGTTAGAATATCCCTCGTGTACAGAACACGCTTGGGACACCTCTTCCATGATCCTGATACTTCAACCTAAATAAATGGACACAATGCTTAAATTAAGTAGCCAAATTCGCCTCATCAATATTAATCAAATTCTGCAACGCCCTTACTAACCTTTTTTGCATGCAGTTTTTCTCTGCCCAAATCTGTATCAAAGAGTTTCTCAAGGGCCAACTCTTGATCCTAGAATTCAATCCAAATAGAAACTTACAATTCCCAAAAATACTTCATATTTTTGTTTAGAGATAAGGTATATACTAAATAGTAAATACTACTCCCTCAATCCTGAAATGTAATAGATTTGTAGTAGTCCTAAGTCAAATCGTCCTTAAATTTAACCAAATTTATAGATAAGAGTATTAACATCTACCAAAACGAAGAGATAAACTACAAAAGTACATTTCATAATGTATCTAATGAAACCAAATTGATATTGTAAATATTACTGTTCTTTTTACTGCAAATTTTGTCAAATTTATCATGGTTTGACTTGGCACAACTAAAAATCCATTATATTGAGGAAGTACATACACCACTAAAAAACAGGAAAATAGAGGCCATTAGTAGATCAAATACTAACATGGCATTCTAAACCATGCTTGGAGGTTTTAGAAAGGCGCTCAAACATTTGACCAGAATCATACTCCACAAATTCATTGGTTATCCCCATCTTGTATCGACATGGGGGGCATAGAATATGCTCCATGTTAATACCTTTTATTTGCTGCATCTCACATTTTAAATTGTTAGACATGATCAATAATAGAGCTTAATTATAGGTAGATTGGATAACCTGAGATATATATCTAACTTACCATATAAAATTGCTCCATGTTCCCTTGGCACGATGGATTGGAGTTATTCCAATACTTTCCATTACATGTAGCAACCAAACTCTGGTTACAAAAATCAAAATGTTACCATAGAATTTTTTTTTTAATATTAGATAAGAAAAATAAGACAACATGCTACGTTTGAAACAATAGTACTTGAAACAATTCATCTGAAATCAAACCCATTCGAAATGCATATGGAACATGTGCATTGTTCTCTATGTCAACATCAATAGCTGGATTACACAATGAATAGCCCTGCAAAAATAAAGCATGGAATTGAGTTATTTGAACTAAAATGATATTTTGAATTTTATTATGTACTTTGGAGAAAAAGTGTAATACAAATTTCATCAGTAGTGAAGGCCGAACTGGCCAACTGTATTTGATAGATTGATTGATTACAGGGAGATTACACACATATATATAGCAGAGTACATGGTCCTGAGGAGGCCAACAGCCAGCCCAATAGGGGAGGCGCAAGCTAATTCTAACACCCCCCCCCCCTCGCAGTTGGAATGGTAGCTAGCTGGACGTTCAGTTGGAGCGAAAATCAGTGAAGACGGATGAAGAAAGTCCCTTGGTGAAGACGTCAGCAAATTGGGATGTGGTGGGGACATGGAGGACCCAAACAGCCCCAATGGCAACGCGTTCCCATACAAAATGGAGATCGATCTCCACGTGTTTGGTACGCTGGTGTTGTACAGGGTTGGTGGAGAGGTAGACGGCGCTGACGTTGTTGCAATAGACGAGGCAAGCTGATGACATGGGGTGATGAAGTTCCTGGAGGAGTTGATGTAGCCAGGTAGCTTCAGCAACGCCATTTGCAACTGCACGGTATTCATCCTCCGCACTGGAGCGGGAGACGGTGGGCTGCCGCTTGGATGACCAGGAGACGAGGCTGCTGCCGAGGAAGACTGCATAGCCCGAGGTAGAACGGCAGGTGTCTGGACAGCCAGCCCAGTCAGCGTCGGTGTAGACAGTGAGCTGTGACGGAGATGACCTCGGGATGACCAGGCCATAGTCCAGGGTGCCCTTGAGGTAGCAGAGGATCCTTTTGGCAGCAGCGAGATGAGCTTCTCGAGGATCGTGCATGTAGAGGCAGATTTGTTGGACGGCATATGCAATGTCAGGCCAGGTAAAGGTCAAGTACTGGAGAGCCCCTGCGAGGCTGTGGTATGCTGTAGGATCTGCAACAGAGGGGCCATCAGAGGCAGAGACCTTGGCACAAGTGTCGACCGGGGTGGAGCAAGGCTTGCAATCACTCATGCCATTCCGGGTGATGATATCCAAAGTGTACTGAAGTTGAGAGAGAAATAGGGAGTCGCCCTGCTGCTCAACGTGCATGCCAAGGAAGTGATGAAGTGGACCAAGATCCTTCATAGCAAATGCCTTTTTCAGAGCCTCAATAACACGGTGGAGGAGCTGTTGTGAGGATGCTGTTAGGACAATGTCATCCACATAGAGGAGCAAGTAAGCTGTCTCAGTGCCTCGGTGAAAAACGAATAATGATGTATCTGATCTGGCTTCAGTGAACCCCAGGGAAAACAGATGGGAGGCAAAGCAGCTGTGCCATGCCCGTGGTGCCTGTTTAAGTCCATACAGGGACTTGTTAAGTCTGCACACATGAGTAGGATGAGTAGAATCTGCAAAACCAGTGGGCTGCGAGCAGTAGACAGTCTCAGACAGTGTCCCATGGAGGAAGGCATTCTTCACATCGAGTTGGTGAATTGGCCATTGTCGAGAATGAGCCAAGGTGAGGACAGTACAAATAGTAGCCGACTTGACCACAGGGCTGAACGTTTCATCGTAGTCAATACCGGGACGTTGGGTAAAGCCACAGAGGACCCAGCGAGCCTTGTATCTGTCCAAAGTCCCATCAGCGTGAAATTTATGTTTGAAAATCCACTTGCCGGTGACCACATTTGCTGTGTTGGGTCGAGGGACAAGATCATTCTAAGGAGTCAAGGATTTCATAAAAGGGAGGAATATTTTAGATGGTGTAGTGGTTTTACATGAGGTGATTCATGAACTGCATCATTCTAAGGGAAAAGGTCTTATCTTAAAGCTGGATTTTGAAAAGGCTTATGATAGAGTGAGATGGAGTTTTTTAGAACAGGTTATGGTGGGTCAAGGATTTCCGGCTCTTTGGATTTCCTGGGTTATGAGTACATTGAAAGATGGGAAGGTTTGCATCAATGTTAATGGGGAAAGGAGTCCCTATTTTAAAACTTTCAGAGGTTTAAGACAAGGGGACCCTCTATCTCCTCTTCTGTTCAACTTGGTAGCTAATGTCTTAGGAGTGTTTCTTGATAAGGCTTCAAAAAAGGGTCACATCCGAGGAGTCCTTGAACACTTAATCCCAGGGGGCATTACTCATATCCAGTACGCAGATGACACAGTAATCATGATTGATGGGTCTGTTACTTCTATTACTAACCTGAAATTAATTTTGTACTGCTTTGAATGGTTGACTGTCCTAAAAATCAATTACCACAAGAGTGAGGTGTATGGGTTTGGAGTTTCTCAAGGAGAGAAAGAAGAAATGGCCAATATGTTGAATTGTGTTCTGGGGGAACTTCCTATGAAATATTTAGGGATTCCTATCAGTGATCACTACTTAGCCATGGGGGCCTTCAGCTTTCTTCCACAAAAGATGATGTCCAAACTTGATCCCTGGAAAGGGAAATTTTTGACATCTGGGGGGAAACAAATTTTAACTAATTCCTGTCTAAGCAGTATCCCTCTTTATTGTATGGGCTTCTACTGGCTCATGGATGGGATTCACAAGAAAATGGATAGCATTAGGGCTAAATTCCTTTGGCAAGGAGCCGAGGACAAATTTAAATACCACATGGCCAAATGGGAAATGGTGTGTAGACCTAAGGACCAAGGAGGTCTAGGGATTATAAATACTAGAATTATGAATGACTGCCTATTAGTTAAGTGGATCTGGAAGATTTTTCAGGAACCCGAGGATCTTTGGTTCAAAATTGTCAAAGCTAAGTATATGGGTGAAGGGGGTTTCTTTAAATCTAAGACAAAAAGGGTCTCCCAATTCTGGCAAGGACTACATAAAGTGAAAAATCTCTTTAAATGGGGTGCTGTTTTTAAGGTAAGAAATAGGAATCATTGCAAGTTCTGGGAAGATTGCTGGGCCGGGGAGGTTCCACTTGCTGTTGGCCATGAACACCTTTTCAGGATGGTGAGAGATCCTAGCTGTTCTGTCTCAGATTGCTGGGATGAAGGGGATTGGGTTATGGATTTTAGGCGTGCCTTAACCACAGAAGAGTATATCAATTGGGTAGATCTTACTAACTCTTTACCGGGGGTTTGCTTGGAGACCCAAGATTTTGATGTGGTGTCCTGGGCTTTAGAGACAAAGGGACAGTACTCTACGAAATCTCTTTATAGGTTCCAAACAGATCGAGGTATGCCTAGTAGAGTCGCTGGAGTTATTTGGAAATGCAAAATTCCTTTGAAAATCAAGTTTTTCCTTTGGCAAATTTTCCATAATAAACTCCAGGTGGCTGGTAATCTCATAAAGAGAGGTTGGAAGGGTGATATAAATTGCTATATTTGTGACATTGTTGAAACCATCAACCATTTGTTTTTTGGTTGTCACTTGGCTCGGTTAGTTTGGGGGATTCTACAGGACATCTTTGAACTAGATTCTGTTCCTAGGTCCATAGAAGATATGTCTATGACCTGGTTATATGGCACGGGGCCTTTACCTAAGCGGTTGATGATGTTTTTCTTCACGGGTTTTGCCTGGGCGTTATGGATTACGCGAAACAAGATGGCAATTGAGAGGGTCTTTATTAAAATGCCAACTGATGTGATATATGTGGCGATATCATTCTTGCAGAGATGGAGTATCCTTTTGAAGGAAGAGGACAAGGAGCGCGTGTGGCAGGTTCTGGAGGCAATTAGAAGCTGGCTGAAGAACTTCCAACCCAAGTCCTCCACGGCTACGCATGTCGTCGAAATTTAGCAGCTCTGTTTTAGTTGTAAAAACTGTTGTCCTTTCCTTCCGAGTTGTGGGCTGAGTTAGACTTGCTTTGTACTGTGGCTAGTAACCCCAGTGAACCTGTTACGTTGTGCTTTCTTAAAAGTAGAGTTAATTCTCTTTAAAAAAACATTTGCTGTGTTGGGTCGAGGGACAAGATCCCAAGTGTGATTATCCATGAGTGCAGCGTACTCTTCTTCCATGGCATGGCGCCAATGAGGATCAGTGAGGGCGTCGCGGCATGATCGTGGAATAGGTGAGAGGGCCTCGGCATGGAGGTCAAGGCGAGGTTGCAGGAAACCAACCTTTCCACGAGTCGTCATGTTGTGGGTGTTGACGAGCGGTGGGATGGGAACAACACCAACAGGAGGGGCATCCTTCACGAAGCGTGGCGGGGAAGGAATGATGCTAGAGCGCCGAGTAGGAGCAGCAGGGGACAGTGAAGGGGGGGGGTGCCGGTGGAGGAGCGCGCCGCATGTAGACGTGGACAATTGGTGGCCGCTGAAAGGAGGCCGCTGGGGGTACCAGCGGCTGGGACACCACCTGGGGCGCCTGGGGAACCAGCACAGCAGGCGCTTGCTGCACCAGAGGATCCTGGACTGTGCTGGACACAGCAGGAGTCCGTGGCAGCTGTACGCGCGTCCGGGGTACCAGGGGCACCTCCTGGAGTTCCTCCTGAGGCAGCGGAGGCGCCTAAAGTTCCTGGGCTGGTGGAACAGGGCCAGCACAGGGAGTGTTGGGGTTACCTGCTGTAACAACCAAAAATTTGCTCCTTTTGAAATAGATGAAAATTTAATTTAATTGGTTATTTTTTTTGTTTTGTTTTGTGCTCATGTGAATATAGAAAAAATAATATATTTTTCAGTAAAATAAAATTTATCATAGAGCTAGCAACTTGTTTGTGCATTCATGCAGGAGAATTAATTTTATTGTGCTGAGTGATTTGACCAAAGTGCACAAATATTTTCAAACAGACTTTAAAATGGATTTGAAATAGGTTTTGAATTAAATTAAAAAAAGAGGAACTTCCTCCTCCTCCCAGTTTCTAGCCCAGCTCGGCGCCCTCGGCCTCGGCCCAAGCTGGCCAGCACCGCGCGCCCCTCTTCTTCTCATCTGGGTCGAGCCCGCTCTCTCTCCCACGGCCCAGCGCGCGCGCAACTAGCCCAGGAAGCATCGCGGGCACCCTCCTCTTTTTTCCCCCTCTCACTAGCACGCTGGCCCTGCCATGTGTGACACTGCCACTCTGGGCCCGCTTAGCAGCGACCCTTCTCTTCTTCCTCCTGGCGTCGGGTTCGACTGGGACTCTCCCAGAGGAAACCGATCCCGAGTACTCGGGATTTCCCTCGCCCTTGCCCAATCCGAGCACCTATATGAGCCCCCTGGCAGCGCCGCGTCCACCCTTTTTCTCTCTAGGCACCAAGAAGTTGTCTACCCCTGCCTTGGTCTCGCGTTTGGACCTTGCCGTAAGCGGAGAACGCCACCGCCGTGGAACTTTCTGTCCATGGCCGTGTCAACAAAATTGATACCGTACCGAGCTTCGGACAAAGGTGACGAACATGCCGAGCCCTTCCTTTTACTCTCTAGCGCGATCTTTTGCTCTTAAATCCTCGCCGAACCTTCTGCAGGAGCACCGAGCCGCCATCCCGCGTGGGTTGCCCAACTTCGAGCTTTTCCCGCACACGTTTAGGCCACAGGTGAATTCGCCTCCTCCTTCTCGACCCCCTGGTACTTTTCTTTTGAATTTAGGCGCCCAGAATCGCTTAACCCTGAGCTCCGGTGAGCTCTAAAGCTCCCGGCCATGGCGCTCCGCCGTGGGGAGCTCACTGCTGGCCGCTCCCTCCCCCTTGATTGAGCCTGCACCGTTGGATCGAGAATTAGAGGACGAGATTAGAACTCACCCTTTCGGCCTGGCACTTTTTCTAAAGAGACCCTGGGAAACTTCGTTTTATAACCCGCCGTCCTTAGCGCTTTTAGGAAATACGCTTTACTGCTTTGAAAGCGTAATCCACCCCGGGTTGATTCAAAATACGTTTTCAGTAATTACAAGTTTGCCACTAATTTTCTTTTGCTCATAAAAGATTCATTTTAACTCCGTTTCTGTCCATTCAAATTGCGTTAGATTCGTATTAATGTGCTCTACATGTTAGTAAACTTAATTCACCAGTTTGAAACTTTTTAATTTCGTGACCTTAATTAATTAATTACTTTTCTATATAAAATCTTAGAAAATTCATAACTTCTTCGTTTTAACTCCGTTTTTCATGACCTTTACCTCTATGTAATCGTAGCGATGCGTAGAATTGTTTTGTAAACTTTTCATACTATTTTTATATGATTTGTGTACTGTTCTAATTGTAGCCTTGTTTGCTTCGTGTATGTTTTCTTCGATTGTTTCTGTGATCGATGATCGAGATTAGACGATGAGCAATCCTGGGTGAACCAGAGTGCTTCAGTGATTAAGATCAGAGCCTTGGACAACCAGTAAAACCAGCAAGATCAACAAGAGCATTTGGATTAAGGCAAGTATAGCATTTGGATTTTATTTCTGTGACCATGATCCTGTGACTAGATTAATGTTAAGTAATAAACGATAAAAATGACTTTTTAGCAACTTGATGATTTGTCTGTACGTGATCACTCGGGACAACAGTGCAACCATGAGGGCTATAATGACTCTGGCTTTAGCTCAGTATGAAGACCTTTTCTAGCTTGTTAGAGATTTCCCGAAAGGGCGAAGGGGCTGAACCGTTTTGGGTATAGTGCGAGTCCCTGTCCTTATGTGTATAGGTTGCGCGTCATTGTGCCATTCGGAAGGGGGTATCTATATCTGCGCGCAAAGGAAACCTTGCGGCGCTAACATGTTAGACGAACTTTTGAAAGGCTTCATAGTGATCCCTGCCGACCTTCCTTGGAAGTGGGTTAAGAGGCTGATCACCTCGGTTGAAAGGGTAAATCATGACTCATGGGTAAAGATGTGCAACCTCTGCAGAGTGTTAAAACTAGTATACTAGCCGAGCTCACGGTCAGGAGCGGCCTTGGGGACATCTACATTAAGGGTGATGATTCTTGTGTGTTAAATATGCTCATTGTTTATTGTTTAATGCTTTACATAATTTATGTCACATTGATCATGAGATTTGTGGGAGCTATACAATCTAGTTGCTATACTTGTGGAGTTCGACATGGACTCACTCTTGCTATTTTCCCCAAACCTCAGGAGAAGTTTAGGCTTGTGATAAACCAGTCAGTTGGATCTTGTAGAGTGGAGTCAATACCCGAAGTTGGAGATTGTCTATCCGCTGTTTGTTATCAAAGGTTATCTCCTTTATATTATGTACGTTATATATTTATGCATTGTTTTTTATATTACCTCTTATTTGTAGCTATATGTGAGATTTGCCTTCTAAGACTCACATATGGTGCATATCTGGTTTTGTCCTTAAAATCGGGTATTACAAAGTGGTATCAGAGCAATGCTGGCTGTAGGACGCAAGCCTAGTTAGAAATTGGCCGTCTTAAGATTTTGAAATTGCCATAAAATCCTTGTTCTATAATCCTTGATATTTTCCTCTATACTATATCCTTTTCATTGCTATTCATCTTCACCTTGTTGCTTATTTTAAAGACTTGTTCTCATCTCCACTCTTTGTTTGATATGCTTTTAGAACTTTTTCTTACCACCTTCTGGCATCATTGGAATAGGTGTTTTAGGATCTCTACCCTTACTATGAAGAGAACGATAGTATCGCAAGTTGAGCGAAGTGTGAACCTTCGATGCTTAATTGGTTTGTTATTATGTTTATGCTTGACTTGGATCATTGCAATGAGTGCAATGATCTTGTGGGTTTTCTCCACAATATCATTTAGTTTATAGGCCTAAGGCATAAGGAGTAGTGAAATAAGTAGTTGGGTTTGGTTATATCCTGTTTCTATCCCTTGCTGTTTTTTGGAGCAGTCTGCAACAATCATTGTGTATATCCAGATCTGATCGATCAAAGTTTACCAAATTTTTCTGGAAACAACTAGACTTCAAGATCTTTCTCTGACCACAAGAATCACCCTCATAGCTGTTATGGTTTGGAAGTTACAAAAATCACAAGATGATACAACTGTGCTGTCAAGAACCTGGACCAGTTTCGGTTACTTACTGTTTGAGACGAATATAACTATAGCATTTGGAAAAGTATTGTATAGAAAAGTTATAGACAATTTGCTAAGCTTTCCAACGGTATAAGCTGGAACGTATTTAAATAAGTAGAACCTGAGATATGATATTTACACTAGGATGTTTCTGTTCTGTTTCAAAATCTGGACAGATCTGGATTTCCTATTTTCAGCCAAGTTAAAGACAGAATCTGGGAAGGAGTTGTATACGAAAGTTGTAGAGGATTTCATAAGCTTTTCAAAAATATAAGGATCATCTCCAGATGAGTTAAGTAGCTCGAGATATAATTTCTGGAATTTACTACACCTTCGCTAAGACATTATCAGGAAGGATAATATGTTTGGTTGTTTTACCTAAGCTTAAATACAGAATCTAAGGAGGTCTTCTACAGGAAAGTTGTGGTGAATTTCATAAGCTTTCTTACAGTATAAGCTAATGCTCTATTGGATTAACAGAATAAGAGTTATGTCTAATCTACTACACTGGTGTTTTCATATCACGAGGAAATCTCACGATACCTGTTTGCTCCATTGCACATAAGTTCTTTAGAATGTCAGAAGTTCTCAATGTTAGTTAACTTGTCTGGAAAAAAAATGCAAGCTAACTTCCTTGTGTCCCCTAGTTCTCCCTTTTAAGGGAGGTAGCCTAATTAAAGAAGCTACAAGGAGAAGAAGTGGTTAAAGATATTAGGATCACAAGTGCTTGGTAAATTTATTTTGATTCAAGATATCATCCTATTTAGAGACTATTAATGGAGATATATATCCTTGCTGATACTCATGGATTGAGAGTTATGTTATGAGGATCAGATGACACCAAAGTTTACGAAGTTATAATTGGGATGCGAGAGTGAAGCAACTTAACTATGATAAAGGTACCGATAATTGGAATTTAGCGAGGAACGTAACCCTGGATTAAGAGACTCGGTACAAGCAGATTAAAAAGACGATATGATGTGTAGCGTCCAAAAAGGATAGGAGAATTAGTCCCTAATGTCCCCCAACCAACCTCGTCTTAAGGGGGTAGTACCTTGATATCACTGGCTGATGCATATTTAATCGAGCTTGAAGTGATAATTTTCTTCTAAGATATCCTATGGTTATGTGCACACAAAGGAGTGATCCGTGCTACCCAGTGGAAAATTTTCTTAACCGCACCATCAGGAAAAAAAATTGAGTACCATGGTGGTCCACTCCTACCTGAGGAGGCATATCCATGCTAAGTTATCATATATTTGAGTTGTATAAGACAAAAGGTTGGTAGTCAAGATGGACCTTGAACAATTACGAAAAATAGACATTTTATGGTAGTTTTGTTCACAAGTCGTGATCCCGAGACATGAGTGTTTGCCTTTGGAATACAAGTTGTGAAGTTGAAGTAGTTATCAAGATCTTTTTCCTGTTTCTCTTTTGGAATCCGTGCCTCTTTCGAATCTCGAGGACGAGATTCATTTTAAGGGGGTAGATTTGTAACACCCAAAAATTTGCTCCTTTTGAAATAGATGAAAATTTAATTTAATTGGTTATTTTTTTGTTTTGTTTTGTGCTCATGTGAATATAGAAAAAATAATATATTTTTCATTAAAATAAAATTTATCATAGAGCTAGCAACTTGTTTGTGCATTCATGCAGGAGAATTAATTTTATTGTGCTGAGTGATTTGACCAAAGAGCACAAATATTTTCAAACGGACTTTAAAATGGATTTGAAATAGGTTTTGAATTAAATTAAAAAAAAGAGGAACTTCCTCCTCCTCCCAGTTTGTGGCCCAGCTCGGCGCCCTCGGCCTCGGCCCAAGCTGGCCAGCGCCGCGCGCCCCTCTTCTTCTCATCTGGGCCGAGCCCGCTCTCTCTACCGCGGCCCAGCGCGCGCGCAACCAGCCCAGGAAGCATCGTGGGCACCCTCCTCTTTTTTTCCCCCTCTCACAGGCACGCTGGCCCTGCCATCTGTGTCACTGCCACTCTGGGCCCGCTTAGCAGCGACCCTTCTCTTCTTCCTCCTGGCGTCGGGTTCGACTCGGACTCTCCCAGAGGAAACCGATCCCGAGTACTCGGGATTTCCCTCGCCCTTGCCCAATCTGAGCACCTATATGAGCCCCCTGGCAGCGCCTGCGTCCACCCTTTTTCTCTCTAGGCACCAAGAAGTTGTTTACCCCTGCCTCGGTCTCGCGTTTGGATCTTGCCGTAAGCGGAGAACGCCGCCGCCGTGGAACTTTCTGTCCATGGCCGTGTCAACAAAATTGATACCGTACCGAGCTTCGGACAAAGGTGACGAACATGCCGAGCCCTTCCTTTTACTCTCTAGCGCGATCTTTTGCTCTTAAATCCTCACCGAACCTTCTGCAGGAGCACCGAGCCGCCATCCCGCGTGGGTTGCCCAAATTCGAGCTTTCCCGGACACGTTTAGCCCCCAGGTGAATTCGCCTCCTCCTTCTCGACCCCCTGGTACTTTTCTTTTGAATTTAGGCACCCAGAATCGCTTAACCCTGAGCTCCAGTGAGCTCTAAAGCTCCCGGCCATGGCGCTCCGCCGTGGGGAGCTCACCGCCGGCCGCTCCCTCCCCCTTGATTGAGCCTACACCGTTGGATCGAGAATCAGAGGACGAGATTAGAACTCACCCTTTCGGCCTGGCACTTTTTCTGAAGAGACCCTGGGAAACTTCATTTTATAACCCGCCGTCCTTAGCGCTTTTAGGAAATACGCTTTACTGCTTTGAAAGCGTAATCCACCCCGGGTTGATTCAAAATACGTTTTCAGTAATTACAAGTTTACCACTCATTTTCTTTTGCTCATAAAATATTCATTTTAACTCCGTTTCTGTTCATTCAAATTGCGTTAGATTCGTATTAATGTGCTCTACATGTTAGTAAACTTAATTCACCAGTTTGAAACTTTTTAGTTTTATGACCTTAATTAATTAATTACTTTTCTATATAAAATCTTAGAAAATTCATAACTTCTTCGTTTTAACTCCCTTTTTCATGACCTTTACGTCTATGGAATCATAGCGATGCGTAGAATCATTTTATAAACTTTTCATACTATTTTTATATGGTTGGTATACTGTTCTAATTGTAGCCTTGTTTGCTTCGTGTATGTTTTCTTCGATTGTTTGTGTGATCGATGATCGAGATTAGACGATGAGCAATCATGGGTGAACCAGAGTGCTTCAGTGATTAAGATCAAAGCCTTGGACAACCAGCAAGATCAGCAAGAGCATTTGGATTAAGGCAAGTATAGCATTTAGATTTTATTTCTGTGACCATGATCCTGTGACTAGATGAATGTTAAGTAATAAACGATAAAAATGACTTTTTAGCAACTTTATGATTTGTCTGTACGTGATCATTTGGGACAACAGTGCAACCATGAGGGCTATAATGGCTCTGGCTTTAGCTCAGTATGAAGACATTTTCTAGCTTGTTAGAGATTACCCGAAAGGGCGGAGGGGCTGAACCGTTTTGGGTATAGTGCGAGCCCCTGTCCCTATGTGTATAGGTTGCGCGTCATTGTGCCATTCGGAAGGGGGTATCTATATCTGCGCGCAAAGGAAACCTTGCGGCCCTAACTTTTGAAAGGCTTCATAGTGATCCTTGCTGACCTTCCTTGGTAGTGGGTTAAGAGGCTGATCACCTTGGGTGAAAGGGTAAATCATGACTCATGGGTAAAGATGTGCAACCTCTGCAGAGTGTTAAAACTAGTATACTAGCCAAGCTCACGGTCAGGAGCGGCCTTGGGGACATCTACATTAAGGGTGATGATTCTTGTGTGTTAAATATGCTCATTGTTTATTGTTTAATGCTTTACATAATTTATGTCACATTGATCATGAGATTTGTGGGAGCTATACAATCTAGTTGCTATACTTGTGGAGTTCGACATGGACTCACTATTGCTATTTTTCCTAAACCTCAGGAGAAGTTTAGGCTTGTGATCAACCAGTCAGTTGGATCCTGTAGAGTGGAGTTAATACCCGAAGTTGGAGATTATCTATCCGATGTTTGTTGTCAAAGGTTATCTCTTTTATATTATGTACATTATATATTTATGCATTGTCTTTTGATATTACCTTTTATTTGTAGCTATGTGTGAGATTTGCCTTCTAAGACTCACATATGGTGCATATCTGGTTTTGTCCTTAAAATCGGGTATTACACCTGCAGGAGTAGAATGAGCTTGGAGAGGCGCACCATTAGTTAGAAAATCAAGGTCAGTAAGAATAGGTGAGGGTCGTTGGTTGGAGAAGGGAAAGGAGGATTCGTCAAACACAACGTGACGAGAGATGATGACACGATTAGTGGCTAGATCAAGGCACCTATATCCTTTGTGATCGGTGGAGTAGCCAAGAAAGACGCACAGAGTGGACCGAGGGGCGAGTTTGTGTGGTGTGGTGGCAGAAAGGTTGGGATAGCACGTGCAGCCAAAGATCCGAAGCTCATGGTAGGAGGGAAGAGTACCATAGAGAGCAAAATGAGGAGTGGACATGTTGAGGGTCTTGGTGGGGAGACGATTGAGGAGGAGGGTAGCAGTGGTGAGGGCGTGAGCCCAATAAGGGGGAGGCATAGACGCTTGGAAGAGGAGAGTGCGAATGATATTGTTGGTGGTGCGGAGAATGCGTTCAGCCTTGCCATTTTGCTGCAAGGTGTATGGGCAAGACATGCGCATGACGACACCCTTTGCAAGGAAGAAAGCGCGGGAGGTGGAGTTATCGAACTCACGACCATTATCACATTGAACTGCCTTAATAGTGCAACCAAATTGAGTGAGAACGTAGGTGAAAAATTGGAAAGACATGAAAAAGTCTCAGATTTGAGACGAAGAGGAAAAGACCATAGAAAGTGAGAGTAATCATCAAGAATTACTAGATAATATTTAAATCCGGATACACTAGGAACAGGGGAGGTCTACAGATCGCAATGAACTAAATCAAAAGGTTTGGAAGCCCTAGACAAAGAAGAAGAAAAGGGTAAACGAACATGTCGACCGAGTTGACATGCATGACACAAAGGGGCATCGCCAGGGGTGCTGCAGATGATGGAAGAGGTCCGGGCGAGGCTCTGTAGGGCGTCCTTGCCAGGATGGCCGAGACGACGGTGCCAGTCCATCGAGGAAGGAGTGGTGATGAGAGCGCAGGGTCTAGTAGGGGTCGATGGAAGCTGCAGGGTGTAGAGGGGTCCCGAGCTGTTACATCGAAGGAGGGTGGCCCTGGAGCGAAGGTCCTTCACAGAGATGCCAGCAGGGTCAAATTCAATGGAAACATGATTGTCAGAAGTAAATTGTCGAACAGAAAGAAGGTTTTTAATAATAGCAGGAGCAATGAGAACGTTGTTGAGGCGAAAGGGACCCGGGATGGTCGAGTAACCAGTGCCAACTACAGGAAGAGTGGCACCGTTGCCAACAACAATGGAGGTGGGAAAAACAGAAGAGGATGAGGGAGTGACCATACCAGGACTGGATGCGACGTGGGAGGTGGATCCAGAGTCAACAACCCAATCGGAGTTTCCCGGGGGGTGAGAGTCACCGTGCTGAATGAGTTGGCGAGGGACTGCGGATCCCAGGGGCTCCAAACAAGGGGCTGCTGCATACCAGGGCCAGCTGGGGGTGGAGCAGCATGTTGCAGAGGAAGTGGCGCCATGGGAGGGGGATGATGGCCAGCCATGAGCGCCTGCTGATTGTGCAGACCAGCCATGTGGGCCTGCTGGTGGTGCTGCGGAACGCCGGGACGTGGAGAAGGAGCGCGAGGGCCACCAGGGCACATTTGAATGGAGCCTGTCCATGGGTTGAAGAGGGACGGCCACTGGGAGCTGCCGTGCAGACTGTTCTGGCCGTCCTAGGCACCCTGGGAACCACCGTGGCCACGCCCACCGCGGCGGCGCCGGCCACGACCACCACCAGAGGAGGTGCCCCCAGGAAAAAGATGGCCTGGGGGAGTGCGAGCGGGTGCTGTCGAGGAGTCGGGCGACCTGCTGGTTGAGGAGGCGATGAGAGCGGAAGGAGGCGCCGAGGGCGGGGCCATGTTGAGCTCAGCCAAGCGAAGATCAGCATGGACGTCACCGAATGAGGGGAATGGGCGCTGGCGTGTGACGAGCTGAGCAACGAATTGGAAGCGCTCGTTGAGGCCCCACAAGACATTCAGCACCAGGGTGCGGTCGTTGACAGGTTCACCAAGATCTGCCAGAGCGTCAGCCTTGCTCTTCATCTTGCGGCAGTACTTGTCGACAGAGAGTGCCCCTTGAGAGAGGTTGCGGAATTCTGCGTCAAGGAGCAGAGCCCGAGACTCACGGTTGTTCAGGAACTGCTGCTCGATCCCGAGCCAGGCAGCCCGAGCAGTGGTGCCGCCATGAGCGTGGACGATGTCCAGGAGGTCCGGAGAGATGCTGTTGAACAGCCACGAGAGGACCACATAATCCATGCGCTCCCAGGACGAATCATCGAGCGGAGGGGGGTCGCTGAGGACATGATCCTTCAGGGCATACCGGCCAAGGGTGAGGAGGAGGTATTCGCGCCACTTGGAATATTTGGTGGACTGGATGTTGAGGACGATGGGCACCAGGTTGCGGACGTTCTGCACAGCAGCAGCTTGACGGTGCAGATGGGCGACGGCTTCAGTTTTGGAGTAGACGGAGCGGTTGTCGTCGTCCCAGAGGGCCTCGGCGCGAAGACGCTCGCGGAGGGCCGCTGCCTGCTGCTCCAGAGCGTCAGCCTGCACACGCTCCTCAGCGAGAGCGGCAGCGGCGGCGCGAACGCGCTCCTGGGGAGCAGCGGCGGTCTTGAGGAGGTCAACTTCCTCCTGAAGTTGCTGGCGGCGCTCGACATTGTTGGCATGGACGGAGGCAGCTTCTTCTTCCAGGATCTTGGCCGCGGCGAGGGCTTCATCACGTCGCTGAGCCGTGGAGGCAGCAGCATCGGTAGTGGCTGGCGCCCCAGAGGAGGCGGGTGAGAGGGAAGAAGCCATGGAGGGCGGCGGCGCAAGGAGAGGGGGACGTGCGCGCGTGGGAAGTAGCGCGCAGCGAAGAAGGACGCAGCGCGCGAGGAGGCGGCGCACGAGGAGGCGGGCGCGGCCCGAGGGGAGGGCGCGACACACGACGGGAGCGGAAGCGCATGAAGGGGTCGCACAGGACCCGATCAGGCGATTGATACCACGAAGGCCGAACTGGCCAACTGTATTTGATAGATTGATTGATTACATGGAGATTACACATATATATATAGAAGAGTACATGGGCCTGAGGAGGCCAACAGCCAGCCCAATAGGGGAGGCGCAAGCTAATTCTAACAAGTAGAATGGCATATACAAAGTTGATCTTAGGAAAATTAGTGTTTGGATGGAGAAAATAAAATAATGTCCACAAATTGAGTTGTCCATGGAGTCATGGAGCCTTCGTTTTAGGCAACCAATTACTTATAAGCTTTTTAACACACTTCTATATACAAAAATAATAATACAAAGCTCAAGGATTAGACCTATAATGGTCAGTGCATTTTTCGTATTAATGTGTACTTACCACAAACACAATAAAAATTTTGTATAGTATGATTATACTATTAGTCATATTAAGGACCCTGTTTCGTATTCTGATTTCTGATGATTGATGAACACAAGCATATGTGGCTAACTTTGTTTTCGAGGATTAATGAGAAATAGTTGGTTACATTATATTGAGACCACATGGTTTTCCTAGCCCTTGGTGACTAGATTGGACATATGGTGCAAGGATATTCATGAAGGCTAAGGATACGAGAGTGTCTAAGTGCATTATTACTGTTGTGAGCAGAATTTTGTTTATCTACAGTCGTACTATTAAGCTGGGGTCAATGTTAGTAGCTTTCTCAAAGTTGTATTTGAGAGTATTTTGATGCACACATTAGAGTTACTCCAACTAAAATTAATCAAGAGTGCCTAGAACAGATAGAAGTATAAAATCTCAAAAAAAGTTGAATCGGACAGTATCAGACTTAAAAGGAGCCAGAAGTGAAGATCATAGTGCACAAGATCAGTGGATTAAAGCCACTGGATCATATGGTAACTTTATGCTATACTGTGTGTTAGGTAGTGTCGTTGCCCGTTAGATGATATGATGAAGGGTACTGAGTGGATGAGGACGATCCGGTGAGATTGTGTAGTGAAGAGATATAGTTGCATATGCTTGTTGTATTGCACGGTGTGATCTGGTGGCACCTTAGTGGCCCCAACAAATCATCCATTGAGATTGTGCAACTTAGTGTGCTTCTTATGTGCTATTGTTTGGAGTTTGATCAAGTCATCAAGATTGATTACTTGCTACTCTTGCAATTCGGTAACTCATAGATGGGCTGGTGGAGAAGTAGGTGACCTTGCCAATGGAGATCTTGTTTGGAGACTCCTAAAAGTGTGCTTGTTTTGAGACCCTTCAATCCAAAATGGAGAATGGGTACTCCTAGTAAATCTTGAGCCTTTGTGACTTAAGAGGGACCTTTAGTGCGTGCTCTAGCATTGACTAGGGGGTAGTGGCAACTACTCAACACCAAGGGAAATGTTGGGTTGTGTCTTGCCCAACTCTTTCTTTCCATGAGCATTACTCTCATTGCTTCTCTCTATGTGTGCTCAAGAGATAGTGTGCATCTTATGTAAGGCTTGGTCTTGTCTTAGTGTGATGTACTTACTAGGTTTCATTCTTGCGAAATCCTATGGTCCAACTACTAGTGTGTTCTTTCTAAGAACATGGCTTAGTTTCGTGGCCCTAATAAGGATTAATATTTTGGTGTCTTTTGGATTTGTGGTAGGGTTAGTTCTTAGGGGTGAAGTAGTTTAAATATATTAACATTTGTTGCTTTACATTTTTAGGGCCTCATCCCCCCCCCTCTTGAGACTATAGCATCCGAACTATCTCCAAATGTATTTATAAATATTTTGAAGGATTCGTAAATGGTAAAGAAGAAAATATCTTGTCTCTAACCTATCCATGACTGTCATATACTAGCTCTATCCGGAAAAGGATGCAATGAATTCTTGCTCTCTTCTTAGTATGACTATCTAAAAGATATATAATATTTATGACACCAAATAGAGATATACAATTGAAATATTTATTTTAAATGAAGTAACAGAACTTATTTGATCTAATAAATATTGATATTTTTCTACATAACCTAGGTCAAACTCAAGATGTTTTGACCCGGTACTATGCTAGAATGTATTCTTTTTTCGAGCAGAGGAGTATACTTCATGTCCTAAATTGTCTTTGGGTGGAGGAGGATGTACTAGATATTGAACACGTTGCAGACAATCATGAAAATTTAGTTTAAGGCCTGATGAGATCAAGTTGCTAAGTTTTATCTTGCGGTGACCTATCTACAGATATGTCTATTATCTATAGGCTATCCACCAAAATCAACTCAATGATTAGGCTTCCCGTTACCTTTCTTGGTTAGAAATGTCTCTCTAACATTTTTACTTGTGAATCTGTTATGACCCGAATATTGAAAGAAAATATTGGAGCTTTCCTGTATGATGATCATCTGATAGGGTATGGTTTGGCCGTTGGTGTACTAATAAACCTTGGTTTGATGTTAGGGTGTTCAAGCAGATCAAGACCAAAGTGCCAGTGTACTAATAACAGTAGGACAAGAATGTCTCTTTGTTGTTTTGATGAGACCACTTAAATGTTGGCTTACCTTACATTACATGTATAATGTAAGATAGAGAATTTTACAAGTTTCCACATAAGTAAAGCAAAAAATATGTAATTATGCTATAAATGAACTAAAATAGTTGTGTGCACATTACCTTGAAGTTTATCTTCATCCCACCGGACTCTTCATTTCCTAAATATTGCATTATATATGTCATATGAAGAGAACTATACAGGATTGAGAGATGCGTCTAGAATTATCACAATACTTATTTTTTTAGTTAAAAAACATCAGTATGTTTTATAGATAAAAAAATTTGTGTTGCAACTTACTCTTTAGAATTTCCTGTGCAAGTACAGGTACTATCACTCCACTGTAAGAGCATCCAGCTATGTAGAAAGGATTAGATAGAAATTCAGAATATTCCGCAAACCACTGGAACAAGAACCACGTCATGAGAATAAGAGAAATTTGGTTGTGTTACAATATATTGTTGATCATAAACCATTCTAACCTTTGACAGAAAATCATACAAGTCCACTACTCTGCTTGTATCATTTGTTGTGTAGTCATCTTCGGTATCAGCATAAGAGTAGCCCACACCTGCTGGCGAGTCAACCAAAATGAGGCTAGCCATCTGTGATTGGTTGTACAACAAATGTGTCATCAGTTGCATGTTTGGAATGGCAAAACTAATTGACCCCACTTCCGCAGCGGGTCTTATGGAATGCAGATATAAATGTACACAACTGACTGTTGCAACCCCCTATAAGTATTTAAATAAACAAAAAAGAGATACCAACTGGATTGGTCGGCCTTGTTTCATAACATTAACAGTCAAAACTGAAAGGCAATGCTATACTAAATTATGTATATGTACTTTTGTCCATGAGTAAGGGTTTAGGGTTACTCGTGGACCGTCATTAATGTGAACTTGGGAGCCCTCCATTTTAAAAGGTCCTGTAAAAAAGATCGGTTGTACATACTGAGAAAGAGAAGAGCATAACCTTTTTCTATAACAAGAAGAATAACTATACCACATACAACTGAGGAAATACCATCACTGGAAAGTACGTACTTACCAATTGAATGCAGAAATGCACTAAACCCTGAACATGCTGGACCACCATTTATCCAGATGACCACAGGATCTAAGCTTGGATTCCTTTCAGAAATGGCAAGATAGTAATATAGGTGTCTCTTTTGTTGCTCATGGCCAACTGTTATATACCTGCACACAGGAAGGAAGCGAGGGGACGGTGGACAACGAACATCTTATTGGTAAAAACTGTAGTACAACATTGCGATACATATAGCAGTCAAAATGTTTGCAATGCTGACGAAACGACTTTGTGTATATGCAATTGATGAAGGTACTGAAACCGATACAAAAAGTTTCAAAGGATTTGCAACTATTTATGGAATATGCCTAGGAATGGAAGGCAGAACAGGATGTGATGTGTATGAACCGTGGCGTAGTGCTTAGGAATTGAAGGCAGAACAGGAATTGAAAGCACTCTGGAATGTGCCTAGGAATTGAAGGCACTCTAAATATTACAGTCCGACGGCCCCCGGCGTCAGATCGACATGGCACTCACTCGGATTTTTCATAGATGGATTTCAGATCATACCCGGCGTAGTGCTTGGAGGGGAGGTTGCCTTCGAACCCTGGGAACTCTGCAACCTCCGCGCCCAGCGGCGCCGCGCGCCCTAGATGCACGGACAGGCACAGCAAGACCGCCGCCGCCGCCGCCGCCACACGCAGCAGCCGCACGCCGGCCTCCACGGAGGCAAGGATCCTTGGGCGAGACATGGCGATGCTAGCTAGATTATTGCCGGCCACTCACTCGCCAAGAGGAATTAGGACATGGACAATCTCTCTGTGTCTGTGACAGGCTTTGTGATGACTGATGACGAAGGGAAGGGGAAAAGGAAAGGAGGAGAGATATAGCCAGCGGAAGGGATCGGAGAAACGTACGCGTGCGCCGTGCACGTCACGCCGGCGGGCTAGCTGGACTGGATGAGTAATGGCCGCGTCATGCCCGGCGGGCTGGTTGCCGTGCAAGCGTGCAGATTGACGCTTGGCGGGGAGTCGCCTGTGCGTGTGCGTATGGTGTGTCACTAATTTGATGGGCGCGGAGTCGGCCGTGCGGATGGGCCTTGACCCCAAGTGCCCGGCCCATCTCGTGTTTTACAAGGTCTCCCGTTATTTATGTTTATTTGGGCCCAAACAAATTCCAGCCCAACAAAAGCAGTGGCTAAGGTTGTTTGTATCAATGGCGACGCTTCAACGCATGGCATCGCCCAGGCTTTGAGAAATTTGGTATTATATGACTTGAAACATTGTGCTTTGCTATTGTATGACTCTAAGCATAGACTTCGCTATAATATGACCTGAAACGTTTATACATGGCTATTATATGATTTTTTTATTTTAAAGCATATTTAGTGAACTTAATAAATATATTTTTTCGTAATACCTATTCTGCCCTTTCCTCATTCGCTCGTACGAGACTTTCACGTACGTACGAGACTTTTCGTCTCCGACCGCGGCAGCCCTAATTCTCACGTACGAGACTTCTCGTCTCCAACGCGAGTCGACCTGCCGCCGACACGGAAGACCGAGGCTGCGCCGCCGCCCGAAGATCCCTTCTCCATGGCCGCTGGACGTCCTGCCGTGGCTGCTGGAGGGCCAACCACGGCCGTTGAAAGCGCAGCCGCCGCCCCTTCTGGTTCCCTGTCCCCGGCGGGATCCCTGGCCGGCCAGGTCTCGTCCGTTGCAGACCTGGACACGGTCGTTGCAGACATGGCCGGGGCTTCTGGTGATGTGGTCGGGGCTGCTGATGGCCTGGCTGATGGCACACTAGGGGCACCAGTGGAGGCCCCCATCGATGGTGTTGCACTGGCAAGATCTTTATTGCCCACTGCACCTCTTCCGGCAATAGAGTATGACCTTCCAGTTGTTCAAGTTGAAAGGTAAATATTGAATGCACTATCCCTGTTCTTATTTATTTTTAAGTAGTAGAGACAATACTTAACCATGCGGTGACGGCTTCTGTATAGGTCTGTAGAAAATCACAGTCCAAATATGGAAACAATGGATTGGGCAACACTACAAATCGTAGAGACACATGATGACGAAGGTCGAATTGAAATAATAAGTGAGAATCAGATGTGTGAGCTTTTAGGTATATTTGATGAGGGCACATCAAATATACCTAGACAAGGCTGTGATCGTGGAATGGATGAACAAGACAATGTTTATGACCTTGGGCAAGATATTGATGGTGCTGCCATTCCTACTAACGATGATGTACCTGGTGAGATGGTCATTACATGTGTTCTTATTACTTTTTGCACTTTGTCTTTTTCTTATTACTCTGTTTTGTAATGGTTACCTGGTAAGAATGTATTCCCAAATGCAGAACAAAGGGAATGTTTTTATCATCTTTGCAAAAACTTCCATAAGAGATATAGAGGGTTTGGCCTGATATATCCTGCAGCAAGGGCTTACAGAGAGGATATTTTCTTTGACAATATTGCTAAAATGGTAAGTGAATCATCACAAGCAGTGCAATGGTTACATGATAATCATAAGCTACTATGGTATAGGTGTGGTTTCAATCCAGAAATTAAGTGTGATTACATAACTAGTAATATTGCTGAGTCATTTAATAATTGGATTAGAGAGCACAAAGACTTACCTGTTGCTGACCTTGCTGATAAGATCAGATAAAGGATCGTGGTACTCTGGAACAAGAGGAGAATTATTGCGTATAGGATGCCCGAAGGAAGGATACTCCCGGCAATTATGGTTCAGCTAAGGGCAAACACTAGAGGTTTGGGGCACTTGCAACTTGTTCCATGTTCTAATTGGAGTGCAGAGGTGTGGGATCATAGAGGCATTTCTGTGAGGCATATTGTCAAGCTACACTAGAGAACTTGTACTTGTCTTGAATGGCAACACACTGGTAAGCCACGTCAACATGTATTGGCATATGTAACACACCAAAGAGGAGTTGACCTAGAGCAGTTTGTGCATGAGTACTACTCAGTTAGTAGATTTAGGGCTGCTTATGGAAGAGAGATTGAGCCATTGACAGATAAAACACAATGGCCACATGTGGACCTTCCATTTATAGTTGGTGCACATCTTGCAAAAGTATCAATTGGAAGAATGAGGATACTAAGAATGAAGGGATTGATGGAAGGTGGACACAAGAAGAAAGGTTCCAAAGAAGGTAAATTTACAAATGAGGGTGAACGTGAGGATGGATGTGAGAATGATGCTGCTCCAACAAATGCAAAGGGTAAGAAGATGATCAGAGGACCAATGACTTGCAAAAGGTGTGGAGAAAAGGGCCATAGGCAAGCTAGTGTCAAGTGCCCACTCAATGGAACTGCAAAAAAGAGGTACTACTTCACTAGTGTTGCATTTTTATTGCATTCAAATATCAATATTAATCACATGAATTTATTACATCAAATGTAGGAAGCGTAGCCAACCTAGGAAGAATGTTAAAAAAGCACCTCCAGAACCTTGCACTCCACACAGTCCGACTAGAGAAGAAATACTACGAGATAGTCCAGGAAGGGTCACAAGAAGGTAAGACACATTGGCACACTTACCATACACCAATTATTTCCATACATCTAATTGTTGTATAAAATTTATTTGCAGCAAGCTTGTGATGTTATTGGCAGAGGGCACATCTTCACAAATTCATGATGACACCACTAGTCCTGTGGAGACGACTACCGCTACAGCACCACCAAAGAAGATGACTCCCAAGAGAAAGCTAGCGATTGTATGAATTTTTTAAATTGTGTGTGCTGAAATGAAAACTCAAGATTTTTAAAACTGTGTGTGATGAACTTGTATTGCTACTTCATCAGTCAAAAAAAAACTTGTATTGCTACAAACATGGTTATATGATATCAACTCGTTCGTGCTAAAATCATTGCTTGTATTTGTTGAAACTGTTTTTGGACACGTATCTACGGACGCGTATCTGGAGTTGATAAGGCGTAGATCGGCAGGGAAGAAAGTGGTGACTAGTTGATAGAAGAGTTGCCAATGAGGATTGGTGCCGATGAGAAAACGACAGAATATGGCCATGTACAGGAGTGGTGATGGATCTGTGACGATGATTGGTGTTGACGGTTGCCGATGGCTATGAGAGGTGGTTCGCCGATGGTCACAAAGAAAGACGCAGGAATTGTCGATCAAGTCATGGTTGTGTACCGATCGGTTGTGGAAGATAACTTAATGTTTTCTATAGTTATTAGAGTTTGTTTTGTATATGGATTCCGTTCAATTTGGAATTCGAGTCCTAGTCGTGTCTGATTGTAACCCTTTTGGGCAGGGTATAAATATGAAACCCCGTAGCGATGTAACATACACAATCAATCAAACACAAGTTTTTACATCTCTTCCAACATCTACTTTTTCGATGACTTCGTCAACCTGCATATTTTCCTTTTACTACGAGTTCTTTAGAATTTTTCGAGTCAACCTCGGCGAGTTCTCGAGTTCCGTGTGAATACATCTTGGCCGTGACATCCGAGCGCATCACTGTTGTCGGGACCAAAGTATTCGAGTTATCACCTTTGTCGATTGTAAGGTCAAATCGGCTGCCACGCCTTAACGTTGAATCGGGTATTAGCCCTTTGTGTTTGCAGATCTACTTTTGCACCAACACATCTTTTGGCACTCCCAGTGGGACAGAGATTCAACATCAAGATCAACATGTCGAACACCGATTTCGACTTGGAGAACGTCATCCCCATGACGGAAGCCAATCTCAGAGATGAACAGAAGGAAGCTATGACAAAAGCTATGGAGGACTACAAGCAACTATGCTTAAAATCCTTCAGTATCAACAGGAGCGGTGAGGTGATCCAAAAGGAAGCATTGCCGATGCCTCGGCAAAACACTTTTGAAGCTAATCCTGGTAAACTACAAGAGATGGTTGATAGTGCTATCAATCATGCTCTAATCAATCAATCTAGTGTGTTGTCCAATACAATTTTCAATGTTGTGGCTAGAACTTTCAAAGAAGGACAGATACCACCATCTTATCTGGGCCCTGCCTATCATCAGCCAGGATCATCATTGGTTACGGCTCCATCGGCTACTACAGAAGTTGCGGGTACGGAAGTTACTTCTCCTCCAAGCACGTTAGGGATGACTAATGCGCAATCTACACCAATGACGACTAATCCATCAACATCAGAGGGACACGTCAAACTTGCTACAGATTTATTGGCATCGGCAATGTCAAGATCTGTTCCTCCCAATTGGTGGGGATATGATATGCCCCCAGAATTTGTGGCAAAAAGTTCTGGAACGTCTCAAGTGGCTGACATGACAGGCAAGGCTCCTATGGCATCAGCACCCCTAGGCACGCAGATGACTCAGAATCCCCAGTATTCTACAACTACTACTGCAAGACCTTTTGCTGGGATTTCTCAAATACCAATTTTCTAGATGCCAACGCCTCGGCAGATCCCATGCCGACGCAGCAAAGGTTTATGACACAGCCAGGGTATGCCAATTAAATGATGATGCCCAATTATCAGCCATCGGCAGGGCCTACGTCGATGAATGTTAACAATGCATGGATAGGGCAGTTTGTCTTTCCACAGATGCCTCAGCAGAACATCAGGCTATGGGATTTCAACAGGGACCAATGCAACCTGGATTTCAGAATCAAGGGTTGATCAACCAGCCAATAAAATATTGGTCAGCAAATTGGCGGCCAACACGCGGTGGCTAATCCTATGTTCCGTGGAAATTGTGCACCATAGAGACACGTGGAAGCTTATTAGGAGATGCCAGATCCACAACCAGCTCATCGGTACGATGCCGATGCTTGCTGGGCCAATAAGATAGCTGAGGTGATGAGAGACTAATTTGGGATAAAACCCAAAGTTAACACTTACTCTTATCGGACACTGTATCCTCCTACATATGACTTAATTCCGCTTCCAAATCGGTACAGGGTGCCGGATTTCACCAAGTTTTCTGGATAGGATGATACATCAACCATGAAGCATATTAACCGGTTCATCATCTAGTGTGGGGAAGCTGCTAATAGAGATGAGCTAAGGGTTTGTTTATTCTCGTCATCTTTATCTGGATCGGCCTTTACCTGGTTTATTTCATTACCTCCAAACTCAGTAATCACCTGGGCCGATCTAGAAAAGCAATTCCACAAATACTTCTTTCCTGGAGTCCATGACAAGAAGATTACCGATTTAGTCAGGCTGAGGCAACGTAATGGTGAATCGGTTGAAAGCTTTGTGCAAAGGTTGCGAGATGTAAAGAATAAATGTTATAGTTTGGTTCTGGATGATCGGCAACTTGCCGATTTGGCTTTCTAAGGATTGTTGCCACACATTAAAGACAAGTATGCTTCTCAAGAGTTTGAAAGCCTGAGCCATTTAGTGCAGAGGATTTCTGACCAAGATATCAAAGCTTTTGAACCTAAGAGGGCATGGAACAAAAAGGTGTCATTTGTCGATGAGGCGACAAGTTCAGACTTTGATGAAGAACCAGTCATCGGCTTGGCAGAGTGGGTAAAGAATAAGAAGCCGATGTCCTGCCCTTTTGGGCATAAAGAACCAGAAAAGTTTGCATTTGATATTACCAAAGCCGATAGGATATTTGACTTTCTGCTTCAGGAGGGGCAGATTAAGTTGTCACTCAACCATGTGATACCATCGACAGAAGAATTAGAAAAGATTAAGTATTGCAAGTGGCATAATGCAACATCTCATAGTACAAATGAGTGCAAGGTTTTCAGGCAACATCTGCAATCGGCTATAGAGTCTGGGAGAATTAAGTTCGATAGCTCCAAAGCTCAAAAGCTGATGCAGATCGACCAATATCCTTTCCCTACAAATATGTTGGATGCTAAGGGGAAGACTAAAGTATTGACTTCAGAGGCTGCTGAGAAAAGCGCATCGGTGGATCCTCAACACCAGATTACTGCCGATGATGCCAAAGGCAAGGGTTTGATCCAGGAAGGAACCAGCTCAGGAAGGCCTCCCCGATCTGGCATTGTGATCACTCATAGAAGGCATCGGGAAACCTGGCAGTAGCGTGAAGATCGGTATCGGCGCCAACAGGAGGATCATCGTCGGGAAGAAGAAAGACGCCGACAAGAGTGGAATTGGCATAAAGATCATTGGAATTGCCCGTTCTTCATCCACTGTTGGGAGCAAAACATCAAGCTACCAACTGTTAGAGACTGCCTTGAGTGCAATGGCTATAATCGGTATGATAGACCAAATCGACAGTACCAGAACGATGATCGGCGTTTTGATGGGCCGATTAGAGGAAGGGCCTCAGTTCATGATCGGCTGGGGGCAGACTCAGTGTACATGACAGGCTTGGTGAGCGTGTTAGGTATTTTCCTAGAAACCAAGAGGAGCTTGAGGAGATGGCGGATGCGCGATTTCCCGATGAGTTCATATTTTGCAGAGATGCTAATACTTATCGGTTGGAATCAAGGGAAAATCGTCGCCAGTCAGTGAGACAGCCGCAACTTCCTCCATGGTGTCCAGAGGGGTTAACTAGGATACAGAAAAGAAGGCTGCAGTGGGAGCGACGAGAAGAGCTGAGTAGAGAAGAGAATCCCACCAATTCTGGAGATCGGCAGCAGTCAGATCCTAAAGGAAAAAGTCCATTGGCAGATGTTAATATGGTGTTTATGTTTCCAATGGAGTTCGTTGCGCCCTTCAGTGATGATGAGGAAGCGGATTTTCCTGATCAGATAGCTCAGTTGGGTCTGGATCTGATGACGGCTATCTTTGAAAAGCCCGCTGATAATGAGAGACAACATCTTAAAGCTCTGTTTGTCAAAGGCAGGGTTGATGGGCAGCCGATGACCAAGATACTTGTTGATGGTGGGGCTGCTATCAATATTATGCCGTATGCAGTCTATCGGAAGCTTGAGAGAGGAGATCAAGATTTGACCAAGACTGATATGATGCTAAAGGATTTTGAAGGGAATGTATCTCTAGTCAAAGGAGCCATATGTGTTGAGTTGACCATCGGCAGCAAAACCTTGCCGACAACTTTATTTGTCATCAGTGGAAAGGGTGCTTATAATTTGCTGTTGGGGAGAGATTGGATTCATGCCAATTGTTCCATCCCATCTACAATGCACCAGTGCTTGGTTCAGTGGGTAGGTGACAAAATTGAAATTGTCCAAGGAGATTCTTCATATGTCATTGCATCGGCAGAAGCAGATACCTATGAAAGGACTAGATGCATTTCAGGAGAGATTTGGGAGAAGGATTTTCTTAAAGATGCCGATTATGAAATTCCACCGATCCAAGCAGTCGGTTCTGACGAAGAGTTTTAATGTATAGGTTCGCCGATGATGGGAAATTAGGCCAGGGATTTACATCGGCTGATGATTTAGTAGAAATAGATATAGGTAATGGTGATAGGCCAAGGCCTACTTTTTTTAGTGCTAAGTTAGATTCTGAGTGTAAGCAACAGTTAACCGATTTGCTAAAGGAATATAAAGATTGCTTTGCTTGGGATTATACCGAGATGCTTGGTTTAGACCGATCTATTGTTGAACATCGGTTACCTATCAAATCTGGATTTCGGCCACATCAGCAACCAGCTCGCCGATGTAATCCTAATATTCTTCCTGATATTAAGGCCAAAATAACTAAACTTATCGAAGCCAAATTTTTTCGGCAATGTCGGTATGCCGAATGGATTTCCAATGTTGTTCCAGTTTACAAGAAGAATGGGAAGCTTCATGTCTGCATTGATTTCAGGAATCTTAACAAGGCTACACCGATGGATGGTTACCCAGTGCCAGTTGCTGATTTGCTAGTTGATGCTGCAGCTGGACATCGGATTATTAGGTTTATGGATGGCAATGCAGAATATAATCAAATATTCATGGCCGAGGAAGATATTCCAAAAACCGCATTTAGATGTCCTGGTCATGTTGGGTTGTTCGAATGGATAGTCATGACCTTTGGCTTGAAAAATGCTGGTGCTACTTATCAAAGAGCTATAAATTTTATCTTTCATGAGTTCATCGGCAAGTTGGTGGAAATCTATATTGATGATGTGGTGGTTAAGTCTGGAGATTTCACAAAGCATCTTGCCGATCTATGAAAAGTGTTGGAGTGCACAAGGAACATGGTTTGAAGATGAATCCTAATAAATATGCATTTGGTGTATCGGCAGGGCAATTTCTTGGTTTCATGGTGCATCAGAGAGGAATTGAAATTAGTAGGAGATCTATTGATGCTATCAACAAAATAGTTGCTCCCACCAACAAGACTGAACTCCAATCTCTGATCGGCAAGATAAATTTTATCAGCCGATTTATATCTAACTTGTCTGGTAAGATTCTTGCTTTTAGTCCTTTACTTAAGTTGAAAGCTCATCAAGAGTTTGTATGGGGAAAAGAGCAACAGTTAGCATTAGACGAAATAAAAAATTATTTGACAAATCCTCCAGTTCTGATTCCACCTCAGCAAGGAAAACCTTTCAAATTGTATTTGTCTACCGATGGGATGGTCATCGGTTCGGCTCTAATTCAAGAATTTGAAGGGAAGGAACGTGTGATTTATTATTTAAGTAGAAGACTGGTTGATGCTGAGACAAGGTATTCGGCAATTGAAAAATTATGTTTATGCTTATATTTTTCATGCATCAAGTTGAGGCACTATTTGCTATCGGCCGAATGCACTGTTATATGCAAAGATGATGTAGTCCGGTACATGCTATCTATGCCGATTATGACCGGTAGAATCAGCAAATGGATTTTGGCATTGTCGGAGTTTGATCTGCATTATGAATCGGCTAAGGCAGTTAAGGGGTAGATTATGGCCGATTTTGTGACTCAGCATTGCGGTGTAGTAGGGACCTTGAAGATCGTTCCTTGGACGCTCTTCTTTGATGGATCCACATGTGACCGGGGGGCAGGAATCGGTATAGTACTAATTTCCCCTCGAGGAAAGAAGTATGAGTTCTCTTTGCCGATTGTTGCCACGTTGACAAATAATCAAGCTGAATATCAAGCTCTGATCAAATGGTTGGAATTGTTAAAGGAGGTTCATGCCGATGCTGTTGAGATCTTCGGCGATTCTCTGCTTGTTATAAATCAATTGGCTGGAATTTATGAATGCCGAAGTGAAGTTTTGATAACCTATTATGAAAAGAGCATACAACTGTTAAGGGAATTCAAGGATTTCCGATTGGAGCATGTTCCTCGATTACATAATGAAGAGGCTAATCGGTTGGCTCAGCATGCCTCGGGATATCAACCTATCTTAAATGTGTTATCGGCAATCAGTGCCGACAATTGGAGAAAAGAAATCATTGATTACTTAAAAGATCCATCTAAAAAGGTTGAGAGGTGTGTCAGGTTTCAAGCTACTAAATATGTACTCCTTGGAGAAGAGTTATATTATCAAACGATAGATGGAGTTCTACTCAAATGCTTGGGTAATGATGAGGCTGGAAGCTTGATGGGTGAGATCCATGAAGGAGTATGTGGAGCACATCAGTCGGCTTTTAAGATGAAGTGGATGATTAGGAGAAATGGGTATTATTAGCCGACTATACTTGAGGATTGCTTTAAATATTTCAAAGGATGTCAAAGATGCCAAAGGTTTGGTAATATTCAAAAGGCACCCGCATGTTGACGGTCCTTAAGTATCAAATTTAATTATCAAATAAACAAAGAAAAGGAACCAAATGAAATCAACATCTAGACTTAGGGTTTTATCTGATAGAATTCCACGAGTTTTGGTGTTTGTCTATTTCTACAGGGGGTTATCAGGAAATACGGAAAAAAGGCCCACACGTCGGGATTACATAGAGATATTAACGTGTCGCGCAATTATCTTACATCTAGAAGACTCTAGAAGCCACGGGAATGAAGCGGAGGTGAAACGGGGCCTGGCCCTGGGCGCCCGCCCAGGAGACCAGGGCGCCCGCCCACCTTTGGAGTCCAATCAGGACTCTCTTTCGGGATTACGCTCCACCGACCTAAAGGATCAAGGATAACCGTTCAATCAATGTCGGTTTGATCCAACAGCCCATATTCACTTGAAGGGACTATAAAACCAGACCCCCTGGCCCCTGGAGGAGAGAGCCTCTCAACCCTAATTCATTATTCTTCAACGGAGAAGAAGCCTCTGATCAAGCCCTAGAGCCACCACATCAATTAGACATCAAGATTAGCATAGATACATAGGATTAGAACTAGAAGGAGTCAATCTTCGATTGGTTTCTGGATCTGTCAAGAGGATTCTTGGTAATTCTCTAATTGTTCTTCTAATTGTTCATCTTTGTTCTTCAATATTATGAATATGACTTTGTTCTACTTCAATATGTTGCTTATGACTTTGCTCTACTTGTTTATATTCAAGATTATATTGTTCTTAGTTTATCATAGTTATATACTTGGCTTAGTTAGATTGGATCTATATACATGTTTAGGATCGTATAGCGTTTATCCATCGGATCCATGGGTAAATGATAGATATTGTGTAGGCGTGGTGCTTATACCGTATTTATCTACGATTCTACCCAATATGCCAGATCGTGGGGTAGTTCATGATAGTGACAGCTTCATTGATTCTTATATAGTCCCCCTCTCGTGTATTGGGCTGGCAGAGCAACATTATTATAGGGGAGTGATTACGATGTTTCTCATATTCCTTGCTAATATCACTATGCATGGGCGTAGTCTTGTCTCGCAATGATTGCTAAGTATAATTGCACTAACTATGATATGCTAGACTATATAGTTAAGAATAACTTAGGGAATATTCTTGTAGTTCGTCCTAATTCCATGCTAATGACTTGCTAGAATATCTAATTGAGGTGCTTATCATATTTATTATGTGGCTAAGTTATGCTGATCAGATTAATTATCTTTGTCACTATTCAATACTTCATATATCCTTCATGTGACACTTATCCCTGTATGAAAGAGTTAGATAAATGTTCTCAATTATACATGCAATGATAGATACTCAATCTTATATTCCATTCTATAATCAACCTTGATGGTTACTAATCCCTTCCCAGTGGTAAAAATATAAATAACGATACCTGGAATACTTCCCGGTTAAAATGCTACATCGGTATTAATCTGTGCGCTTGCAGATCCCATTCATTATTTATCTAGATGAGCAATTGCATATTTCAATACCGCATCTCTCATGTCATGCTGGGGATGACAACTTGGCTTAAGTGGTATGAGGGATAGGTTTGGCATTTTTGGCACCATTAGCAGAATTAGAAAACTGTCTACTTTTGGTAATGATGTTAAGAATACCCAACAAGCATTTTTGGCGCCGTTGCCGGGGAAGGTTGATTACTAATCAGGAATGAATATAGAATTTTGAGTTATCATTTGCATCACTAATATGATTGAGCTTATCAATTCTCTCATACAGTTTTACCCCGATATTTTTCTATTTTGTCTTATGTAGGGTAATGTATGAATAGAAGACATCTTCCAGGAAATGTTGTTGACAATCTCGAAGCATTATTGAAAAAAAAAGAGCCAAGCTCAAGAATAGATCATCAACACTTCAACAAGAAGCTTCACCCAATCAAGAAGATCACCGGAACTTGTCTTCAGAGTTCGAAGCCATGGCGAACAAATCGATCCGTGAGTTCTCAGCTCCCACTACGGACAACATCCGCACTGGACCTGCTGCAGAGATCGATGGAAACTTTGAGCTCAAGCCTGGACTTATCAATATGGTGCAATCCAACCAGTTCTATGGGAAAGCACACGAAGATGCTAGTCCTCATCTCCAACACTTCCTGGAGATTTGCAGCACATTCACCATATCAGGAGTCCCCAGAGATGCTATACTACTTTGCCTCTTCCCATTCTCACTGTCAGGAAAAGCGAAGCAGTGGTTTTACGCTACAAAGGAGAAGAATACTACGTGGGCACTCTGCTCCACGAACTTTCTAGCTAAGTTCTTTCCCATGGGCAAGATCAATGCTCTCTGTGGGAAAATCACAAGTTTTTGGCAACAACATGATGAATCCATTCTAGAAGCATGGGAGCGCTTCCAAGACTACATCCTAGAATGTCCCCATCATGGAATGAAGAGTTGGCTACTAATGCAGACATTTTATCATGGGCTCGGCAATAGTTCTCGAGAAACCATGGATGCTGCAGCTGGAGGAGCATTCCTATCACTCACCATATCACAAGCCACAGCTCTTGTACAGAAGATGGCGTCCAACCAAGGCTGGAATGAAGAAAGGACCCAGACATACAGAAAGGTGGAGGTATGCATCAGCTCAAGGAGGTAGACATGCTGTCTGCTAAGCTAGACCTGCTCATGAAGAAGCTCGATGATAGAGCTGGAGATAAGAAAGAAGTTATGCACATCTACGACTCTCATATGACTTGTGAGGAGTGTGGAGATACTGGACACTTAGGCAATCACTGCCCTGAGATGCTTGAGGATGTGAACTACATCAAGAACTACTACTACTACTACCGTCCTCAACAAAATCAAGGTTGGAATGAACAGAGGCCTAACTACTCAGGTAATTATCAAGGTAACAATTCTTACAACAATAACAATAATTTTCCACCTCTGAGAGAGTTAGTGTCTAATCAAGGAAATCTAATGGATAACCTATCTAAGAAATTGGCATCTAATGATAAAATGTTAGAAAATATAAATAATAGAATGGATAATTTCTCTACTGCCATCAAGAATCAAATTAGCTTTAATAAAATGATTGAATCACAGTTAAATCAAATAGCTGCTGTTGTTCCTACTACTAACCCCGGTATACCATGACAACCGGAAGGGTTAGAATCTGCAAATCTTGTAGACATATTTGATGCAGGTAACTGGAGTAACCCCATCACTGAAGTAACTACTGACCTTATGCCGGTCAAGAGAGGCGATCCAAGACGCCCCGTCATCCCGATCTCCATCGGCATGGTGGACTTCCCAGAAGCACTCTGCAACTTTGGCTCTAGCGTCAACATTATGCCCAGGGTACTCTATGAAAAATTCTTTACATATCCTTTATTAGAAACAACCATGTGTTTGCAGTTTGCAGATCAGGCATTAAGTTTCCCAAAAGGAATATTGAAGAACCTTTGTGTCCGAGTTGGTACCTTATACGCCCCAGCAGACTTCGTAGTAATAGAGACCGGTAATGATGAGAGGGCACCCATCATCTTAGGGAGGCCATTCTTAAACACCTCGGGAGCTATCATCTACGCTAGTGCTGCCAAGATCAGTTTCTACATCAAAGGGAGGAAGGAGACGTTTTCCTTCAAGAACAAGACTACACAAATCCCAGAGTAATCCCGACATAAATCAAGGAAGAGGGCCAACAGGAGGAACAGGAACAAGCAAGTGTAGACCGAGTCAGCTAAGATGGTCACTACAGTTCAAGGAGGTCAAGATCATCAACTTAAGTCACCATTTCTCACCAAGCAGGACGACCCAGGAATGCCAAGCATCTACTGCTCCATAAATGGATACAACTTCTACAAGATGTTTTGCGACACTGGATCGGGCGTTAACATAATGGCCGCAGTCACCTATTGGCTCTTGTTCGGAACCATGCCCCTAAAACAAACATACATTCAGCTCCAGATGGCAGATCAGACATTTCGAGAGGTTAAAGGTATAGTAACTGATGTCCCTATCAAAATACATGATCATTTTGTCTACACAGACTTTCAGGTTATTGACATGGGAGAAGACGAATACGATCCACCCATCATCCTTGGAAGACCGTTCCTCAGCACTGTTAAAGCCATCATCTACATTGGAACTGGAGAAGTCCATATGCACTTCCCCTCAGAGAATGTACGCCGCTATTTTACTAACCCTAATTATATCGTTGAAGACTCTAAGCAGGTCAGAAAACGACGCAACCGCAACCAGAGGACGCAAATCATCAAGGACGGATGGGCAGACTATAAAGGAGAAGTAGTAAGGTCAGATTAATTATCTTTGTCACTATTCATTACTTCATATATCTTTCATGTGACACTTTCCCTGTATGAAAGAGTTCGATAAATGTTCTCAATTATACTTGCAATGATACATACTCAATCTTATATTCCATTCTATAATCAACATTGATGGTTACTAATCCCTTCCCAGTGGTAAAAATATAAATAACGATACCTGGAATACTTCCTGGTTAAAATGCTACGTCGGTATTAATCTGTGCGCTTGCAGATCCCATTCATTAATTATCTAGATGAGCAATTGCATATTTCAATACCGCGTCTCTCATGTCATGCTGGGGATGACTACTTGGCTTAAGTGGTATGAGGGATAGGTTTGGCATTTTTGGCACCGTTATCAGAATTAGAAAACTGCCTACTTTTGGTAATGATGTTAAGAATACCCAACACCGCATCGACCATGAATCCTATTATTAAGCCTTGGCCGTTCCGGGGATGGGCTATTGATCTAATTGGCCAGATTTATCCGCCATCAAGCAAGGGGCATAAGTTCATCTTAGTTGCCACTGATTATTTTACTAAGTGGGTCGAAGCCATTCCTTTGAAGAAAGTAACATCGGCTAATATGATTGATTTTGTGAAGGAGCACATTGTTTACCGATTTGGTATTCCTCAAACAATTACTACCGATCAGGGTACTATGTTTACATCGGGAGAGTTTGATGAATTTGCAATCGGTATGGGGATGAAAGTGTTGAATTCTTCTCCTTATTATGCTCAAGCCAATGGACAAGCCGAAGCATCTAACAAAGGGATTATAAAGCTCATCAAGCAAAAGATTGAAGAAAATCCTAGAAGGTGGCATACTTTGTTGAATGAAGCTTTGTGGTCCTATCAGATGGCATGTCATGGATCGACCAAAGTTTCACCATATCAGTTGGTATATGGACACGATGCAGTGTTGCCATGGGAAATCAAGACTGGATCTAGGCGGGTCTCTTTTCAAGATCAATTGGCTGCCGATGACTATGCTACTTTGATGAAAGATGAGTTGGATGATTTGGCGGAGCATCGGTTGAGAGCTTTGATAAGTATAGAAGAAAATAAAAAGAGAGTTGCTAGATGGTATGATAAAAAGGTAAAAGCTAACGAGTTTGCCGATGGAGATTTGGTATGGAACTAAAAGTTCGAAGTTTGGAAAATGGTCTCCTAATTGGGAAGGTACTTATCGGATAAATTGGTCTGCTCCTGGTAATGCTTATATTTTAGAAACTCTCAAAGGAGTTGAATTTCCTAGAGCATTGAATGGAAAATATCTAAAGAAGTACTACCCAAGCATCTGGGTTGATGCATAAAAATTTAAGTGCCGATAACACTCCTATCAGCTAGATAAAATGTACCTGGGGTAGTGTCTAATGTTTTTAAAAGTGCCGATAACAGTCCTATCGGCTAGACCAGAATGATCAAAAGTTTTCTAAGGGCAGAACGAAATAGGTTGCCGATGAAGAGTTCATGCATTCAGCAAGGCTTGGATGGCCGATATAGCGCGCAGGCGGATTTGGTCGGCTTCTTCTATTTCCCGGATGTCGTCATCGGCAAAACCCTCTACTGGCTTCAGCTTCTTTTTCATTTGCAGTGCCTTACGAGCCTGGATGTTTTGTTCTTGCTGAAGAGTCTTGATCATCTCAGACAGCTGGCTTTCTTCTTGTTGAGCTTGAGACAGGGCTTCTTCCCCTTGTTTGAGCTCGGATAGCAGGGTTTCCCTTCTTGCCGATAGGTCGGAATTCTTCTGCTTCAGTGTCTCCACTGAGCACTGCAGAATGCCGATGCTCTTATGTTTCTCATCGGCAAGACGTTTTACTTGCATTACTTCCTCTGTGAGTTTGGCATGAGCGGTTCTATCGGCAAGACGCTGGGTAGCCTTTTGGTATTGGAGCTGGCGGCTTTCCAAGTGTGCAGCTTGAAACAAGACTTCTTCTACATCGGCTAGGATCTAGCCTTGAAGGGTCTTAAACAGAGCTTTAGGTGGATCAAAGTCATTGACCAACTGAGCAGTATCTTGGTGCAGTAGTGCCAACAAGTCTTCCAGCTTAGCTTTTATTTCTGCCGATGAGATTCCTACTACTTGGGAGGAACTTGCTTCTTCGCCTTCATCATCAGGAATATCGATGGCAAAGGAGAATAAGCTATCTGGGGAGTCCTGTTCCTGAAAAGAAGATAAAAATAAGTTATTTGATGGTTAGATATTAGTGATATAAAGGGTGGAAATCAGATAACTTACTTGCTTCAAAGCTATTTCACACCTCTGGCTGGTCAATGTCGTTGGTACTACAGGTTGATCAGCTGGAGTTGCTGATAGGATGATGTTAGCTAAAAAATTACAAGAATAATTATAATTTGTAAAGATGTATCCATCAGTGATAATTTTGTGATCAGTACGTTACCTTGAGGAGGTGCAGTGCTTGTTTGTTCTGGAGGAACTACCGATGATATGATCAGATCTGCTGGATCGGCAGTCTGCTCAAGCACGTCGGCTGGTGCTTCTTATGGCTGAGGTGCTGGTTGAGGAGGAGACGGTGCTTGTTGTGTCTGGATTTCTGGTGAAGAGGGGGATGATTCCACACAAATCAGTGATACTGGACGAGGAGGAGAAGATGGTGCTATCCTCTGACGCTATGGTTGCGACTTGGTGCTCTTAGGACCTTTTCACTTGGCTTGGCTGGGCTGGGGGGTATCGGCACCTGTTTGGGCGCTTCTGGTCTTTGCCGATTTGTCAGTTTGCTGTTGAAATAATCAAAGATATTATCAGAAGAGACACAAAAGGATATTGATGAAAGTTTGTTAAACAATAAAGTTACCGATGAGGGCCCAGTAGCGGTTGATGTGCCCTGAAAAGATTATGTAAGTATGGGATGAAATCGGTAGAAGCCAAGAAAATTGAGAGTTTACCTTAAAAGCCTGTGCCAGAGTGGCAGCGGCAACAGATGGGGAAGTTTTTGACTGCCTGGTGGTCGTCTTCTTGAAGCGCACATTTCGATGCGCCAGGGCTGCCAGACTCGGCGTGTTATGACCGATCAGAGAGATTGGGCCTGATGGAAGGAGTTCGATCGGTCTTCCACTCCTGCTGACTGACGGTGGTGAGTTGTCAACCTGTTCAAAAAGGAGAGGGTGAGTTACCAATAAGGGTAAAAGCAACAAAAGAACTAAGGTATCGGTTGAAGACTTACAGCGTTATCGGGGATCTTATAGTTGCGATCGATCATACCACGGTATTTCAAAGCAGATGTGCAGAACAGGTGTTCTTTCCACTCTTTCCACCACTTCTTGTACATCTGATTGATGAAAAGGGCTGGGATCCATGCCGATAAATCAATGTCTGACGTATCGGCATTCGGCTGAAGCTGAGCTATTCTTATCCACTCAAGTCCACTGGTTATAATCTCCCTTGGCTTCACTACTTTGGCATAGCAGAGTCCAATCGGCAGCTGCCCAAAAGCCAGTTGACGAGCCAGTGCTGATGGTTTATAAAACTCATAAGTGGGGTTGGAATTCTTCCCACTACCAAAGGTATTCACTGGTATGGCCCTTGGAGTAATAATTGTCATCATTGGGTCATGGTCCTTATTGAGAGCATCATCAAAAGGGTGAAAAATAAGTGGGAATCTGGTTTTTGGATCTTCATAAGGCATCCATGCCTGCTGATCTTTGGAAAGGCCTTCACATAGAGTTTGAAAGAATCGGCTAACCTGGTCTTCATTGCAACCAGTACCAGGTAAGACTATGGTAGCCTCACCATAGTTTAGGGGTGGGCGAGTTGCCGATTCTTCATCAGCCAATTCGTGATCTTCGGCGATATCTCTGGAAAAGCGCTGTGCGAAGAGGTCGAATCCAAGGCGTTTGTGCATGTGAACACTGAGCCACATGTTAATGAACCACCAAGAACCTCCTAAGTTGCCGATGGGTTGGCCTAACAGAAGCTTTTCAGCTACTTGATGGAGAAGGTGTTAAGCAGAACCAAGCAAGTATCGGCCGAGAGGAAATCGGCCGCCATCGGCCAGTCTTTCTGCTGCCGATAAATAGACAAAGGTTGGTCCTACCGATCGGCCACAGAAAACAAACTTATCTAACCACATGTTTAGGAAAATAGCATGCTCCCTCTGACCGACTGACCCTGTTTTTCGGTACTTCTGAATGTATCCTGACCAACCACCAATATTGCGGGTTTCTACTTTACGCTTAGGTTTGCGATCATATAGATGGTTATCATCGGCAGTTGATATGTCTAAACCTGTTAGCATGAGCACATCGGCAAGAGTAGGGGAAGCAGGGCCATGACCAAACACAAAGGCATTGAGGGTATCTGACTAGAAGTATGAAGCAACTATCAATAGCGATTCATTTCTTTCCATATCGTCAATGGATAGCCTAATGCACTGATCTAGCTTGCGCTCACCCCATTGGACCTCATTCGAGTTGCCGATTCTTAGAAACCAATCTCTCCATCCCTTGGTAGAACTAGGCCAGGATTGAAAGGTATCTTTCCATAGATCTAGTGAGAAGTTCTCAGCTCTAAAAGGGGACCCTATTTGTTTATGCATTTATCAAATCGGTGGGGTCTAGGTTTCCCAATGGACCAAGGCATTGAAAGTGGGGTTGATCGGTGGGAATTACAATTTTCTCGGCCAATTCCTAAAGGTTTGAAGGATAAAAAATAGGGAAAAGAATGAGAGAAAATACCAAGTAAATAACTGTGCGAGAAATAAAAAATACAGTGAAAAAAAGAAAGGTGATGCTGAATTGACCTCAGGAACGACGAAGTTGATGACCATTTCTTCCCGGTAGGAGGAAGGGATCAAAGACTCGGAAGATCGTTGGAGGAGATCCTTGCCGGAGTTCTTGAGTTTCTCGAACAGTGCCGCCGCCAGGAAGGTAGGTTTGAGGATGTGGAATGACGAGATGGAGGAAGAGTACCGGAGAAGGCAGTATTTATAGGGTAAAGTAAGCAGGGGTATTTTTGACTTATCTCTTTACTGTATCCATGAAATCCGAGGATGTTCAGTTGGATATGGTAACTGTTCACACGGTAATCAAAGGATTGTTAGATGATTTGACAGCAAGCGGCCATGATTTTGGAGATATTTTACTGTGCAGAATCTCCTGGTAGGCTCATCGATAGTTTCTCTCTAACGAAAATATTGCCGATGAATGTATATCTAGGAAATTCAGTTTGAAAAGTTGGGGGATTCGAGGTATATGCTAGAGATCCGGACTGAGGTTGTTTGGATTTGGCAATTAATGACCGTCAAGGGGAAATAATTACAAAAAGGGCGTATTTATTGGAGAGAATTTTGGAGCATCAATGATTTTATACTCCAAAATTGTGAGGCATGTGTTGACACTGTTTTTAGACACGTATCTACGGACGCGTATCTGGAGTTGATAAGGCATAGATCGGCAGGGAAGAAAGTGGTGACTAGTTGACAGAAGAGTTGCCGATGAGGATTGGTGCCAATGAGAAAACGACAGAATATGGCCAAGTACAGAAATGGTGATAGATCTGTGCCCATGATGGTGCTGATGGTTGGCGATGGCTATAAGAGGTGGTTCGCCGATGGTCACAAAGAACGACGTAGGAATTGTCGATCAAGTCATGGTGGTGTACCGATCGATTGTGGAAGATAAATTAATGTTTTCTATAGTTATTAGAGTTTGTTTTGTATACGGATTCCGTTCAATTTGGAATTCGAGTCCTACTCGTGTCTAATTGTAACCCTTTTGGGCAGGGTATAAATATGAAACCCCGTAACGATGTAACATACACAATCAATCCAACACAAGTTTTTACATCTATTCCAGCATCTACTTTTTCGATGACTTCGTCAACCTGCATATTTTCCTTTTACTACGAGTTCTTTAGAATTTTTTGAGTCAACCTCGGCGAGTTCTCGAGTTCCGTGTGAATACCTCTTGGCCGTGACATCCGGGCGCATCGCTGTTGTCGGGACCAAAGTATTCGAGTTATCACCATTGTCGATTGTAAGGTCAAATCAGCTGGCACGCCTTAACGTTGAATCGGGTATTAGCCCTTTGTATTTGCAGATCTACTTTTGCACCAACAGTATTATTTTTTCTCATTTCTACTAAATATTATATTGTATAATGATCATGATCGATGGCGCATTGCCAAAATCATTGCTTGTATCAACGGCCTGCCACCCTCTGGCCGGCGTGCAGCCTGTCCAGGAGGCGCCAGTCTAGACCTGCCACTGCTGGCCGGCGGCCGCATTGAGCTTGCCCAGGAGGCGCCAGACCAGAACAGGAGCCGCCCAGGCCAGCAAAGGAGGCCACGGTGGGCAAACAGCCAAGTTACGGCGTTGTTTAAATCAACCAGGGGCATAAATGTCATGTTAAGTCTTAATTACATGAATTAGATATGAAAAATGCTTTAAAACAAAAGAAATCATATAATAGCAAAGTGTAAACGTTTCGGGTCATATTATAGCGATGTCTACATTTGGAGTCATATAATAGCGAAGCACAATGTTTCAAGTCATATAATTGCAAATTTCTCTCAGGCTTTAAACACGCGGCATCAACTAACCCACTCGCCGCAGTCCGGGTTCGAACCCTTCTAGCTAGCAAAAAAAATAAAATCACAAAAAAAGAACGAGTGGTGAGGCAGGCGAAGAGGCGCAACAAGGCCAAGGGTTGCCAGCACGTGCGGGAGGCCACCTGCAACCTCCATGACTCCATCGTTCCACGGGCATGTAGTCGCTCCAGGCGGCAGATGAGTTGGGGCGGAGCCACGCAGGCCACTGGCTACTACACGCCGAGGATGTCTAGGCACCACGCTGCCATGGGTGGAGCTCCTCCCTTCGCTCGCTCGAATCCCCGCGGCCCCACGTCTGAATCTGGCACACTCTGCTCCAATCCATTCGATCTGGCGCTGAATTACCTCGGGTCAAAACCTAATGCAATCTTAACATGTTTCCCGGTGATGGGCGCTGTCCGAGTCTGCCTCAGCGGCCCCTCCTCCGCCTCCCTTGCTGTCGGTGTTGCCGTGGGGCCACCGTTCCCGACGCTCGCCACGTCCTCCTCCGCCTCCCTTTCCTCGGCCCCCACTTAGACGGCGACCACATCCTTCACCAAAGACGGTGGACGACTCCTACCAAGACAGTGTCCTTGTCCATTGCTTTGCTGGGGTGTCAGAGGAGGTAGCGCCTGGAGCGTTGACATTTTCGATTTTGTTTTGTGGGTAAATTTAAAATTACATATTCAGAACAGTCATGTTGAATTAGATCCGGCGTGATAGTAATAGCATAGCAATACCGATTTGCTTTGAAGGTGTGAAATTTGACCAAACCAATTGGTAGTGCGTGCGATGAAACTGAATGTTTGTGACACAAACCACTTGCACTGGCTGCTGCCTGACAACTGCAAATTGTAATTTGACTTTGCCCATGTAGTGTCGCCATTTAGTAAATTGGTTAGCACAAGAATCTTCACCAATTCATGATTTATTTCAAATTTACTGCAGTGCTTCCATCATAGTTGCTTATCTCATGAGATCAGAACAGGAATCTCTTGAAGGTCTGAACTCTCTTTTCTTGGAAAGAGAACATGTATCTTTTCATCTACTATAAAAGAATTTTACTTCTGATGCTTTTTTCAGAAGCATTAGAAGCTTTGAAGGAGATTTCTGAGTTAGCATGCCCAAACGATGGTTTTCTTGACCAGGTGAGAGTTTCTCAGGATCTGCTGGCAGGATATGAACTCTTGTAGTGTTTGTTGCTTATCCTACCATTCTTCATAGTTGATTAAATTATTTGTACAAGAGATTCCACTTAAAATTACCAGGTTACTCCTGATCCATTTTGGTCACAGTGGTGTTTACAAGTTGCCATGACAGAGTTAATAGGGGCCTTCTCTATTAACATGTTTCCTTTAAAAGTTGCCGAGACAGAGTTAATAGGGATATTCTCTTTTATTTGTTTGCCATGGGGTATTTTCTATGTTTTATTTGTTTGCCCATGCGTGGTTTATACCAGATGCGTCCTTTCTGCTACGGTTAATATCCAGCTGATCTCATTTCCTTGGTACTTCCCCCAGGGTCTATCCTAACAGCTCGAATGTGGAAAGGAGTTTCCCCGTTAAGACCGGTTCTCCTCCTGGTCTTCCGCCCACGACTCCATATGTGCCCATGAAGAGCGGTTCCCCAACGGGCAATGCTCTCATGACTCGATCATGGACTCGATTACCTTGGGGAAGAATTTTCCCTTCCCCCTCGACCTATATAAATACCAATCAATGGAACAAAGAAACACACCTGAGTTCATTACTTCCTCTCTATTCTTGTACTTTATAATTCTACTTGCAACACGTTATCAGCACCTCACTCTTCCTTTCCCCAGAGAGGAATAGCTCAGTTGGTGCCAACATCGTCGAGGGATCGACTTTCACCTCCGAGGTAAAATGCCACCATCATCATAATTTCGCCTCTATGGCTTCCCTTGTCTTCTAGATCATATGGATGGCGATCAACGATGCCCGTACCTTGGGCATCCACTTCGGCAACAATTGCCTTCAAGCGGAACTACTACAGGACATCCGGGATATCCTCGGTGAGCATCACGGCTATCGCCTTCGGGGCAAATACCGTGACCTCGACAGGAACCTCAGACATTTCCCTATAGGATGCTGCTTCGGAGGTCCTCGACATGCAAACGTCACTTCTCCTTCATGGCATTTGGTGGTATCGTCTACGGCACACTGACGGTGTCTCCAGCGTCGACTCCACCGGCGCCTCTAGCGCCAGTCCTCGCATTGCTAGCTCCACCCCAACCAAGGTGCCCGCTACACGGTGATGGTCTATGCCCACCACTGTGACCATCCATGGTGGCCAGCTAGCATTGGCTGTCACTGGGCATAGAGCCGTTGTCGCTGATCTGGTACCCGACACCGACGCTGTCTCCCAAGCGGGCTACAAATAGTCCGCATCTACACCATTCATCTCCACTAACCATCATGGCACGGATGTCAGCACCGACACGGCCGCTGTCGTACATCGTTAAACCAGCGCTCGTTGCTCCACCACCACCACCGCCAACTCCTCCTCACGTCTTCACTGCACATGGATCAGCCTTTGACTTGAGTCTGTCCATGGGGGAAGGGGAGCGGAGGCAAAGCTACCTAGTTTGGCCTCTGCTCATGGCATAGACGGCCACCAGTGTGGCCCCACGTGCCTCTAAAGTGCCCAGTGGTGGCAGGAAGCCATTGCGAGTGGTCCTCCTTGCGCCATGGCCTTGCAAGTGAAGGATTATGAGGACGCTACACTAGCTAGAAAACAAAAATTTTGACCTCATAAAATAGGATCAACTACCAGTTATAGATCACGGGATTACCACTAGACGCATAGGTGCAGCAGAAGCGACTAAGTGTAGTCGTGCGCGTAGTAGCAGTGTCATGCAGTTGCATGGTCGTCCACCACGTCAATCCCTCTCGCACTGTTTGTCCTTGTGCTCCAGATGCAGCACCTCCTAGGTTTCCCACATGTGCGGGGAAGAAGTGTCGTGCCTCCGGCCTGCTAGGTCCACGATAAGCAATAGGTGTGAGCGTGGATGAGCGGTGGCGGCTGCCTAATGGCATGAGTTAACCCTGGTCACACCCCCTCCCTCTCTTATCTAGGTGTCCCCTGATCAGCCCCGAGCTGGAGGCCCAATTAGAAAACCTTATGCCTTATCTAATTCAGGTCCAACCCGAATTAGGCTTCTAGCCCCTTAAGCGTGCGACCCTATGGGTTCACGTACATATAGACATGGGTCGAGTACTCCTTACTCGCCCAATAGTTGATAGCGGCCTCTAGCATGGCATTATTGACGGTAGATAAGAACTTTTTTTAACCGTCAACATAACATGAGAAAGGATTAAAATCAAAATATTATTTAGCTGTAGGGGTTATAACTAATAGAATTCAACAAGTTTTGGTGTTTATCTATTTTTGCAGGGGGTTATCGGAATAAGAACAAAAGGTGGTCCACATGTCAGATTTACATAGAAAGAACACGTGAAACGTCAACTCAGGAATACTCCAAAAGGCTCGAGAAGACACCACCTGAAAGGTGGGACCCACCTACCACAGGGCAAGGGCAGTCGCCCAGGGGCAGAAGCTAATCCGCTTTAACCTCGCGGATCTTGCCTCCACCGACTTTGAGGATTAATCTTAAGCGCATGTTTAAGTCGGTTTGATCCAAGGGTTGTGGTGATTCCTAGGGTCTATAAATAAAGACCCTAACCCCCCTGGAGAGGAGTTCATTATTCTCTGAGAAGATGAAGAGAAGAAGAATTAGACAGAGAGGGGTCCCTCGAATGGATCTGTCTCTATAAGATTCTTAGCCACCATCTCAATTAGATCTCTATAGTTCTTTAGCATAGCTACATAGGATTAGATCTAGAAGGAGTCAAGTTAATTTTGGAGTCCGGATCAATCTTCAGTTCATGGTACACTCTTATTCTCTTTGTTATATTTATATTAGTTCTTGCTACTATGAATATGACTTTGATCTATTTGATTATATCGGAATTGACTTTATTTTATTTGTTTATGTTCTCAATTATATTGTTCTTAGTCTACTTTGATTATATGCTTATCATGGCTAGATTAGAATTATGTTTATGCATAGGATCGTATAGCGCCTACTCATTAGGCCGATGGGTAGGTGATAGAAATTGTGTAGGCGAGGTGCCTACACCATATTTATCTGTGATTACCCCTTATAGTCTGGAGCTTGAGGTAGATCGCAGGAGTAACAGTCATGTTGAGTCCTTTCTATTTCTTCTCCCGATTATAAGGATTGTACAACACCATTATTACAGGGAAGTTCTTGCTCTGTTCATGATCTTTCTTGCTAATATCACTATGCATAGATATAACCTTTTCTAGTGATGATGCTAGGTGTACTTGCACTAATCAATGTATGCTTTGACAGTATAGTTAGAATACTTAGGATATATTCTTGTAGACTGTCCTAATACCATGCTAGTGCTATAGACTTAGAGTACTCTAGTTGAGATGATTATCATGTTTATCTTATGGCTATGAATTCTTATTTATCCTCTGTCACTTATTATTCATATTCATATATTTATCTTATATGACACTTACCCTACATGAGAGATAGATAAAGATATGGTTACGGTCTCCATTGATTACATGTAGTGCTCATTGCTCATTATCAATTGCAAATACCTTCCCAGTGGTAAAAATATAAATAACGATACCTAGAATACTCCTGGTTAAAATGCTACATCGGTATTATCTGTGTGCTTGCAGATCTTTATTTATTTATTCCTAGAAAAGCATATAGATTTAATACCAGCACTTCTACATCATGTTAGGGATGACAACCTAGCTTAAGTGATGTTAAGTAATTTTGATGTTGTTTCTAGGTATAGGTTTAAAAGTCTATTTTTAGTAATAGTGTTAAGAATTGTCAACAAGCATTTTTGGCGTCGTTGCCAGGGAAGGTGAAAGCATCAAAGGATAATGAGCATCACTGCATCCACTCATAGATTGAGCACCATCCACCCATCTCACTCACGCAGCTTTACCCTTGTCTTTTTGTCTATTTGTTAGGATATGTAGGGTAATCTATGAACAAGTTTGATCTCCCAGATAACTTCATTGATATTCTAGAGAAATTGATCAGGAAGATGAAGGCTATGTTGAGAAGGAATCAATCAACATCATAGACATCTCATCTTGCCAATCCTTCTGAGTTAGAAGATAAACCTACTCAAAGTTTGACACTAGAGATTGACGTCATGGCTGACAAGTCACTTTGAGTTCTCAGCTCCCACTATGGCCAACATCCATACTAGGCCAGCCGTGGACATTAATGGATCATTTGAGCTTAAGCCAGCGCTAATCAACATGGTGCCAGCAAGCCAGTTCTATGGGAAGGCCCATGAAGACGCTAGTGCTCATCTCCAACATTTTCTGGAGATTTGCAGCACTTTCACTATCAAGGACATCCCCAGAGATGCTATACTATTTCTCCTTTTTCCATTCTCACTCTTGGGGAAAGGGAAACAATAGTTCCACACCAACTAGGAGAAGAATAATATGTGGGAACTATGTTCCACCAATTTCCTAGCGAAGGTCATTCCCACAGGCAAGACCAATGCACTGCGTGGGAAGATATCGAGCTTTCAGCAACAACATGATGAGACATTCCTAGAAACTTAGGAGTGCTTTCAAGACTACATACTCGAGTGTCCCCATCATGGGATGGAGAATTGGCTACTGATGTAGACATTCTATCACAAGCTCAGCAACAACACACGTGAAACCATGGATGCTGCCACTGGAGGAGCATTCTTATCAGTTACTATCTCTCAAGCCATTGCTCTTGTGGAAAAGATGACCTCCAATCAATGTTGGAGTGAAGAAAGAACTCAAACCCACAAGAGAGGTGGAGGAATGCACCAACTCAAGGAGGTAGACATGCTAGCTGCTAAGATGGACCTGCTAACGAAGAGGCTTGATGAAAGAGCCACTGAGAAGAAGGAAGTCATGCACATTCATGATTCAGGCATGACTTATGAAGTGTGTGGAGAAACTGGGCATATAGGTACCAACCGCCCAGAGTTGAGGGAGAATGTGAACTACATCAATAGTAACAACAACTACTATCGTCCTCAGCAAAATCAAGGCTGGAACCAGCAACAACGGCCTAACTACTCAGGTAACTATTCAAGTAATTACCAAGGTAATAATTCTTACATTAACACTAATCAACCACCTTTAAGAGAGTTAGTGCTTAATCAAGGTAAGCTAATGGATAGCCTATCTAAGAAGCTAGCATCTAATGATAAAAAGTTTAGAATCAATTAATATTAGAATGGAAAGTTTTTCAAATGCTATCAAGAATTAGCTTAGCTTCAATAAGATGCTAGAATCTCAGTTACAACAACTTGCTCCTTTTGCTGCTGCCAATGATCAAGGTAAGTTTCCTGGACAACCAGGAGAATTAGAAACTACAAATCTTGTAGACATCTTTGATGCAGGAAGCTGCTGGAGTGACCCTCCGAGAGGAACATGGTTAGACTCGTCTCTACCAACCAAGAAAGGTGATCTAGGGAGACCGATTATCTTGATCTCCATTGGAAGTGCAAACTTCGACGATGCAATCTGTGACTTTGGTGCAAGCATCAACATCATACCTAAGGTGACCTACGAGAAGCTTTTCAATTATCTTTTATCACGTACAACCATATGTTTGTAGCTTGCAGATCAGTCAGTCTATTACCCCATGGGAATCATGGAAGAGATTTTCATGCGAGTAGGCAACTCGTACATACCTGCAGACTTCACCATTGTTAACACAGGCACCAATGAGAGGACACCTATCATTTTGGGACGATCATTTTTTGAACACTGCCGAAATGATAGCAATGCCAAAATCACTTTCAACATCAAGGACAACAAGGAAGCCTTTTCTTTCAAGAACAAAACATTGTCAACCCCTGTTCAGAAGGAGACAGTCTGTTGACACCGTTTTTGGACACGTATCTTTGGACGCGTATCTAGAGTTAATGAGGTATAGATCGGCAGGCAGGAAAGTGGTGGCTAGTCTACAGAAGAGTTGCCGATGAGGGTTGGTGCCGATGGAAAAGGCAAGATATGACTAAGTCCAGGAGTGGTGATGGATTCGTGCCGATGACTGGTGTTGATGGTTGCCGACAACTATGAAAGGTGGCTTGCCGATGGTCATGGAGAAAAGTACAGGGGTTGTCAATCAACTCATGGTGGTGTACCGATCGGTTGTGGAGGATGATTTAATGTTTTCCATAGTTATTAGAGTTTGTTTTGTATATGGATTCCGTTCAATTTGGAATTGGAGTCCTAGTCGTGTCTGGTTGTGACTCTTTTGAACAGGGTATAAATGTAGACCCCGTGGTAATGTAATGAATATAGACAATCAATTAAACACAAGTTTTTACACATATTTTGGCGTCTACTTTTCGACGACTTCGTCATATTTTCTTTTTATTACGAGTTCTTAAGAATTCATCGAGTCAACCTCGGCGAGTTCTCGAGTTCCGCGTGAGCACCTCTTGGCCGTGACATCCAGGCGCATCGCTGTTGTCGGGACCAAAGTGTTCGAGTTACCACCTTTGTCGGTTGTGAGGTCAAATCGGCTGGCACGCCTTAACGTTTGAATCGGGTATTTGCCCTTTATGTTTGCAGATTAACTTTTGCATCAACACATCTTTTGGCATGCCCAAAGGGACAAGAGATTCAACATCAAGATCAACATGTCGAACACCGATTTCGACTTGGAGAACATCATCCCTGTTATGGAAGCCAATCTCAGAGATGAACAGAAGCAAGCTATGGCGAAAGCTATGGAGGACTACAAGCAGCTATGCTTGAAATCCTTCAGTATCAACAGGAGTGGCGAGGTGATCCAAAAGGAAGCATTGCCGGCGCCTCGGCAAATTACTTTTGAAGCCAATCCTAGTAAACTTCAAGAGATGGTTGAGAGTGCTGTCAACCGTGCTCTGATCAATCAATCTGGTGTACTGTCCAATACAGATTTCAATGCTGTGGCTTATGTGGGTCCTGCCTATCATCAGCCATGGTCATCATTGGTTACGGCTCCATCGACTACTACAGCCAGTGCGGGTGCAGAAGTTACTTCCCCTCGAAGCACAGTAGGGGTAACTAATGCGCAATCTACACCGATGACGACCAATCCATCAACATCAGATGGACAAATCGAACTTGCTATGGATTTGTTGGCATCGGCAATGTCAGGGTCTGTTCCTCCTAACTGGTGGGGTTATGGTATGCCCCCGGAGTTTATGGCAAATAGCTCTAGAACATCTCAAGCGGCTAACATGACAGGCAAGGCTCCTATGGCATCGGCACCCCCAAGCTCGCTGATGACTCAGAATCCTAGTATTCTACAACTACTACTGCAAGACCTTTCACTAGGAATTCTCAAGTACCAATGTTCCAGATGCCTAACACATCGGCAGATCCAATGCCGACGCAGCAGAGGTTTATGACACAACCAGGGTATGTCAATTCGATCATGATGCCCAATTATCAATCATCGGTAGGGCCTACGTCGATGAACGCTAATAATGGATGGACAGGGCAGTTTGTCTTTCCACAGGTGCCTCACCAGAATCATCAGGCTATGGGATTTCAGCAGGGACTGATGCAACCTGGATTTCAGAATCAAGGGTTGATCAACCAACCGATGAATCTTGGTCACCAAATTGGTGGCCATCAGGCAATGGCTAATCCAATGTTCCCTAGAGATCGTGCACCACAGAGACATGTGGAAGCTTATCAGCAGGTGCCAGATCCACAACAAGCCCATCGGCAGGATGCCGATGCGTATTGGGCCGATAAGATAGCTGAGACGATGAGAGACCAATTTGGGATAAAACCCAAAGTCAACACTTACTCTTATCGGACACCGTATCCTCCTGCGTATGACTTGATTCCACTTCCAAATCGGTACAAGGTGCCAGATTTCACCAAGTTTTCTAGACAGGATGATACATCAACTATGGAGCATGTTAACAGTTTCATCATCCAATGTGGGGAAGCTGCTAATAGAGATGAATTAAGGGTTCGTTTATTCTCATCATCTTTGTCTAGATCGGCCTTTACTTGGTTTATTTCACTACCCCCAAACTCAGTGATCACATAGGCCAATCTAGAAAAGCAGTTCCATAAATACTTCTTCTCTGGAGTTCATGAGAAGAAGATTACCGATTTAGTCAGACTGAAGCAACGCAATGATGAGTCGGTTGAGAGTTTCGTGCAAAGATTGCGGGATGTCAAGAACAAATGCTATAGTCTGGTTCTGGATGACCGGCAGCTAGCCGATTTAGCTTTCTAGGGATTGTTGCCGCATATCAGAGACAAGTATGCTTCTCAAGAGTTCGAAAGTCTGAGCCATTTCGTACAGAGGATTTCTGACCAAGACATCAAAGCTTTCGAACCCAAAAGAGCATGGAACAAAAAGGTGTCGTTTGTCGATGAGGCAGCAAGTTCAGACTCTGTTGAAGAACCAGTCATCGGCTTGGCAGAATGGGTGAAGAATAAGAAGCCGATGTCTTGCCCTTTTGGGCATAAAGAACCAGAGAAGTTTGCATTCGATATTACCAAGGCTGATAGGATATTTGACTTTCTACTTCAGGAAGGCCAAATCAAGTTGTCACCCAATCATGTGATTCCATCGGCAGAAGAATTAAAGAAGATTAAGTACTGCAAGTGGCATAATGCAACATCTCAGAGTACAAATGAGTGCAAAGTTTTCAGGCAACAGCTGCAATCAGCTATAGAGTCTGGGAGAATCAAGTTCGATAGCTCCAAAGCTCAAAAGCCGATGAAGATCGACCAACATCCTTTCCCTACAAATATGTTGGATGCTAAGGGAAAGACCAAAGTATTAACTTCAGAGGCAGCTGAAAGAAGTGCATAGGTAGATCCTCATCATCAGATCACCACCGATGAGGCCAATGGCAAGGGATTGGTCCAGGAAGGAACCAGCTCAGGAAGACCTCCCCGGTCTGGTATTGTGATTACTCATAGAAGGCATCAGGAGACCTGGCAGCAACGTGAAGATCGGTATCGACGCTAGACGGAAAGACGCCGACAGGAGTGGAATCGGCACAAAGATCACTGGAATTACCCGTTCTTCATCCACTGTTGGGAGCAAAACATCAAGCTACCAACTGTCAGAGACTGTCCTGAGTGCAATGGCTATGATCGGTATGATAGATCAAATCCGCAGTATGAGAACAATGATTGGCGTTTTGGTGGGCCGATTAGATGAAGAGCCTCAGTTCATGATCGGCTGAGGGGCAGACTCAGTGTGCATGATAGGCTTGGTGAGCGTGTCGAGTATTTTCCCAGGAACCAAGAGGAGCTTGAAGAGATGACAGATGCACGAATTCCTGATGAGTTCATATTCTGCAGAGATGCTAATACTTATCGGGTAGAATCGAGGGAAAATCGTCATCAGTCAGTTAGACAACCACAACTTCCTCCATGGTGTCTAGAAGGATTGACTAGGACACAGAAAAGAAGGCTGCAGCGTGAGCGACGAGAAGAGTTGAGTAAAGGTGAAAGTTCTGCTAAGTCTGGAGATCAGCAACAGCCGGATCCTAAAGGAAAAGGACCATCGGTAGATATTAATATGGTGTTTATGTTGCCGATGGAGTTCCTTGCGCCTTTTAGTGATGATGAGGAGACAGATTTTTCCGACCAGATAGCTCAGTTGGCACTGGATCCGATGACGGCTATCTTTGAAAAGCCCGCTGATGACGAGAGACAACATCTCAAAGCTTTGTTTGTCAAAGGCAGGGTTGATGGGCAGCCGATGACTAAGATACTTGTTGATGGTGGGGCTGCTATCAATATTATGCTGTATGCAGTCTACCGGAAGCTTGAAAAAGGAGATCAAGACTTGACCAAGACCGATATGATGCTGAAGGACTTTGAAGGTAATGTGTCCCCGGTCAAGGAAGCCATATGCATTGAGTTGACCATCGGCAGCAAAACATTGCCGACAACTTTCTTCGTCATCAGTGGAAAGGGTGCTTATAATTTACTGTTGGGGAGAGATTGGATCCATGCCAATTGTTGCATCCCATCTACAATGCACCAATGTTTGGTTCAGTGGGTAGGTGACAAGATTGAGATTGTCCTAGGAGATTCTTCATATGTTATAGCATCGGCAGAGGCAGATACTTATGAAACGACCAGATGCATTTCAGGAGAGATTTGGGAGAAGGATTTCCTCAAGGTTGGCGATTATGAAATTCCACCGATCCAAGCAGTCGGTTCTCATGAGGAGTTTTAATGAATAGGTTCGCCGATGATGGAAAATTAGGCCACGGGTTTACATCGGCCGATGATTTGGTAGAAGTAGATATAGGTAATGGTGATAGGCCAAGACCTACATTTGTTAGTGCTAAATTAGATTCTAAGTGTAAGCAGCAGTTGTTGGGCATTCTTAACGTCACTACCAAAAGTACACTTAGTTGTCTAATTCTGATAACGGCCCCAAAAATGCTAAACCTATCCCTCATACCACTTAACCCAAGTTGTCATCCCCAGCATGACATGAGAGACACGGTATTGAAATATGCAATTGCTCTTCTAAATAAATGATAAATGAGATCTGCAAGTGCACAAATTAATACCGATGTAGCATTTTAACCGGGAAGTATTCCAGGTATCGTTATTTATATTTTTACCACTGGGAAGGGATTGCTAAACATCAATGTTGATTATGGAATGGAATATAAGATTGAGTATCTATCATTGCATGTATAATTGAGAGCATTTATCTATCTCTTTCATACAGGGATAAGTGTCACATAAAATATAGAAAAAGTATGAATGGTGACAAAGATAATTAATCTGATCAGCATAACTTAGCCACATATAAATATGATAAGCACCTCAATAGATATTCTAGCAAGTCATTAGCATGGAATTAGGACGAACTAAAAGAATATTTCCTAAGTTATTGTCAACTATACGGTCTAGTATATCATAGTTAGTGCAATTATACTTGGCAATCATTGCGAGACAGGACTACGCCCATGCATAGTGATATTATCAAGGAATATGAGAAACATCGCAATCACACCCCTATAATAATGTTGCTCTGCCAGCCCTATACACGAGAGGGGGACTATATAAGTATCAATAGAGCTGTCACTACCACGAACTATCCCGCGATTTGGCATATAGGGTACAATCGCAGATAAATACGGTATAGACACCACGCCTACACAACACTTATCATTTACACATTGTACACATGGATAAATGCTATACGATACTAATCATGTATATAATTCCAATCTAACTAAGCCAAGTATATAACTATGATAAACTAAGAACAATATAATTACGAATATAAACAAGTAGAGCAAAGTCATAATCAATATATTGAAGTAGAACAAAGTCATATTCATAATATTGAAGAACAAAGATGAACAATTGAAGAACAATAGAGAATGACCAAGAATCCTCTCGACAGATCCGAAAACCAATCGATGATTGACTCCTTCTAGTTCTAATCCTATGTAGCTATGCTAATCTAGAGATCTAATTGATGTGGTGGCTCTAGGGCTTGATCAGAGGCTTCTTCTCCCAAGATGAATAATGAATTAGGGTTGAGAGGTCCTCTCCTCTAGGGGCCAGGGGGTCTGGTTATATAGTCCTTCCAAGTGAATGTGGGCCGTCGGATCAAACTAACAATAATCGCACGGTTTTCCTTAATCCTTTAGGTCAGTGGCGCATGATCCATGAAGTTGGCTGTGATTGGCTCCGAGGCCAGGGCGGGCACCCAAGGGGGGAGGGCGGGCGCCCTGCCCCTGAACCCGTCCGGTCTCCCGTTCGTTCCCGTGGCTTCTGGACTCTTCTAGATGTAGGATAATTGCGCAGCATGTTAATATCTCTATGTAAACCCGACGTGTGGGCCTTTCTTCCATAATTCCTAATAACCCCCTGCATAAATAGACAAACACCAAAAATCGTGGAATTCTGTCAGATAAAACCCTAAGTCTGGATGTCGGTTGCATTTGGATCCTTTTCTTTGTTTATTTGTTGATTATATTTGATACTTAAGGACTGTCAACAAAGTCCCCCAAGCTTAGCTCTTGCTCATCCCTGAGCAAGGATAATCTCAGTGATGGATCAGAAGTTGATGTAATGCCTTTAAAAATTGACAGTACACATGCTTTTAAATGAGATCTTATCTCTGAGTTAGAGTAAACTGTCAAGACTTAAAACTTACTTACCTTACCTTTCACCATGGAACTTGTAACCGTCACTTCTGTCTTGAGTAGTTAAAAGATAGAACAGTCTAGTCAAGTGCCATGTCTCTTATTCTTGATCAGCTATAGCTCTGGAGTTTTTTTTCCAGATTTTCAAATAAAGCTCAGAGATTTCTTCTATGACTCTCTCATATCTCTCTTTTGTGGTATTTTTGGATCCTTACCAAGGCAGTGATGGTATATGCCTTCTCTCAAAGTATGTAGTATTTGTGGTATAAGGCATAGTGACATTGCCTTCTATCTCACCCTATTCTAATAAGGCCTTAATATCTGGAGCTCCTAGGTGGGAGATAAAGTATACATATTTACAAGACATTTATTGTATAGTCAAACCTTGGATCCAAAGAAACAAGTCAATAAGTCAAATCAAGATGTGCATGTGTGGCGAATGAATGGTGTATGGTGATGATGGTGATAACAATGGTGAAATCTAATTTTACTTGTGCTCTTTTGAGGGGATACATACCTTCCTTGCTCTTTTGAAACTTGGGGAGAATGAGATGCTCTATATTTTCTTTTTCTTTTCTCTCAGGTGGGTATTTTGTACCCCTAATTCTACTGTCAGACACTTGTCCATTTTTATCTCTCGTCTCACTTTTTCTTTTCTTTCGAGGTTCCATGCACTTGCCCCTTTTTATTTCCTCGTATATATTTCTTTTTTCTCTTTTTTAGAGCACTCATCTCCTGAAATAATATAGCAAGTGCTAGTAACCAAGATAACTTGAGCATTTATTTCACAGGGGAAAACAGAAATATTTTTGGCTATTCTCTCCTGGATTAGGAGTAGAATACTTTTGGGTGGTTCTGGAGATGGAAATGGGTGGATATATGTGGATGCGTACTTCCGGAGTAGAAGCAGCATGTGTGAGTGAACGTGCAAGTGAATCTTGATTTAACCACATGACAAGCTCCTAAGGATCTACACAGCTTGACCACACAAAATGCTCATAAGCAGTAAAAGTAAATGTGTGACTCAAAGTCTAGCAAGCATGTATATATGGCTGTGGTAGGAATTTAAACTCTCATCATACAGGAACTCATTATGTGATATTTTAAAGATTCTTCAAAGATAAAATTCTCCAGAATTCTAGCATCTCTAGGAATAGATTAACAGCAGCTCAACCTTCCCATATCATATCCGTTAACAACTTAAACTTCAGATCAAGTTCTCTTCCCACAAGTTCAGATTTAGAGCAAGCTTTAAATTATAACAGTTATGTCTAAACTAGAGAGAAAACTTCAAATTTAAAAATTAGTCAGAGCAACTATTCATTATATCCATACTAGAGTTTTATTATTAAGATTCAGTTTAGCATAGCCACTTTATTTATTTATTAAGCACACTAAGCAAAAGATATATATATAATCACAAAATTTTTATTTGGTTTTTCATGGTTATGTATATTTATATTTTAATATAGTATAAGTATAAAGATAGATAGAAAAACTAGCAGGAGAAATGGTGGTGCTCTCCCCACGTAATTTCTTCTGATGTAGCTAGGAGGTGGCAGAGGTGTATTTGAAAGTCGGCAGCACCCTGACAGCGATTAGAATGTCCTCCGTCTGCTAGTCTTCTTAATCCTTGAATTCTGTGGAGCTCAAATAGACAACAAAACTTTGTGCAACTGATTAAGTGTTAGCATAAATATCTAGCCTTTATCATGTTGAGCTTCCTCAATAAATGTTACTCTCTATTTTTATATTTTCATTTTATAGAGAAGAAAAAATTATTTATTTTATTTTTATGCCACCACAGTGAATGTACTTATGGGTTTTATGCCACTTGTATACTCACATGGGGCTTACTGTTTTTTAACATTTTTATTTCCTTTAAGATAGTATGAACATGATTAACTAAGTAAACTATTTGAAATATTTGAAAGGAAAAAGAATAACTACCAAGTTTACCTCTTGGCAAGGCGTTCGATGTTTTTAAGTCCTCCGAACGGGACTCTCTGTTTTCTTAGTCGTCGTGGGATTTGTTGGATGGCGTAGTCGGTGCTTCCGGCGGCGCCTCTTCTTCTTGCATAGTTATCTTCTCTCTCCACACCTGACTCGGTGCTACGGTCTCCTCAGGATAATCTTGTTCAAGCTGTATGTCCTCAGACCTTACCACTTCTCCTTCATAGTCTGCCCATCCGTCCTTGATGATTTCCCTCCTCTGGTTGCGGTTGCGTCGTCTTCTTCTTGTTCTGACCTCCTTAGAGTCTTCAACTATATAATTAGGGTCAGTAAAATAGCAGCGTACCTTCTCTGAGGGGAAGTGCGTATGGACTTCTCCAGTTCTAATGTATATGATTGCTTTAACGATGCCGAGGAAAGGTCTCCCAAGGATAATGGGTGGATCGTATTCGTCTTCTCCCATGTCAATAACCTGAAAGTCTGTATGGACAAAATGATCGTCTATTTTGACAGGAACATCAGTTACTATACCCTCAACCTTTTGGAATGTCTGATCTGCCATCTAGAGCTGAATGTATGTTGGTTTTAAAGGCATGGTTCCGAACAAGAGCCGATAGGTGACTGCGGCCATTATGTTGATGCCTGATCCGGTGTCGCAAAATGTTTTGTAGAAGTTGTATCCATTAATAGAGCAATAGATGCTTGGCATTCCTGGGTCGTCCTTCTTGTTTAGAAATGGTGACTTAAGTCGATGATATTGACCTCCTTGAACTGCAGTGACCATCTTAACTGACTCGGTCTACACTTGCTTGTTCCTATTCCTCCTGTTGATCCTCTTCCTTGGTTCATGTCTAGATTGCTCTGGGATTTGTGCAGTCTTGTTCTTGAAGAAAAACGTCTCCTTCCTCCCTCTGATGTAGAAACTGATCTTGGCAGCACTAGCGTAGATGACAGCTCCCGAGGTGTTTAAGAATGGCCTCCCTAAGATGACAGGTGCCCTCCCATCAATACCGGTCTCTATCACCACGAAGTCTGCTGGGTTGTACAAGGTACCAACTCGGACGTAGAGGATCTTCAATATTCCATTGGGGAAACTTAACGTCTGATCTGCAAGCTGCAAACACATGGTTGTTTCTAATAAAGGATATGTAAAGAATTTTTCATAGACTACCCTGGGCATAATGTTGACGCTAGAGCCAAAGTCGCAGAGTGCTTCTGGGAAGTCCACCATGCCGATGGAGATCGGGAAGACGGGGCGTCCTGGATCGCCTTTCTTGACCGGCAGAAGGTCAGTAGTACCTTCAGTGACGGGGTTACTCTAGTAGTTACCTGCATCAAACATGCCTACAAGATTTGTAGATTCTAATCCTTCCGGTTGTGATGGTATACCGGGGTTAGTAGTAGGAACAGCAGCAGCTATTTGATTTAACTGAGATTCAATCATTTTATTAAAGCTAATTTGATTCTTGATGGCAGTAGAAAAATTATCCATTCTATTATTTATATTTTCTAGCATTTTATCATTAGATGCCAATTTCTTAGATAGGTTATCCATTAGCTTCCCTTGATTAGACACTAACTCTCTCAGAGGTGGAAAATTATTATTATTGTTGTCGAGGGTATCAATAAGGGGTACCCTCACCGATGCACATAACGAGATTATCCATACGTAGGTCGAGGCCCTCAACTTGACGCTCTGAGCATACATATGCGCAGCCATCAACGACAGCAGCCTCGAAGACGGAAATGGCGTCGAGCGAATCGATCAAGGGTCGAGCGCCAGCTATCGTCGAATACGGAAACGGGTCCGAGCGAACCGAGACGCGTCGAGCGCAAGGACACTGTCCGCCGCCTGACGCGCGCACGAGAGCCAGGACATTTAATGCGCCCGCCGTATTCCCACCTAACACACTGGTCAGGGAGGCGTGATAGGAAACAGGCACCCGTCCCATCGTTCTTTTTGCAGCCTTCCCCACCAAACGACCCAGAGCGTGTCAGGACGCGGGAAACAAGGATGGAACGTCTAGTCGGAACCCCCTCGAGACAACCAAGGTTAGCGCTCCAGACATCAGGGCATTACACGGCGTCCGACCCTCGACCAGATGTAGCTACTTCCTGGGGACGAGCTGGCCGTCGACTGACAACGCTGCCACCGCTCCGACGGGTTTGTCGCCATACCGTACAGGCGTGCAACAGGTGAACCAGCCCAAGACGGCGCGCGGAGCGAGATACAGGGGCACGCGTAATCATCACCAGGCTACCGAGATGGGACGGCTCGAGGCCACGCCGGTACGGAAGCCTCGAGTAGGTCAGCGTGCCATGCTCCTATCGACCCCTACTCTGACACCTATACATATACCCTGGGTCTCACCTTGGTGCTATAAAAGGGAGGACCCGGGAATAGATAGGGAGAGGACGACACCACGCTCATAAGTAGTAGAACTTACACACTTCATACCACGCTTGTATTCGCCCCTGTACAAGCACTTCGGTGCAAGATAATACAAACTTCCCTCCCCCGCTGGACGTAGGGCCTTCTCTTGCCCAAACCAGGATAAATCTCAGTGTCTTCTTGCATCACCATCTGGGAAAGGGAGCACACATACAAATTTACTCGTTGGTGTGACCCCCCGGGGGAAAAATACCGACAGTTGGCGCGCCAGGTAGGGGCCCTGCGTGTTTTTCATCGATTTCCCACTCCTTTCCAAATGGCTGCTCTCGCCTCGCCGATTCCGCGCTCCACGGTGATTTGGTTTGGGAGTCTCGAGTTCATGTCTACGGGCTCCGGCTATGACATGATCTTGCTCTCAGTCAAAGGACCAGGAGGAGCCCGCGTTGCACCAGCACGGTTGAGGGCCCCGAGACGCCCTCGCCACCACGCCTCCCCGCCTAAGAAGAGGCGCGGACAGCACCACCGCCTCCCCTCTGCTTCATCACGACCGACAACTCGTGTGAGGCAGGAGGTGGGCCACGAGCCGGCAGCACCATGCGCCGGAATCGCGGGCACGACGGCTTAGCACCGCACGACGACGGGTGGGGACGTGTTTCGCGCGCCCTCCCCCACCGCTGCTAAGCTACTTCCACACGTGTTGTTCACTCCAAGAAGGGCACTGCCATTCGGATTAGACAACGCCGCGGCGTCGCTCGCCAGGGGAATATGCCCAAACGCCCAGACGTACGTGGAGAGACCAATGGTCCTACCACGTGATTCTGAAGCACTACAGCCGACGTCCGAACTGTCGGATTTCTCCCAGGTGCGAGGCCTCCGCCGCCTAGGCCCCGGGCGATACACGATCACCTCACTCAGGCAATGGCTGCTGGAGGAGGGACGTGGATGTTTCCACGCCGCCGAGCCAGACTCTGACTCTGAGACTGATAGCTACGACCCTACGAGGGAATGCTATCACATCGACGGGGCGGTAGAGACTACCGACGAGACGCATGATGCTGCTGCGGGCGGTCGAGCCCCTGCAGCGCGGGATGACCCCTGGACGCCTGGGAACGACGGACAGGTCGACCCCCCTCCACAGGAAGACAGGGCTACGCAGCTTGCATAGCTACGGGAGCTCAAGATGAAGCTCGACGAAGACCGTGAGCGCCACGTCCTGCTCGAGCAAATCCTTGAGCAAGACCTACCCTACCCGCCGGGCGGAAGTGTCCGCAGACGCGCTCGAGAGGTACATCGACAAATCGTCGGAGACGCAGAGCCAGAGCAGCCCGTCAGCAGTTTCCCTCAAGCGGGCCACAATGTAGTAGCGGCGACGATGCTACTACGCAACATGCCAGAACCATCAAACTCCCAGGCTCCGCGCATTCGAGACAAGGTGCAGACTCTGCTCTAGGTCGCGGCAGTTCAACAAGCCGAAAGCACAGCTTCTCGACAGCGAGGAGCTGCCATTGAAAAGTGCGACGAGCCACCCCAAAATGAAAAGGAAGTGTCAGTCCATCAACAGCCGCCCCCCCGAGGAAGAAAGACCACTCTCGTCCTCCCCGTCGACAATCAGCGTCGACACGACGCGCGACATGACATCGAAGAGAATCGACGCCGCCGGCCCGGAGACGCGGAAGAGCGCGGTTACAGTGCACATCGCGGTGGGAGGTACGATAGCGTCGAGGACCGTGTGGCCCCCGAGCCACCAGGCCCACGGGTGTTCAGCAGGGCAATCCGCAGCATGCCCCTGCCCAGTCCATTCCGACCCCCGACCAGCATCGCGAAATACAATGGTGAGACCAAATCAGAATTGTGGCTGGCCAATTTTAGGTTGGCCTGTCAGCTAGGTGGCGCTCGAGGGGATGATCGAGCGATCATCAGACAGCTACCCCTCTTCCTCTCCGACACCGCCCGTCGATGGCTCAAGGAACTTCCAGCAAATCAGATCCACGACTGGGTCAATTTGGTTAAAGTCTTCGAGGGAAATTTCAAAGGGATCTACATACGGCCCGGGAACTCGTAGGACCTCAGGAAATGCAAGCAGAAGTCAGGAGAAACTCTTCGAGAGTATGCTCGACGCTTCTCGAAGCAGCGCACTGAGCTGCCACACATCCCTGACCATGACGTCATCCTGGCTTTTGTCTCTGGTACCACCAGTCGAGACTTAGTGTGGGAATTGGGCCGAAATCGCCCTCAGACCGTCGATGAGCTGATGGACGTAGTGGCGAACTATGCAGCAGGGGAGGAGGCAGTCGGCGCCTTCTTCAGTTGTGAAGGAGGGAAAGGCAAGCGGCCCGTCGATGAAGATGGAACCCCCAGTCGAGGGCTCAAGAAGAACAAGAAGAAGCAGAAAGCGCAGCAATTCCAGTGGGAAGATTTCGACGACAACCTTGTCGCCGCCATGGAGCGCAAGAAGCCTCAAGGCCCCCCAGATGGAGGTATCTTCGATAAGATGCTAGAGGAACCATGCCCCTACCATAAGGGAGGCGCCAACCACAAGCTCAAGGACTGTCGTATGCTGAGAAAGCACTTCGACGGTCTAGGGTTCAAAAAGGACGCGCGCGACGACTCCAAGAAAGAGAAGGGCGGCAACAAGGAGGACAACAAAGATGACGACGGCTTCCCCACCGTCCACGATTGCTACATGATCTATGCTGGGCCTTCGACACAGTTGACCACGAGACAACGCAAAAGGGAACGTCGTGAGGTCTTTGCGGCAAGAATGGCGGTGCCCCAGTACCTCAGCTGGTCGAGCACTCCCATAACCTTCGATCGAGAGGACCACCCCGACAAGGTAGTCGCCCCGGGCGTCTACCCGCTCGTCGTCGACCCCATCATCGTCAACACCCGGCTCTCAAAGGTGCTAATGGACGGAGGCAGCAGCCTCAACATCATCTACCTCGAGACCCTCGACCTCCTTGGCATCGGTAGGGGACGGCTCCAGCCAAGTGCCGGCGGTTTCCATGGCGTCGTGCCAGGGAAAAAGGCGCTACCAGTAGGTCGAATCGACCTACCGGTCTGCTTTGGCATGGCGGCCAACTTCAGGAAGGAGACCCTCACCTTTGAGGTGGTCGGGTTCCGAGGCACGTACCACGCCATCATCGGGCGCCCGGGCTACACCAAGTTCATGGTCATACCCAACTACACCTACTTGAAGCTGAAGATGCCCGGTCCTAGAGGCGTCATCACTGTCAGCTCCTCCTTTGAGCACGCTTACGAGTGCGACGTTGAGTGCGTCGAGTATGGGGAGGTGGTCGAGAACCCTGGCCGCTGAATCTCCAGAGCCCAAACGCCACACGGGCAACTTCGAGCCAGCGGAGGGAACCAAGAAGATCCCGCTCGACCCCAACAACTCCGATGGCAAGGTGCTGACGATCAGCGCCGACCTCGACCCCAAATAGGAAGCTGTGCTCGTCGACTTTCTCTGTGCGAACGCCGACATGTTTGCATGGAGTCCCTCGGACATGCCAGGCATACCAAGGGAAGTCGCCGAGCACTCCTTGGAGGTTCGAGCCGGTTCCAAGCCAGTGAAGCGGCGGTTGCGCCAATTCGACGAGGAGAAGCGCAAGATCATTGGCGAGGAAATCCACAAGCTTTTGACGGCCTTATTCATCAAGGAGGTTCATCATCCTGACTGGTTAGCAAACCCTGTATTAGTTAAGAAAAAGAATGGGAAAATGAGGATGTGTGTCGATTATACAAGTCTAAATAAAGCATGTCCGAAAGTTCCTTTTCCATTACCACGTATTGACCAGATTGTCGACTCCACTGCGGGATGTGAAACCCTTTCTTTCCTTGATGCATATTCTGGTTATCATCAAATAAAAATGAAAGAGTCCGACCAGCTCGCGACCTCTTTCATCACACCTTTTGGGATGTATTGCTATGTAACCATGCCGTTTCGGCTTCGAAACGCGGGAGCCACGTACCAACGCTGCATGCTCCACGTATTTGGCAAACACATAGGGTCGACGGTCGAGGCTTATGTCGACGACATTGTCGTCAAATCAAAGTGGCAAGGAGACCTGATCCAGGACCTCGAGATTGCTTTTAGCTGCTTACGCACCAACCAGATCAAGCTCAATCCCGAGAAATGCGTCTTTGGCGTGCCTCGAGGCATGCTCTTGGGTTACATTGTTTCCCAGCGCGGCATCGAGGCCAACCCCGAGAAAGTCTCGGCCATCACAAGAATGGGGCCGATCCGAGACATCAAGGGTGTGCAAGGATTCACGGGATGCCTGGCGGCTCTGAGCCGTTTCATCTCGAGACTAGGAGAAAAGGCGTTACCGCTGTATCGGCTTCTGAAGAAGGTCGAGCGTTTTTCTTGGACCCCCGAGGCCAAGGAAGCCCTCGAAAACCTGAAGAAAACACTGACCTCAGCACCAGTCTTGGTCCCACCTCAACCTGCGGAACCACTACTCCTTTACGTTGCCTCGACGACCCAGGTTGTCAGTGCAACGGTGGTGGTCGAGAGGCAGGAAGAAGGGCACGCGCTGCCAGTCCAGAGGCCGGCCTATTTCATCAGCGAGGTGCTTTCGGAGACAAAGGTACGCTACCCCCAAATCCAGAAGCTGATCTACGCCGTAATCCTCGCCCGCCGCAAGCTGCAGCAATACTTTTTCGGCCACCCCATCACGGTGGTCTCGTCTTTCCCCCTGGGCGAGATAATCCGGAGTAAAGAGGCCACGGGAAGAATAGCTAAATGGTCGGTCGAGCTTATGAGTGAGACTCTCACTTATGCGCCTCGCAAGGCCATCAAATCACAAGCCCTGGTGGATTTCATCGCGGAATGGACAGACTCCCAGCTTCCCCCGACTCAGGTCCAGGCGGAGTTGTGGACGATGTATTTCGACGGGTCACTCATGAAAACGGGGGCCGAGGCCGGCCTGCTATTCATCTCACCCTTGGGCGTCCATATGAGGTATATCATCAGGATTCACTTTGCCGCATCTAACAACGTCGCAGAATACGAGGCCCTCGTCAACGGTCTCAAGATTGCCATCGAGCTAGGAGTCCGACGCCTCGACGTCCGAGGCGACTCCCAACTCATCATCGATCAAGTAATGAAGACCTCAAGCTGCCATGACCCGAAAATGGAGGCTTACTGCAAAGAAGTCCGTCGACTCGAGGACAAGTTCCATAGCCTCGAGCTCGTCCATGTCGCCCGACGCTACAACGAAGCAGCCGACGAACTCGCCAAAATCGCGTCGACCCGAGGCATGGTACCACCTGACGCGCTCTCGAGAGATCTCCACGAGCCATCCGTCGACTTGGGCTCGGGGGCTGGCGTCGATGCCGCTCCCGCCCGGCCAACCGACACCGTCAACGCACTATTGTTGGCAGTTGAGGTGATGGAGGTGGAACGGCGTCCCGGTCGACCGTTCGACTGGCGCACACCGTTCCTCGACTGCCTAATCCGCTGCGAGCTGCCAGAGGATCGATCTGAGGCCCACCGTATCGCTCGACGGGCCAAGTCATATGTGATTTATGGCGAAGGCAATGAGCTATATCGACGAAGCCCGACGGGAGTCTTGCAGCGTTGCATCACCATAGAAGAAGGACGGAAACTCCTCAAGGACCTACACTCGGGGGCTTGCGGTCACCATGCTGCTCCACGGACCCTCGTAGGGAACGCCTTCCGACAAGGCTTCTACTGGCCAACGGCCGTAGCAGATGCCATCGAGCTCGTACGCTCATGTCACGGGAGCCAGTTCTACGCCAAACAGACGCATCTGCCCGCTCACGCTCTCCAGATGATCCCCATCACCTGGCCATTCGCGGTATGGGGGCTCGACTTAGTAGGGCCCCTACAAAAGGCAAAAGGAGGATACACCCACTTGCTGGTGGCCATCGACAAATTCTCCAAGTGGATCGAGGCTCGACCCATCACCAACATCCACTCTGAGCAGGCCGTCCTTTTCTTCACCGACATCATCCACCGGTTTGGGATTCCCAACGACATCATCACTGACAACGGCACACAGTTCACCGGCAAAAAGTTCTTGGACTTCTGCGATCAGCATCACATCCGTGTGAACTGGTCTGCAGTAGCGCACCCTCAAACTAACGGCCAGGTCGAGCGTGCTAACGGCATGATTTTGCAAGGACTGAAGCCAAGGATCTACAATCGCTTGAAGAAATTCGGCAAGAAGTGGGTCGAGGAGCTTTCCTCGGTCCTATGGAGTTTGAGAACGACGCCAAGCAAGGCCACCAAATACACCCCATTCTTCATGGTCTATGGCTCCGAGGCCGTGCTCCCCACAGACCTCGAATACGGGTCCCCTCGACTCAAAGCGTACAACGAGCAATCGAATATGGAGACTCAAGAGAACGCGGTCGATCAGCTCGAGGAAGCTCGAGACATGGCCCTCCTCAATTCTGCCAGATACCAGCAGAAGCTTCGACGCTACCACGACAAACACGTACGAAAGAGGGACTTAAACGTGGGCGACCTTGTCCTGCGACGACGGCAAAGCAATCAAGGACGCCACAAGCTGACTCCGCCTTGGGAAGGCCCGTACGTGGTGGCCGAGGTTTTGAAGCCAGGAACGTACAAGTTAGCGGACGAGAAGGGGGCAGTCTTCACCAACACGTGGAACATCGAACAACTACGTCGATTCTACCCCTAGAAGTTCAAAACTTTATGTTCCTACGTATATTTTGTACCGAGACTTTGTAAACGAATGTATGAATAGATGAAGTCCTTCCCTCGAGCAACTTCTTTTTGTAGCAAGGCTTTACAAGTTATAATCTCGACGTTACAAGGGGGAGCCGACTATGACCCATCATAGTCAACACCCCCTCGGGGGCTACCAGGGGGGCGACCCCCCCAAGTGTTGAAAAAAGCCAAAAAATTTCTCTCTTTATTACTTAGTAAACCTGGCTTGGTCGAGTAGTTGAGGCGCCTCGAGCCCCTTAAGGGCCGAGGGATAACGAGCCTGAGAACACCTACTCCCCCAGGCTATGGAAACTCTACTCGCTCCCTTACCCTCGAGGTGATCGAGGCTGTCTTTTACGAAAAATCGAACAAGGAACACATACGTAGGCGCAAAGAAAAATAAAAGAACCTCGAGCGGAAAGACAAATAAACATTTAACAATTACAAAAAGATACTGTATCGCTTAAAAATAGAATTAACAAAGTATCATACAAGGGGCCCCAGGCACCCTAAGCAGGCTCGCAGGCCTCAGTCCATGGCACGATCCTCACCACCCTCGCCTCTGCACGAGCTAGTCTCAGGAGGAAGCACCTCAGGCTCAAACAGCTTGGCCAGCCTCTCTCCAGGAGCCTCCGCGTCGTCGATCAAGGCGTGGAGCCTCTCTTCTCCGAGTCGGTCTTAGAGATGTCGGTGACGAAGCCATGGGACACTACCTCCATGTCGTAGGAGAAGCCGGAGCAGACAACCGCCATCGCCCGCTTCACCCTGATGTGGAGGGCATCCCGCACCCGATCTCTCAGCGTCACGCCTAAGTAGCACAGCTGGTCGACCAGTGCGTCGCCACGAGCGTCCTCCTTCGATTCGTCCACAGGCTCGACCTCCCAGGAGGTCGAGAGGTCGTTTATCGCCGTTCGCACGCGACGGTTCAAAGCAACCTCCGCCTCGAGCTGGACCTTAGCATTACGGGCCTCGACTTGGGTGGCTAGGAGTTCGTCCTTAAGCCCTGTAAATGCCAATACAAGAAACCTTAGAAAAACCAAGCACACCTCGAAAAAAGAAATCCGACAGAGGAAACGTACCGCGGACGGTCTCCTCCAGGGCCATGTTCTCGCCGACCAACCTGGTGTTGGCCCTCTCGATCTCTCTGTTGGAGCGTGCCAGCTCGGTGTTGGCAACGCGGAGATCCTCGACCGCCTTGCCAGCCTGAGCAATGGCCCCGCTCTTCTCCAACAGCTCTCCCTTCAGACGTTTGACATCGTCAGAGAGCCTACGGGATTGAGCCCGCTCCGCCTCGAGGTGTTCGAGGGCCTTCTTCTTGGTTTCCTCCGCGGCGCTCCTGGCGATCTCGCCGTTCACGTGCTCCACCTTCATCTTTTGGAAGGACTCTCGAAGGGAGTCCAAGTCGGTCTTGAGAAGGCCCTTCTCCTTATCCAAGTCTGCAATGACACACTTATAGGATAAGGCCTCCTCCCGAGCTTTGGACGCGGCCTCCTCGACCGTCAGAGCGCGCTCCCGCAGCAACGTCGTCTCCTCCTCCGCCTTCCTTGAGGCCTCTCGAGCCTCGACCAAGGCAGCCTCCCTCGCCTTCTTCTCCTCCCCGAGCGCTATGAGGTCTTTATAGGCCTTAAGGAGCTTTTCTTGCGACTCGAGGAGTTGATCCTTGAGGACGGGGAGCTGCTCCCAGCTGCCTCTTGTGGCGTGAATGAAGCTCGACTTGATGCGGGAAGTCTCTTTCATGTCCTGTGAGCCGGGGGTCGAACAGTTAGAACACGAAACCAAAGGATCTATGAGAATTAAGGACCGAAAAATACTTACAAAATAAGCCGGCCCGAGCCCGTTGTTGATGATGTCCGACAGGAGCCCCACCACGTGCTTCATCCAAAGGCGGAGCTCCTCGGCATGTTCCCACTTCTCGGCCTCCTTTTTGTCGTCGAGGAATATGTTGGGCTCGGACGGATCGGTGGAAGCCTGGATACGAATCCGATCGGGGCACCAGTTCTCCATCTCTCGATCAGCCCGCGCCTTGACACCGCGGATGAGGTTCTCGACGGTCTCGAGGGAGCCCCCGTGGCGCAGGAACAGGTCGACGATGCACGGGAACCGCCCGTCATCGTCCACCGTCTTCCAGGTACCGTCCTTGCTCCCCGACGACCCGATCTCGTCTTCCTCAGAGGGAAAGTGGTCCTCCCATGCCTGGCGCTCCCGTCCATGCCGTAGATTGTCCTCCTGATCTCAGACTCGGGGTCGGCGGGGGTGCGCATCATGCACGCAAGTGCCACCACTCCGTCCGCTTGCCTCGACTCTGCCCGGATCGCGGCAGGCGCCCCCGGAAGGAGCCACGCTGGAGTCGGAGGGCCATATACTGGCAAATCTACCTCCTGCTCGCCGGGCTCTTGCGGCGCCGGTGGTACTAGTTGGGCCAGACCTTGAGGCGGGGGCTCGAGCGGTCCTGCCTCTTGGCCCCCCTGATCTTGTTGCTGTTGTTGCTGCTCTTGCTGCTGCTATTGCTGCTACTGATCCTGCGGCTGTCCCATTGCCTCGCGCTCCCGCTCTTCCTCCTCCTCCTCTTTCTTTTTCTGCTCCTCGAGAGCTCGAAGGCCAGCGGGCCAGGGAGTCCGACCCGCGATGAGGGAAGTCGACGTTTCCTCCTCCATAGGCCGGGCATCCCCTGAAGCCTCGTTACCACCAGACGTGTCGCTGATGGTGATTGGGTCCGCCTCGACCCCCGGTTGAGGAGGCTCGGGGGCTCCTCCTTGCCCCTGAGTCTGGGGTGCCTCGTCACGCGTCGACGGCATCGGGGTAGGCTCGGGACGAGGCGGAGCACTCTCGTCGTCTGCCGGAGGTCGAGAGTCACAGGAAGCTGCAAAACAAAGAATAGAGGCCGGTCACTATAATGCCAAACATAAGAACGTCACAAGTCCCAAAAGTAAGCCACAAACCTGGCTCCTTGGAGGCTGCCCCCGCTTTGAGCCTCTTCGCCATCGAAGGCTGAGCTTGTTCAAGCGTCCGCTTTAATCTGAAACAAAAAGAACCAGCGTAAAAAGACTGGTAAATAAGGAGGCGCAGAACAAAAGTCACAACATCGAAGAGCTTACCCGACGGGGAGGACTGCTCGCCTGCCAGTGCCCCGACCGGCGGGTCTCGACCCACCCCGTGTCAAGATCCTGGGCTCCTCGAGGGCAGGCGCTGGCCTTGGCTCGGCACCTTCCGCCAGGCGGGCCCCGGGACTGACGCTTCTGCGGCCAGTCTCGCCCTTCTCAGAGGCCGCGGCACGACCGCGGGTCAGCGGCCCCGTCGCCTGGGGCTTAGCATGGCTACCCGCCTTCAGCACCGGGGGAGGGCGCGGGGCGGTCTGGCCTATCGCGGGCACGGGAGGGGTATCGGCATGGGGGCGGTGAGATCCGCTTGGACCTTCCCTCGGCGTTTCTATCCGTGGGGCGTCGACGTCGCCTCGAGGCGGACCCTCGAGGATCCGATCGAGGCGAGAGGCCATCCCCTCAGAGTCGTCGCTGTCTTCATCCCCACCATCATCGTCGCTGGGGGACTCTTCCTCAGGCTCCCCCCTCTGCCTGGATTTAGCCCGACGCGCCTCTAACGCTTGGCGGTCGAGGTTCTTCTTTTTCTCAACTTTCTTCGCAGAATCCTTGGCGGACTTCTGCTTCTCGGCGGACCGGCGCCGCGCGTCATGATCAACCTCGTCCTCCTTTACTGGAGGCCTCGAGGACCGGACGTCAATCCGTCCCTGCCAGAACAAAGGTGGACTTAGAAAAAAGAAAAGAAATCCAGAATCAAAGCTGCGCACGAAAAGAAAGCATACCAGATCGATCGAGCCTGCATCTGGCCTCATGGGGAAGCCGTTAACGTGCTCCGGCTTGAAGTCGCCAGCAATGGCGGCCCTGACCCGGGCCGCTACTTCGTCATTCGCTGGAGCCTCGCTTGACATCCGGCATGCCTCGAGGTCTCGGGACGAGACACCTGCGCCCATCTCGTCCATCCTCAGCGGGCGAGACATCAAGGGGAGAACCCTTCGATGATGGACGGCTGAGAGAACGAGAGCGGCGGTCAAACCCTCCGAGCGTAGCTTCTTCATGACGTCGAGGAGGGGGTCGAGCCGAGATTGGTGAGCAACGACAACGCCGTACGTCCAATTTTCCTGACGCTCCGTGATCAGACGTCCGGTGTAGGCGGGCAGGAGGTCGTCGTCGTTTCGCAAGTAAAACCACTCGGAGTCCCAGCCGGCGTGGTTGGTCGACAGCCCCACCGGGATGTACTCGCGTGGCCTCTCCGTCTTCCCCGTCTTCAGCACGAGGTTGAGGCAGCCCGCCCGCACCGGCTTCCTCACGCTAGTGGTCCCCGTAGGGGCGTTGAAGAGCTCACCCCTGTAGAGGTGGAGCCACAGCTCCCAGTGGGGCATCATCCCCAAATAGCCCTCACACACCACGGCGAAGACCGCCGCGACGGTGATGGCGTTTGGGGAAAAGTGCTGAAGCTCCACCCCGTAGTGGTGGCAGAGCGCCCGCATGAAGCGGCTTGGGGGAGTGCCCAGCCCATGGCGGTGGAACTTGGCGAACGAAACCACATAGCCCTTGGGCGGCCTGGGCTCCCTATGGTCCGCCACCGGCGCGATCCACTCCGGCGACGACAGCGAGGTGCGGCGGCGTAGGAGTCCCTCCCTCTGAAGCTCTTGCAGTCGGCGCTCCGTCATCGACGACGGGCGCCAGTCGTCAGCGGCGACAAGCCTCACAGGCATCCTTGCCGAAAGGATGGCGGATCCGCTACTACTCGAGGGGGCACATGCGCGTGGGATGGCAAGGGAACTACGGCAGCGAAAGGGCTAAGGCGAGAATGAAGACGGGAAGCAGAAGGGAGAACAGCGGCGACGCCAGGACACATTTATAGGCAGCAGTCCACCAACGGGCAGATCCGATAAAAAAGGTAACTCCCCCCACAAAAGCGCCATCTAACAGTCCTTCCCCTCTTCACAGATGGGACGCTCTGAATTCCACGCCGACGCAGTGTCGTAACGTCACCCGCCTGAAAAGGCACGCCCAGCGGGCAGAAAGGCGAACCGCCACGGCCTCTTCCTTCCCTTGTAAGCCAAGGGGCGTATCCGCGAAAGCCTCGAGTGGTCGCAGGCTGGCCCACCGAAAGGGTTCGACAGCCGATCTCGAGCTCCAGAGTCAGGGATCCCCAGCGAGCGGTCGGAGATCGAGGCCTGCCTCAAAGACTCGCTGGCGATGTCCAAGGTAGGGTCGAGACAGTCGAGAGGAATCCCCCCGACGGGAGGCATCGAGCCGCTGGACTCTATCGAATGAGACCAGTATCCCCGACCACGTCGACCTTGCTTCATGAGAACGCCTCCGGGCTACAGCTGACCCCCTCAAAATGGGCACAGGTTCTCACTTGGACTACCCGCTAGGAACTCGATCTGGGGGGAGACGCTCGCTCTATCGAGAGTACGTCGAAACCTCCGCGCAAAACGAGCCGATCAGAACCTACCACCACTGATGTCGATAGCGTTTCTGCGAACTAGGCAATATAACCCTCGATGGAGTCAAAAAAACTCCTTCAAGGGCTCGAGGGCTGCCCCCGCGGGGTCGCTCGCACGCCCCCACGGAAACTCGACCCAAGAATACAGCCTCCACTCCAGCGCCAGCGCTCCAATGGAGACTCGAGGGCTACTGTCGAGGGTATCAATAAGGGGTACCCTCACCGATGCACATAACGAGATTATCTGTATGTAGGTCGAGGCCATCAACTCGACGCTCTGAGCATACATATGCGTAGCCATCAACGACCGCAGCCTCGAAGACGGAAATGGCGTCGAGCAAATCGATCAAGGGTCGAGCGCCAGCTATCGTCGAATACGGAAACGGGTCCGAGCGAACCGAGACGCGTCGAGCGCAAGGACACTGTCCGCCGCCTGACGCGCGCACGAGAGCCAGGACATTTAATGCGCCCGCCGTATTCCCACCTAACACACTGGTCACGGGAGGCGTGATAGGAAACAGGCACCCGTCCCATCGTTCTTTTTGCAGCCTTCCCCACCAAACGACCCAGAGCGTGTCAGGACGCGGGAAACAAGGATGGAACGTCTAGTCGGAACCCCCTCGAGACAACCAAGGTCAGCGCTCCGGACATCAGGGCATTACACGGCGTCCGACCCTCGACCAGATGTAGCTACTTCCTGGGGACGAGCTGGGCGTCGACTGACAACACTGCCACCGCTCCGACGGGTTTGCCGCCATACCGTACAGGCTTGCAACAGGTGAACCAGCCCAAGACGGCGTGCGGAGCGGGATACAGGGGCACGCGTAATCATCACCAGGCTACCTAGATGGGACGGCTCGAGGCCACGCCGGTACGGAAGCCTCGAGTAGGTCAGCGCGCCATGCTCCTATCGACCCCTACTCTGACACCTATACATGTACCCTGGGTCTCACCTTGGTGCTATAAAAGGGAGGACCCGGGAATAGATAGGGAGAGGACGACACCACGCTCATAAGTAGTAGAACTTACACACTTCATACCACACTTGTATTCGCCCTAGTACAAGCACTTCGGTGCAAGATAATACAAACTTCCCTCCCCCGCTGGACGTAGGGCCTTCTCTTGCCCGAACTAGGATAAATCTCAGTGTCTTCTTGCATCACCATCTGGGAAAGGGAGCACGCATACAAATTTACTCGTTGGTGTGACCCCCCGGGGGAAAAACACCGACAATTGTTGTAAGAATTGTTACCTTGATAATTACCTGAGTAGTTAGGCCTCTATTGATTCCAGCCTTGGTTTTGTTGAGGACGGTTGTAGTAGTAGTTGTTATTGTTGATGTAGTTCACATCCTCAAGCATCTCGGTGCAGTGATTGCTTGAGTGTCCAGTATCTCCACACTCCTCACAAGTTATGTGAGAGTCGTGGATGTGCATAACTTCTTTCTTGTCTCCATCTCTATCATCAAGCTTCTTCATGAGCCGGTCTAGCTTTGCAGACAGCATGTCTACCTCCTTGAGCTGGTGCATACCTCCACCTCTGTTGCGTGTCTGGGTCCTTTCTTCATTCCAGCCTTGGTTGGACGCCATCTTATCCACAAGAGCTGTGGCTTGTGGTATGGTGAGTGATAGGAATGCTCCTCCAGCTGCAGCATCCATGGTCTCTCGGGCACTGTTGCCGAGCCCATGATAAAATGTCTGCATCAGTAGCCAACTCTCCATTCCATGATGGGATATTCTAGGATGTAGTCTTGGAAGCACTCTCATGCTTCTAGAACAGATTCATCATGTTGTTGCTGAAAACTTGTAATTTTCCCACGGAGAGCATTGGTCTTGACCATGGGAAAGAACTTAGCCAGAAAGTTCATGGAGTAGAGTGCCCACGTAGTATTCTTCTCCTTTATAGCGTAGAACCACTGCTTTGCTCTCCCTAACAGTGAGAATGGGAAGAGGCAAAGTAGTATAGCATCTCTGGGGACTCCTGATATGGTGAATGTGCTGCATATCTCTAGAAAGTGTTGGACATGAGCACTAGCATCTTCGTGTGCCTTCCCACAAAACTGGTTCGATTGCACCATGTTGATAAGTCCAGGCTTGAGCTCAAAGTTGCCGTTGATCTCTGCAGCAGGTCCAGTACGGATGTTGTCCGTAGTGGGAGCTGAGAACTCACGGATCGATTTGTTCGCCATGACTTCGAACTCTGAAGACAAGTTCTGGGTGAAACTTCGGTGATCTTCTTGATTGGATGAAGCTTTGTGCTGAAGTGTTGATGATCTCTTCTTGAGCTTGGCTCTTGTTTTTCTGAATAATGCTTCGGGATTGTTAACAAAATTTCCTTGATGATGTCTTCTATTCATACATTACCCTGCATAAGATAAAGTAGAAAAATATCGGGGTAAAACTGTATGAGAGAATTGATAATCTCAATCATATTAGTGATGCGAATGATGACTCGAAATTCCATATTCATTCCTAATTAGTAATCAACCTTCCCCGGCAATGGCGCCAAAAATGCTTGTTGGGCATTCTTAACGTCACTACCAAAAGTAGACTTAGTTTTCTAATTCTGATAACGGCGCCAAAAAAGCCAAACCTATCCCTCATACCACTTAAGCCAAGTTGTCATCCCCAGCATGACATGAGAGACGCGGTATTGAAATATGCAATTGCTCATCTAGATAAATAATGAATGGGATCTGCAGCATTTTAACCGGGAAGTATTCCAGGTATCGTTATTTATATTTTTACCACTGGGAAGGGATTAGTAACCATCAATGTTGATTATAGAATGGAATATAAGATTGAGTATCTATCATTGCATGTATAATTGAGAACATTTATCTAACTCTTTCATACAGGGAAAGTGTCACATGAAAGATATATGAAGTAATGAATAGCGACAAAGATAATTAATCTGATCAGCATAACTTAGCCACATAATAAATATGATAAACACCTCAATTAGATATTCTAGCAAGTCATTAGTATGGAATTAGGACGAACTACAAGAATATTCCCTAAGTTATTCTTAACTATACAGTCTAGCATATCATAGTTAGTGCAATTATACTTAGTAATCATTACGAGACAAGACTACGCCCATGCATAGTGATACTAGCAAGGAATATGAGAAACATCGTAATCACTCCCCTGTAATAATGTTGCTCTGTCAGCCCTATACACGAGAGGGGGACTATATAAGAATCAATGGAGCTGTCACTACCATGAACTACCCCGCGATCTGGCATATAGGGTTCAATCGCAGATTAATACAGTATAGACACCACGCCTACACAATACTTATCATTTACCCACTGTACACATGGATAAATGCCATACGATCCTAAACATGTATATAATTCCAATCTAACTAAGCCAAGTATATAACTATGATAAACTAAGAACAATATAATTGCGAATATAAACAAGTAGAGCAAAGTCATAATTAATATATTGAAGTAGAACAAAGTCATATTCATAATATTGAAGAATAAAGATGAACAATTGAAGAACAATAGAGAATTACCAAGAATCCTCTTGACAGATCCGGAAACCAATCGATGATTGACTCCTTCTAGTTCTAATCCTATGTAGCTATGCTAATCTAGAGATCTAATTGATGTGGTGGCTCTAGGGCTTGATCAGAGGCTTCTTCTCTCAAAGATGAATAATGAATTAGGGTTGAGAGGTCCTCTCCTCTAGGGGCCAGGGGTCTGGTTATATAGTCCTTCCAAGTGAATGTAGGCCGTCGGATCAAACCGACATTAATCGCATGGTTTTCCTTGATCCTTTAGGTCGGTGGAGCATGATCCGCGAAGTTGGTTGTTGTTGGCTCTGAGGCCAGGGCGGGCGCCCAAGTGAGAGGGCGGGCGCCCTGCCCCCAAGCCCGTCCAGTCTCCTGTTCGTTCTCGTGGCTTCTGGACTCTTCTAGATGTAGGATAATTGCGCGGCACGTTAATATCTCTATGTAAACCTGACGTGTGGGCCTTTATTCCATAATTCCTGATAACCCCCTCCAGAAATAGAAAAACACCAAAACTCATGGAATTCTATCAGATAAAACCCTAAGTCTGGATGTCGGTTGCATTTGGATCCTTTTCTTTGTTTATTTGTTAATTATATTTGATACTTAAGGACCGTCAACAGCAGTTAACCGATTTGTTAAAAGAATATAAAGATTGCTTTGCTTGGGATTATACCAAGATGCCTGGTTTAGATCGATCTATTGTTGAACATCGGTTACCTATCAAATCTGGATTTCGGCCACATCAGCAGCCAGTTCGCCGATGTAATCCTAATATTCTTCCTAATATTAAGGCTGAAATAACTAAGCTTATCGAAGCAAAATTTATTCGGCAATGTCGGTATGCCGAGTGGATTTCTAATGTTGTTCCAGTTTACAAGAAGAATGGAAAGCTTCGTGTCTGCATTGATTTCAGGAATCTTAACAAGGCTACACCGATGTATGGTTATCCAATACCAGTTGCCGATTTGCTAGTTGATGCTGCAGCTGGACATTAGATTATTAGCTTTATGGATGGTAATGCAGGATATAATCAAATATTCATGGCCGAAGAAGATATTCCAAAGACTGAATTTAAATGTCCTAGTCATGTTGGGTTGATTGAATGGATAGTCATGACCTTTGGCTTGAAAAATGCTGGTGCTACCTATTAGAGGGCTATGAATTTTATCTTTCATGAGTTCATCGGCAAGATGGTTGAAATTTATATTGATGATATCGTGGTCAAGTCTAGGGATTTCACAAAGCATCTTGCCGATCTACGAAAGGTGTTGGAGTGCACAAGGAAACATGGTTTGAAAATGAATCCTAATAAATGTGCATTTGGTGTATCGGCAAGACAAATTTCTTGGTTTCATGGTGCATCAAAGAGGAATTGAGATTAGTAGGAGATCTATTGATGCTATTAACAAAATAGTTGCTCCCACCAACAAAACTGAGCTCCAATCTATGATCGGTAAGATATATTTTATCAGACGATTTATATCTAACTTGTCTGGTAAGATTCGTGCTTTCAGCCCTTTACTTAAGTTGATGGCCGATCAAGAGTTTGTATGGGGAAAAGAGCAACAGTCGGCATTGGATGAAATCAACAATTATTTGATAAATCCTCCAGTTCTGATTCCACCTGAAGCGCCCCTGGTAAACCAGGAACTCAAATGTGATACAATACTAGTCCCAGGAGGCTAGTAACACATTTATTACATCAGATAAGTTTCAGCGCAGTAGTCTCGGAAAGCGTGGACAAGGAAGGCATGCTATAATAATAAGACACCAAAATACAACACCGGTCCAAAGGACCCAGAAACAAACGATATCGCCATCGAACATCTGATGAGTCCCAATGCCACAGGCTTAGTTGGGTGCAGACACGACCTTACTCGAACGCCACTTCGGGATCGAAGTCCGGATCTTCCTCTGTTTAATAAAGCAAGGGTGAGTACAAAGTACTTAGCAAATCCAACCTTACCCTACGGAAGGGGATAACAGTATATATGCATATGGATAAATCAAGGATGGGGCTTAGTTTTATTTGCATAAAGCTATCTTTTTACACATGCAAGGTTTCATTTCACAAATACTGTTGTAAAAGAACTCTTTTTCCACATATGATAGTATTTCTGAAAATGGAGGTTTGATCACAATTTTAAGTGTTGTTGAACCCTTGTTCCCACAACACAATGGCAGTCAACCATTTATTTCCAAAATCACACTCACTCTCATGTTTTCACTCATACCAACCAATCTAGTTGTTGAAACCAAACCATAACCTGTCCGAGACCGCGGACACGGCTATCCAGATAGATTTACACTCTGCAGAGGTTGTACACTTTTCCCACAAGTAGGATACCATAACTTACACCGTCGTGCAAGCACAGATCCATCAAAGTCATTACCCTCCATAGCTAAGTAATGGCGCTCACCACAGGAACACTAATGCCACATCTCATGATACCACAATAATTCACAAAGCTCTTTTCATACATTTCCACAATTTCACATACATCACTTAGTGTCCCGTTGCACACATGCCTCCAGGTGATTGCCATACTAACTAGAGGGATTTAGACTAAGCCTTTCCCATGCAAGGCGAGTGGTTGTACCATAAATGAGTTAGGCAAGATGAATCATCAACTCAGTTCTTAATCGAGACAAGGCGGATATCTTCACGCTTAACCCCGCAAGGTATAAGCCACAACACCAGGGCATCCCCAAAAGAGATCCCATCCGCCCCATCTCCATAGTAATCACATCTATAACTTGTTCATTAACCCTTTCATAATACCCACAATTTATTTTCACCACTCACACCTTTTACTTTTAAAATCATTATATTTGGGAAAATATAGCGATGAGTATCCAAGATGAGTAACAAGTCCTAAGCATACTAAATAATAATATTTCTGTCATAGCATATTACAAGACAATTACCGGGTAATATCAATTCAAGGATGGCTATTCAACAGGTTTTAACTAAGCAGCAAAAATACTTCGTACATATATCGTACATGCAATATTTAAAACGGCTTCTACGGGTTGTGTTTAAAAAATAGGATCAATATGCATCAAAGGAGATCGGTTGGACTTGCCTCCGTCGGCGTCCTCGGCAAACTCCTGCTGACAGTCTGGGTCCTCGGCGTCAAACTCGCGGTACTCGTTTCCAACGTTCTCGTTATCCGGCTCGTTCACTCCGTCAGCTAAAATACGCGACGAACGATACAGACAACAGGCACAGATAAATAATCATATAAATTCAAATGAGCTCCAAAAATCATGAAATTAATATGGGAGGTAGGTCATGATTTTAGATGAATTTAGGGAAAAAAATTATTAAAATCAGAGTTAGTATGCGGCATTTGTGAAATGGCCGGAATTTAATCATGCGAAAAAGGCTAACGATGATTAAGGAATGGATGCTTCACGTGGGCATTTGTTTGGCTGGTAGTGCATGTTGCATGCATGCATGTACTATTTGGAGTTAATGCTTGGCCCACACATGCATGGTTAGAGAGAAATTAGCAGGGGTCATTAGAACTCTTCTGTATGTCATAGTGAACCGGTACAGACAAATACATGGAAAAATACAGAAAAATACTACAGAAAGACAGAGAAGAGCAAGAAGATGCTCATGAGCTGCTCACCTCGTCTTGCGACGACAGTCGAGCTCGGCTTGTGCGTATGGCCGTATACGGTATACGCGAAGTGAGAGCGAGTGAGCGAGTGAGTGAACGTGTTTCTCGGGTGGTGAGAGTGAGCACCCGAGGCTGGCTTTTTATAGGCCAAAGCGCTCAGCTGCGTGCCATTAAAAATGCTACTGTAGCGCATGGTCGGTGCCTAATTTCATGCGAAGGACGATGTCCCATTTGCATGCACGTTGCATGCAAATGGACGGTGCCTAATCACCGTGTCCTCGCATGCAGGTGCATGCAAATGGTCGGTGGCATGTCCTGCATGTATGCATGAGATATATATTCGTGTAGGTGCACTGCTATGTTTTCTCACATGTAAGCTTGCTGCTACTTGCTATTATTTGTGCGCGAAAAAATATGGATGGATTAGATGGAGATACTATAGAGCTCAAATTATTTTATAGTTTTTGAAATATATTTTGAAAATAATTTTTAATGCGAGTGATTTTTGAATGTGAATTTTTAGGATGTTACAAACCTACTCCACTTAAAAGGAATCTCGTCCTCGAGATTCGGCTGGGTTCTAAAGAGGTGAGGAAATTCTTTTCTCAGGGCATCTTCTCTTTCCTATGTTGCTTCCGCTTCAGTGTGTCTACTCCATTGAACACGACAAATTCGGACTATTGTCGTTCGAGTTTGCTTGGTGACTGTATCTAGGATTTTTATTGGCACTTCTTGATATCTTAGGTCATCTTGTAAATCAACTGTATCTGGCGATATTTGTTCCTCTGGAACTCTGAGACATTTCTTCAATTGGGAGACATGAAACACATTGTGTATATCTGACATTTCTTCAGGTAGCCGAATACGATAGGCTACAGCACCAATCCTCTGTAATACTTGATATGGTCCAATATACCGAGGTGCTAGCTTGCCTCTAACTTGGAACCTTCGAGTTCCTCAAATAGGAGAGACTTTGACATACACAAAATCTCCAACTGCAAAACTTAACTCTCTCCTTCTTTTATCAGAATAGCTCTTTTGACGTGATTGTGCCTCTTTCAATTTTTCTCTGATTTCAGCTACACGATCTTCTGCTTCTTTTATAAGGGCTGGTCCAAGCAAGGTTCGTTCTCCAACTTCTGACCACATCAATGGGGTTCTACATTTTCTTCCATATAGGGCCTCAAAAGGTGACATGCCCAAACTAGCTTGGTAACTGTTATTATAGGAGAACTCTGCATAAGTTAGGCTTTTCTCCCAATCTTTACCATATGTGAGCACACATGCTCTTAGCATATCTTCCATAATCTGATTTACTCTTTCAGTCTGGCCATCTGTTTGAGGATGATAGGCTGAGCTAAAATCTAGCTTAGTTCCCATAGCTTCATGCAAACTTTTCCAGAACTTATAGGTAAATTGGGTACCTCGGTCGGATACAATCCTACTTGGCACTCCATGCAATTTGACTATGTTATCCATATATAACTGGGCTAACTTGTCTCCACTATATTTGGTGCGCACAGGTATGAAGTGGGCAACCTTGGTAAGGCGGTCCACTATTACCCATATTGAATCATTTCCTTTCAGAGTTTTGGGTAACCCATTCACAAAATCCATGCCTATCTCATCCCATTTCCAAACAGGAATAGGCAATGGCTAGAGCAAGCCTGCTGGTTTCTGATGCTCCGCTTTAACCCTTTGGCAAACATCACATTGTGCAACAAAGCGTGCCACATCAGCTTTCATGCCATTCCACCAATATCTTTCTTTTAGGTCCCTGTACATCTTGGTGGCACCAGGGTGGATAGAATAAGCTGAGTTATGGGCTTCATCAAGGATTAATTCTTGAAAATTTCCCTCCTTGGGCACACAAATCCTGTTTTTATACCACAATACTCCTTTGTTATCCACTCTAAAGTATGGAGCTTTATTTTCTCCAGTTTGCTCACGAATCTTCATCAGATCCTTATCCTTATGTTGCATCTGTTTGATTTCTTCCACAAGAGTTGGCTGCACCATCAGACTGCCATTTTGAGGTTGACGTACTATATGCATGTTCAACTGTGCTATCTCTTCTTGTAGGTGAGTGTTCTTAGGCACCAACTGTTGACCATATGACCTTCTGCTTAGGGCATCTGCTACCACGTTGGCCTTTCCTGCGTGGTAATGAATCTCAAGGTTGTAGTCCTTGATTAATTCCAACCATCTTCTTTGCCTTAGGTTCAAGTCTGACTGTGTGAAGATGTACTTCAAACTCTTGTGATCAGTGTAGATTTCACACTTGTTTCCAATGAGGTAGTGTCTCCAAATCTTGAGAGCATGCACTATAGCTGCTAACTCCAAATCATGGGTAGGGTAATTTTGCTCATGAGGTCTAAGCTGACGGGATGCATAAGCAACCACTTTTCCTCCTTGCATGAGAACACATCCTAAACCTTGTCTTGAGGCATCACAGTATATGATGAAATCTTGGTGAATGTCTGGCAAAGTTAACACTGGTGCTGTTGTCAGTCTCTTCTTCAACTCTTGGAAACTCTTCTCACATGATTCTGTCCAAGTGAATTTCTTGTCCTTCCTAAGAAGCTCTGTCATGTGTCTGGCTATCTTGGAAAATCCTTCTATAAACCTTCGATAATATCCAGCTAATCCAAGAAAACTTCTAACCTCACTCACATTGGTGGGTTGCTGCCAATGGGAGACAGCTTCTACTTTCTCAGGGTCAACTGCAACTCCTTCAGCTGTCAAGATGTGGCCTAAAAATGCAACCTTCTCAAGCCAAAATTCACACTTGCTGAATTTAGCATACAACTTGTATCCTCTTAGCTTTTCCAACACTACTCTCAAGTGTTGCCCATGTTCTTCAGCACTCTTAGAGTAGATAAGTATGTCATCAATGAAGACTACAACAAACTTATCTAACTCTTCCATGAATACCTTATTCATGAGGTTCATGAAATAGGCAGGGGCATTGGTTAATCCGAAGGACATCACTGTAAACTCATATTGTCCATATCTGGTTACAAATGCTGTCTTGGGAACATCACTATTCTTGATCTTGAGCTGGTGATAACCTGATCTCAAATCAATCTTAGAGAAATACTTTGCTCCTTTAAGCTGATCAAAAAGGTCATCTATCCTTGGCAGGGGATACTTATTCTTGATGGTGACTTCATTTAGGGACCTATAATCTACACACATCCTCATACTTCCATCTTTCTTCTTCACAAACAAGACTGGGGCTCCCCATGGTGAAGAACTAGGTCGAATATAACCTTTCTGCTGCAATTCTCTTAGCTGCTCTTTCAGTTCAGCTAACTCTGCCGGAGCCATTCTGTAAGGTCTCTTGGCTATGGGGGCAGTCCCAGGGATAAGATAAATGATGAACTCTATATCCCTATCTGGTGGCATTCCAGGTAGTTCCTCAGGGAATACATCAGGGTATTCTTGCACTATTGGTACTTCCTCTATGGTCCTTGCATCCAAGTTGAAGACCATTGGATTAACTTTAGACCCTCGGGTTTGGCATTTCACTTTAATCCCTTCATGGTTAACTAATGATACTTCCTTGGTTGCACAACTAATAATTCCATTGTGTCTGGTTAACCAATACATTCCAAGAATAACATCTATTCCTTTGGACTTGAGCACTACTAAGTCTCCTAAGAAAACTACCCCACTTAGAATGATCCTTACATTTGAACAACCTAGATGACATTTGATGTCAGACCCAGGTGTTCGGGTTATTAGGGGTAACTTTAGTAGTACTGTGGGTATTTGATGCTTCTCAACAAAACTTGATGATATGAATGAATGTGATGCTCCAGAATCAAATAATACTATTGCAAGTACTGAATCGACTAAGAACTCACCAAGTACCACTCCTGAAGCAGTCTGAGCATCTTGAGCATGAATATGGTTGACACGGGCTCTACCATAGGATTGTTGAGGTTGCTTCATCATCTGGCTATTATTGTTGGTGTTGCTATTGTTGCGAGGGAAACCACGGTTGACTCCTGACACTGCAGGTCTTGGTCCATTAACGGTGTGGGACTGAGTGGATACTGCTGGTGGGTTGTTCTTGTAGGGACAGTTGGCAATGTAGTGTCCAGTCTCATGGCAATTAAAGCAAGTCCTAACATTGTTTGTGACTTGACCAGTGCTGTTTTGTTGAGTCTTGCCATAAGTTTGATTCTGATAGGTTGTCTTGGGCTGATATGATGACTGCATTTGGTTATTGGAGATACTAGCAGGAGAGCGAAACTGCATTGGGGCTTGAGTCCGCTGGCTCGGTTGGCTAAAGGTTTTCAGCCTCTGGGATCTAGCACCATCTTGAACCTTGCGCTCCAGAAACTTGCGCTTGTTTTCCTTCCTTTCTTCAGTCTTGGCCACATCAGTCAGAATGGTCCTGTTCATCAAGGTGTTGAAGTCTGGATAGATCTGTGGGGTCATGAGGGTTCTGAGCTCACAGGTCAATCCTTCTATGAACTTTGTCTGCTTCTTGGCATCAGTGTTGACCAATTCTGGGGCATAGCGAGACAACTCAGTGAATTGGAAGATGTATTCACTCAGGGTTTTATTTCCTTGCTTCAAGTTGCGAAATTCATCAGCTTTCAGCTTCATGATCCCATCTGGAATGTGGTACCGGCGGAATTCATCCACAAATTCTTCCCATGTGATAGTGTTTCCATTGTCCACAGCTCCACTATAGGCTTCCCACCAAGAAAGGGCAATTCCTGTCAGCTGATGAGATGCTAGCAGAACTCTATCCCTTCCATCGCAGTGGATTGTGTCCAACTTCCTTTCAATCACCTTAAGCCAATCATCTGCTTCCATGGGGTTGTCAGATCCAGTAAAGGTGGGTGGCTTAAGCCTCATGAACTCAGTCATCTTGTCTTGGACTCCGGCTCCACGGTTGTTCGTAGGGCGGTTCATGCCTTGAGCCAAGGTCTCCAGAAGGCGAGTCTGAGTTGCCATGACTTGTGCTAAGTCAATTACTGGGGGAGGGGGCAAGTCACCTTCTTCATTATGGTTCCTAGTCTGACTCACTTCATCTTCATGAATACCGTCCACATTTGCATTGACTTTACTTCCATTTGGATTTTGGCTTTGTCTACTAGCTGCACGACCACTTGGTTGAGAGCGGGTAGCTGGTTTGGGAGGCATCTGTTGGTTAAGATGAGAAAGCATTAGATAAGGGTTAGATCTATTGAGTGATGTTTTTTTTGTTAAGGCGTTATATTTTAAAAAGGTGCAAGTTTTAAGACTTGCTATCCCGTAAGGGAACAACATAGAGCACTCAATTATTTAGCACAACCAACAAGCACAAATATATATTTTGAATAAGAGGGTGGTTTACAACATAGTAATGGAGGAAATAAACGTACTACAATACGGTTCATCTACTTTGGGGTTGAACAAAAGTGAAGTAAACTTCACTTCCCCAAGACATAAGGAGGAACTAGGTGCTAATATTCTTCAACTTCTTCGGACAGAACGGCTTCATTCCCTTGGTGTTGAGGTGGATCATGCTTCTGACATCTGTGGTTCTTCCTTTGGACTAAGAGGTGGGTCACCGTCTTCTTTTGGTGGTGGCTGGGTGAGGAGGGGAAATCCTTCTTCCTTAGTGGACTCCAACTCTAAAGTTTCATGAGAGGCTTCTGTGGGTGGGGGAGCTGATGGCCCTTCTATGTCCATCTTTCTTTTGGTTTCTAGGGACATGATTGGGATACCTTTTAGGACTATGGGCTCTTGGTCTTCCTCTGCTAACATCCTTCTTTTGATCCTGGTGATAAGGTAGGCATCCTTCAACTCCTGAGCATGGCGGTCTTCAGCTGCCTTTAAGACTTCAGCAATGGTGATTTCACGACTCTCGGCTGCAGCTGCTTGGGCCTGAGCTTCTGCAAGCTGCACATGGAGCTTTCTAACTATGATCTCGGCTTCCTGCGCACGATGGATGCACTTCCTTAACTCCGAGGCCTGCTCATCATATTGCTTATCTAGAGCAAGAAGGTACGTGGTCATGAATACCACAGTTGGGTCATCTTCAAGTGAGTAACGTCCTTGCAAGAGCTCCATGCGGGTCCTCCAAACTGGTCGGTCTTTTTCGTCGGGTGGAAAGAACCTCATGGGTGTACGGGTGATGGGCTTCTCGTAGATCTGGCATAGGTACCTCAAGGCTTTGCGGGCGACGGCTTGATATGTATCTGCAAACCGAAATCCAGTCGCAGTCATACTCCAAGCTTCGGCTATGTTAGGGAAGTCCTCACTTTTCCCAATATAGACGGTAACTTCACACCGCTCAGTCTCATGTTCTTCCTATTCTCTGCCTTCATATTCTGGGCGATCCTTGATTCCAAGTTTCTGCATGGTAGCATACAAGAGCTTGGGAAAGCCTTCTACACTTAGACAGTAACTGCTAGTCCAAACTCCTTCTGCCATCTGAGAGACATAGATGAGAGTAAATATTTTTTTTTCAAATAGAGGGAAGAGGATAAGAACTTTTGTAAAATATGTTTCTTTAGTAAAATACTGGTCCAGAAAAGCCTAAGGTCGCGTCCTACAGCCAACTACGGCTCTGATACCACCTGAAGCGCCCCTGGTAAACCAGGAACTCAAATGTGATACAATACTAGTCCCAGGAGGCTAGTAACACATTTATTACATCAGATAAGTTTCAGCGCAGTAGTCTCGGAAAGCGTGGACAAGGAAGGCATGCTATAATAATAAGACACCAAAATACAACACCGGTCCAAAGGACCCAGAAACAAACGATATTGCCATCGAACATCTGATGAGTCCCAATGCCACAGGCTTAGTTGGGTGCAGACACGACCTTACTCGAACGCCACTTCGGGATCGAAGTCCGGATCTTCCTCTGTTTAATAAAGCAAGGGTGAGTACAAAATACTCAGCAAATCCAACCTTACCCTGCAGAAGGGGATAACAGTATATATGCATATGGATAAATCAAGGATGGGGCTTAGTTTTATTTGCATAAAGCTATCTTTTTACACATGCAAGGTTTCATTTCACAAATACTGTTGTAAAAGAACTCTTTTTCCACATATGATAGTATTTCTGAAAATGGGGGTTTGATCACAATTTTAAGTGTTGTTGAACCCTTGTTCCCACAACACAATGGCAGTCAACTATTTATTTCCAAAATCACACTCACTCTCATGTTTTCACTCATACCAACCAATCTAGTTGTTGAAACCAAACCATAACCTGTCCGAGACCGCGGACACGGCTATCCAGATAGATTTACACTCTGCAGAGGTTGTACACTTTTCCCACAAGTAGGATACCATAACTTACACCGTCGTGCAAGCACAGATCCATCAAAGTCATTACCCTCCATAGCTAAGTAATGGCGCTCACCACAGGAACACTAATGCCACATCTCATGATACCACAATAATTCACAAAGCTCTTTTCATACATTTCCACAATTTCACATACATCACTTAGTGTCCCGTTGCACACCTGCCTCCAGGTGATTGCCATACTAACTAGAGGGATTTAGACTAAGCCTTTCCCATGCAAGGCGAGTGGTTGTACGATAAATGAGATAGGCAAGATGAATCATCAACTCAGTTCTTAATCGAGACAAGGCGGATATCTTCACGCTTAACCCCGCAAGGTATAAGCCACAACACCAGGGCATCCCCAAAAGAGATCCCATCCGCCCCATCTCCATAGTAATCACATCTATAACTTGTTCATTAACCCTTTCATAATACCCACAATTTATTTTCACCACTCACACCTTTTACTTTTAAAATCATTATATTTGGGAAAATATAGCGATGAGTATCCAAGATGAGTAACAAGTCCTAAGCATACTAAATAATAATATTTCTGTCATAGCATATTACAAGACAATTACCGGGTAATATCAATTCAAGGATGGCTATTCAACAGGTTTTAACTAAGCAGCAAAAATACTTCGTACATATATCGTACATGCAATATTTAAAACGGCTTCTACGGGTTTTTTTTAAAAAATAGGATCAATATGCATCAAAGGAGATCGGTTGGACTTGCCTCCGTCGGCGTCCTCGGCAAACTCCTGCTGACAGTCCGGGTCCTCGGCGTCAAACTCGCGGTACTCGTTTCCAACGTTCTCGTTTTCCGGCTCGTTCACTCCGTCAGCTAAAATACGCGACGAACGACACAGACAACAGGCACAGATAAATAATCATATAAATTCAAATGAGCTCCAAAAATCATGAAATTAATATGGGAGGTAGGTCATGATTTTAGATGAATTTAGGGAAAAAAATTATTAAAATCAGAGTTAGCATGCGGCATTTGTGAAATGGCCGGAATTTAATCATGCGAAAAAGGCTAACGATGATTAAGGAATGGATGCTTCACGTGGGCATTTGTTTGGCTGGTAGTGCATGTTGCATGCATGCATGTACTATTTGGAGTTAATGCTTGGCCCACACATGCATGGTTAGAGAGAAATTAGCAGGGGTCATTAGAACTCTTCTGTATGTCATGGTTCTATTCGTGGAGTTCTTGGCAGTGAACCGGTAGAGACAAATACATAGAAAAATACAGAAAAATACTACAGAAAGACAGAGAAGAGCAAGAAGATGCTCATGAGCTGCTCACCTCGTCTTGCGACGACAGTCGAGCTCGGCTTGTGCGTATGGCCGTATACGGTATACGCGAAGTGAGAGCGAGTGAGCGAGTGAGTGAACGTGTTTCTCGGGTGGTGAGAGTGAGCACCCGAGGCTGGCTTTTTATAGGCCAAAGCGCTCAGCTGCGCGCCACTAAAAATGCTACTGTAGCGCATGGTCGGTGCCTAATTTCATGCGAAGGACGATGTCCCATTTGCATGTACGTTGCATGCAAATGGACGGTGCCTAATCACCGTGTCCTTGCATGCAGGTGCATGCAAATGGTCGGTGGCATGTCCTGCATGCATGCATGAGATATATATTCGTGTAGGTGCACTGCTATGTTTTCTCGCATGTAAGCTTACTGGTACTTGCTATTATTTGTGCGCGAAAAAAATATGCATGGATTAGATGGAGATACTATAGAGCTCAAATTATTTTATAGTTTTTGAAATATATTTTGAAAATAATTTTTAATGCGAGTGATTTTTGAATGTGAATTTTTGGGATGTTACACCACCTCAGCAAGGGAAGCCTTTCAATTTGTGTTTGTCTACCGATAGGATGGTCATGGGTTCGGCTTTAATTTAAGAATTTGAAGGGAAGGAACGTGTGATTTATTATTTAAGTAGAAGACTGGTTGATGCTGAGACCAGGTATTCGGCGATTGAAAAATTGTGTTTATGCTTATACTTTTCATGTGTCAAATTGAGGCACTATCTGCTATCGGCCGAATGCACTGTTATATGCAAAGATGATGTAGTCCGATACATGCTATCTATGCCAATTATGAGTATAGTAATAATTTCTCCTTGAGGAAAGAAGTATGAGTTCTCTTTGCCGATTGTTGCCGCATCAACAAATAACCAGGCTGAATACCAAGCTCTGGTCAAAGGATTGGAATTATTAAAAGAAGCTCATGCAGATGCTGTTGAGATCTTCGGTGATTCTTTGCTTGTTATAAATCAGTTGGCTGGAATTTATGAATGCCGAAGTGAAGTCTTGATAACCTATTAATAAAAGAGTATGCAACTATTGAAGGAATTCAAGGATTTCCGATTAGAGCATGTTCCTCGATTACATAATGAAGAGGCTAATCGGATGGCTCAGCATGCCTCGGGATATCAACCCATCTTAAATATATTATCGGCAATCAGTGCTGATGATTGGAGAAAATAAATTATTGATTACTTGAAGGATCCATCTGGAAAGGTTGAGAGGCGTGTTAGGTTTCAAGCTACCAAATATTTACTCCATAAGGATGAGTTATATTATCGGACGATAGATGGAGTTCTACTCAAATGCTTAGGCGATGACGAGGCTAAAAGCTTGATGGGTGAGATCCATGAAGGAGTATGTGGAGCACATCAGTTGGCTTTTAAGATGAAATGGATGATTAGGAGAAACGGGTACTATTGGCCGACTATACTCGAGGATTGCTTTCAATATTTTGAAGGATGTCAGAAATTTGGCAATATTCAAAGGGCACCCGCATCGGCCATGAATCCTATTATTAAGCCTTGGCTGTTCCGAGAATGGGCTATTGATCTAATCGGCCAGATTTATCCACCATCAAGCAAGGGGCATAAGTTCATTTTAGTTGCCACTGATTATTTTACTAAGTGGGTTGAAGCTATTCCTTTGAAGAAAGTAACATCGGACAGCATGATTAATTTTGTAAAGGAGCACATTGTCTACCGATTTGGTATTCCTCAAACGATTAATACCGATCAAGGTACTATGTTCACATCGGGAGAGTTTGATGAATTTGCAATTGCTATGGGGACTAAAGTGTTGAATTCTTCTCCTTATTATGCTCAAGCCAATGGCCAGGCTGTTGACGGTCCTTAAGTACCAAAAATAATCATCAAATAAATAAAGAAAAGGATCCAAATGCAACCAACACCCAGACTTAGGGTTTTAACTGACAGAATTCCATGAGTTTTGGTGTTTGTCTATTTCTGCAGGGGGTTATCAGGAAATATGGAAGAAAGGCCCACACGTCGGGTTTACATAGAGATATTAACGTGCCACGCAATTTTCTACCATCTAGAAGACTCCAGAAGCCACGGGAACGAACGGGAGGCCGAACGGGCCCGGGCGCAGGGCGCCCGCCCTCCCCCCTTGGGCGCCCACCCTGGTACAAGCACCAATCACAGAATGGAGTATACCATTGAAAAGATCTCGTCGAGCTGATCGAAATGCATATATTATTTGCTACATTTGGATTTCACAATCAAGAGATATTAATAAAAGAAGGACTCCACATAAAAGAGCTGCGGGATTAATTGGGCCCAAATCAGATTTTGGTACGTTAAGGCCTATGTGCATTTTAATGAGATATAGTGGAAAGTTTAGTACCACATCACCTGCTGAACCAAAAAGGCACAAAAGGAGGGGACTATATAAGTAGACCCTCTGGCCCCTGGAGGAGAACAAGTTCATCATAGAGTTGAGAGGTGCCCTCGAAGGAATACCTCTCCTCTAAATAAAATTTCTTGTAGGCTTAGCATCCAATGTGAGCAGAATTAGATCTTCTAGTTTCTACTAGATTGAGAGAGATAGAGTGGAGGTGTAGATCGGAGGATGCCCGGCCTATCGGTGTCTACTCCGAGGTTGTACCTGCGGGATCAAGTTCTCCTAACCCGAAGCTTGCTCCTAGGATTCTTCAGTAATTCGACTTCTAATTCTAGTAAGTTCTTGTTTTATTGTTCTTTGGTTTATGAGTTTACTTTAATCTCTTCCGGTTGAGTATTAGAGTAATCATTGCTAGCGTAAATGTGGTGTTTAGGCTAGGGTACTCATAGATATCCCCTGACTAGCTGGACCGTGGTAGTAGCGAGGAACATGACATTTTTGAGTTACCTTTGCAGACCATATCTTGTTAGCAGGACGGGTAGGGTTTATAGGTGCGGGTCGAACATCCTTTATGGTGTCTAGATTCCGTAAGCTTCCCCAATAGAACAGTAGATCATCCTTACCAAGGTTAGAATGAGACTACAGTTGCAGTCTTCTCTATACATCACTCACATCGAGAAACATTCTTTGTAGCCTAAAGGGATAGTAGCAATAGATTTGGTTAGTCAGATGCACCCTTTCTCCCAGTGGTAAAAATATAAATACGATACTGTGGAAAACCTCCTGGGTGAAATGCTCACCCATATCCGTGCGCTTGCGGATCATTTCCTTATTGCGTTAACAAATATCAACAAGCATTTCTGGCGCCGTTGCCGGGGAGAAAGACGGTTTGCTGAGATAACTTTAAGTCTTGCTATTATCTTGTATTATACTTTTATACTTTTATTCTTTTATCTTTTTATTTTTTCCATCTTTGTGGATAACTCAAATTTGACACCTATTATTGAATTTTTTGCACCTTCGGAGACCAGCCACAGACCATGGGAGTCAACAAGTCCTTTCTTTGCCCCTAATTTTGATTTGTATCCGGAGTTGATTGCAATAGGTCAAAACCAACCCTTTTCTATAGCCGAGGTCCTATCTTTTAATCAAGAAGATAATGAACTTTTAGCTACACCTTGGGAATCTTTTATTTTTTTCTATAAATTCTGGCTTAGACCTAGCCCTACAAGACCATGTTTTTCCTCGATATTTTCACATTGGTCTTGATCATATAACCTTTGGTAGAGTTTTTCTTTCTTTATCTGTTAGTAAAGCAAGGTATGTCTTCATCCGTGGACATCCTTCTTGCACTAGTCTTCATAGAAAAATCATAGAGATAGAGAAGGAATCATCTCCCAGACAAGGAAAGGAAGTTTCAATAGCCGATTTCCAAACATTCCAATCCCATTATTCGGCTATCCAACCCATCCTTGAGCTTAATATTTTCTACTATGCTCTTTCTCTTGAACCTCCCGATGATCCTATGAATCTCTCTAGACATCCCATTCATAAGAGTCACCAAGAGCACAAGGAGGATCGAGAAGAGCAACATCAATGGCTAGAGGGCATTAAAAATCCATGTGCTATCACCATTAAATGGATGGATAAAACAAACTTGAGAGACAATCCTAGAGGAATTTTAAGCATTCATGAAGAATCATCCTTGGAGTTTGAGAATGAGAGAAACAACAGTGAGCATGGAAGTTATTTCATAAATACCTCACCAAGTCCTTGCTCATATAAAATATCTCCCCAATCAATTGGTCTATCCAACATCACCGCATTTGAGATCTCCAACCCTCTCTTCCTTTCTATTTATAACAACTTTAAAAGAGCGGTTGTCGATGCATATGTCTATAATAAATATTGCAGATCTCGTTGATCTTGATATAGGTCAGCGTTAAGGGGAAACCACTTCACCGACATAAATTGATGGTTTCCCAAGGACAAGCTTAGTGTCCTAAAACAAGCACTTATCAGATCGTAACATGAACTTTTAATTATTTGCAACATTGCCTTGTGTATTGAGCATATAAAGATAACTGTAAAAATATTCCTTCGGGTATTCTTGTCACTAACCTTTCTAGGATTGGAGCAAGAAGATCGGATGAATGACAAGCACAAGGTATGTCCAACCAACCATCACACAACATTGAATTAAATTCATCCAAACTTGAATTTTGCAAAATTCAAGCTTGGCGGAGTACTTTACATAAAAACATCATTTGCCATGTTGCTATGTTGGTTGTCCTTACCTTTGAGACATGCTCAATTTGTAAATGCCATCATGCTACCTTTGTTTATCCTAGTAAATGTTAGTTTGGAAGTACTGGACATACTTCCATTGGCATTTAAATTAAGCGTGGTGCTTAGGTTAAATAGCCTTCCTTAATCTGATTAGACATCGAGTCTAGTTTGGTTACTGAACTAAAAACTGCTTGAGTAGGCATTGGTATATTTTTTCGGACTAACCCCTGCAGGAAAAACTTTCAATATCAACCTGGGAAGTCCTGAGATACAAACCCACATTGGAGACAGAGAGAGACACATGAAGATTAACAATTTACACAAGGAAGGCATAGCTCACAAGAGATGATCCATGGAACGAGACAAAGAGTGCCACAAACACGATGCACAACCGCTAAGAAAGGAAAGCTTCCACAAGTTGATAATGTACCATCACTCTTCAATTAAGGTAACATCTTAAGATAGGTGACTATCACTTTTATAAGCTTCTCCTTGGTTCCGGCGTTCACATAAATAAAGAGACAAACATGTATGATTTATAACTCCAAATTAACTAACCCAACTGATTCAGCATGTTTAGTCCTTTAATCTTTGTTCCTAGTACTACCTTCGTGATCCCACACTCCTAATCATATAAGCCAAAATGTTGCACATTCAATATTTGGGAAGATATAAAGAAAAATACATATACATAGATAGATTATCTTTCCATAAGGTTGAGCGATCTGATCTGACAAATGTTTTAAACGCTACACTCATGAACTTATCACCCATCAACTTTGTCTTGCTCCCTATGCTTAAGGATAGAGAAGAATAAACATACTTTTGGTTCTGTTGGTGTTTTCCACCAATAGGACCCATGCACTTGATCTCTGCATTGTCTCTATGAGCAGGTACACTTCGAGCAAAACCTGAAGGAGTTTTACGACTCCTAGGTTCCACCAAGTGAAGGACTTGGATCTACGAGCACAAACACACTGAGCAGGATGCTGCCAATGCCACATCTCGAACTGCTAGACAAACGAAGAACATGGGTGACATTGTATCAAGAGGTGCAGATGTCAAGACCCACACCTAATCAAATGATGCACCTAAAGGATGAACACGATGAGAAGCCTTGTCTAGAAGACTTAGAACATTGTATCCTTGCCGGAATAGGTCAAGATCGTCGACTCAAGTCGCCCTTCCTGATCAAGAAGGATGACCCTGGTGTTCCAAGCATCGAGTGCACAATCAACGGATACTCTTTTCAGAAGACACTCTACGACACCGGATCTGACGTCAACATAATGGCTGCAGTCACTTATCAGCTCCTGCATGGAACCATGCCCCTACAACCAACATAAATTCAGCTCCAGATGATTTTTAGGTCATTGACATGGGAGAAGACAAGTACGATCCACCTATCATCCTTGGAAGACCGTTCCTCCACACTATCAAAGTTATCATCTATATTGGAACCGAAGAAGTCCACATGCACTTTCCCTCTGAGAAGGTACGCCACTACTTTAATGGTTCTAACTATATAGTTGAAGATTCTAAGAAGATCAGGATGAGATGAAGGCGACGCAACCGCAACCAAAGGAGGCAAATCATCAAGGACGGATGGGCAGCCTACGAAGGAGAAGTGGTAAGGTCTGAAGACATACAGCTTGAACAGAACTGTCCTGAGGAGACCGTAGCACCGAGTCAGGAAAAGAAGATAGTTATATACGAAGAGGAGGCGCCGCCGGAACCACCGACTACGCCATCCAGCGAATCCGAGGACGACTGAGAAAATGGAGAGTCCCGTTCGGAGGACTTAAAAACACCGAACATCTTGCCAAGAGGTAAACTTGGTAGTTACTCTTTTCCCTTCAATTATTTAAAATAGTTTGCTTAGTTAATCAGGTTCATATCATCTCGAAAAGAAAATAAAAATGTTAAAAATAGTAAGCCCCATGTGAGTAGACTTGTGGTTTAAAAACCCATAGGTATATTGACTGTGGTGGCATAAAATAAATATGTTTTCATCTTACAATAAAAATATAAAAATAAATTTATGATCCCACTAAAGAGAGTAATATTTATTGAGGAGGCTCAGCATGATAAAGGCTAGATATTTATGCTAACACTTAACTAGTTCTACAAAGCTTTGTTGTCTATTTGAGCTCCACAGAATTCAAGGATCAAAGAAGACTAGCAGACGAATTACATCCTAATCGATGTCAGGGTGCTGCCGACATTCAAATACACCTCCGTCACCTGCTAGCTACATCAGAAGAAATTACGTCAAAATCCAGCTTGGGGGAGAGCACCCCCATTTATCCAGCTAAGTAATTCTACTCGCGTTTATACTTGACTCAAATAATAAAAAGATGCATGCTTAGTTTGCTAAATAAATAAATAAATAAATAAATAAAGTTTGCTATGAACCCTCATGATAAGCTCTCACATGGAAATGATGAATAGTTGCTCTGCCATGTACCTAGTTTTCAAGTTTGAGCTCTCTCTCAAGTTTAGGCATAATTGTTATAATTTAAACCTGCTCTAAACCTGATCTTGTGGGAAGAGTACTTGATCTAAAGTCTAAGTCATTAACGGATATGATATGGGAAGGTTGAGCTGCTGTTTATCTGTTCCTAGAGATGCTAGAATTCTGGAGAATTTTATCTTTAAAAATCTTTAAAATAACACATGATGAGTTCCTGTATGATGAGAGTTTAAATTCCTACCACAGCCATATATCCATGCTTATTAGACTTTGAGCCACACATTTACTTTTTACTGCTTATAAGCATTGAGTGTGGTCAAGCTGTGTAGACCCTTAGAAGCTTGTCATGTGGTTAAAATCAAGATTCACTTGCACGTTCACTCGTATATGCTGCTTCTACTCCGGAAGTACGCATCCACATACATCCACACATTTCCATCTCCAGATTCACCTAAAAGAATTCTTCTCCTAATCCGAGAGAGAATAGCCAAAAACATTCTCCTATTTCTATTTTTCCCTGTGAAATAAATGCTCGAGTTATCTTGGTTACTACCACTTGCTATATTATTCCAGGAGATGAGTGCTCTAAAAGAAAGAATACAAGGAAATAAAAAGGGGCAAGTGCCCGGAACCTCGAAGGAAAGAAAAAGTGAGACGAGAGGTAAAAAAGTGGACAAGTGTCCGACAGTAGAATTAGGGGTACAAGATACCCACCTGAGAGGAAAAAAAAGAATATATAGAGCATCTCATTCTTCTCAAAAAGCTTCAAACTGCAAGAAAGGTATGTATCCCTTCAAAAGAGCAAAAATAGAATTAGACTTTCACCATTGTTATCACCATCATCACCATATAATATTCACTCGCCACACATGCACATCTTGATTTGACTTATTGACTTGTTAATCTGGATCCATGGTTTGACTATGCAATAAATTTCTTGTAAGTATGTATTATCTGTCTCCCACCTATGAGATCCAGATATGAAAACCTTATTAGAATAAGGTGAGAGAGAATGCAATATCACTATGCATTATACCAAAAATACCACATACTTTGAGAGAAGGCATATACCATTACTGCATTGGTAAGGATCCAGAAATACCACAAAAGAGAGATCTAAGAGAGTCATACAAGGAATCTCTGAGTTTTATTTGAAAATCTGCAAAAACTCCAGAGCTATAGTTAATCAAAGAACAAGAGACATGGCGCTTGACTTGACCGTTCTATCTTTTAACTGCTCAAGACACAAGTGACGATTGCAAGCCCCATGGTGAAAGGTAAAATGAGTAAGTTTTAAGTCTTAACAGTTTACTCTAACTCAGAGATGAGATCTTGCTTGAATGCATGTGTATTTTTAAGGCATGAAACCACTGCAGAAACTCTTGAGTTCATCCTTGCTCAGGGACGAGCAAGAGGTAAGCTTGGGGGAGTTGTTGACGGTCCTTAAGTACCAAAAATAATCATCAAATAAATAAAGAAAAGGATCCAAATGCAACCAAAACCCAGACTTAGGGTTTTAACTGACAGAATTCCACGAGTTTTGGTGTTTGTCTACTTCTGTAGGGGGTTATCAGGAAATATGGAAGAAAGGCCCACACGTCGGGTTTACATAGAGATATTAACGTGCTGCACAATTTTCTATCATCTAGAGGACTCCAGAAGGCACGGGAACGAACAGGAGGCCGAACGGGCCCAGGGGCAGGGCGCCCGGCATCCCCCCTTGGGCGCCCACCCTGGTACAAGCACCAATCACAGAATGGAGTATACCATTACAAAGATCTCGTCGAGCTGATCGAAATGCATATATTATTTGCTATATTAGGAGTTCGGAATCAAGAGATATTAATAATGAAGGACTCCACATAAAAGAGCTGCGGGATTAATTGGGCCCAAATCAGATTTTGGTACGTTAAGACCTATGTGCATTTTAATGAGATATGGTGGAATGTTTAGTACCACATCGCCTGCTGAACCAAAAAGGCACAAAAGGAGGGGACTATATAGGCAGACCCCCTGGCCCCTGGAGGAGAACAAGTTCATCATAGAGTTGAGAGGTGCCCTCGAAGGAATACCTCTCCTCTAAATAAAATTTCTTTTAGGCTTAGCATCGAATGTGAGTAGAATTAGATCTTCTAGTTTCTACTAGATTGAGAGAGATAGAGTGGAGGTGTAGATCGGAGGAAGCCCGGCCTGTCGGTGTCTACTCCGAGGTTGTACCTGCGGGATCAAGTTCTCCTAACCCGAAGCTTGCTCCTAGGATTCTTCAGTAATTCGACTTCTAATTCTAGTAAGTTCTTGTTTTATTGTTCTTTGGTTTATGAGTTTACTTTAATCTCTTCCGGTTGAGTATTAGAGTAATCATTGCTAGCGTAAACGTGGTGTTTAGGCTAGGGTACTCATAGGTATCTCCTGACTAGCTGGACCGTGGTAGTAGCGAGGAACATGACATTTCCGAGTTACCTTTGCAGACCATATCTTGTTAGCAGGACGGGTAGGGTTTATAGGTGCGGGTCGAACATCCTTTGTGGTGTCTAGATTCCGTAAGCTTCCCCAATAGAACAGTAGATCATCCTTACCAAGGTTAGAACGAGACTACGGTTGCAGTCTTCTTTATCCATCACTCACATCGAGAAACATTCTTTGTAGCCTAAAGGGATAGTAGCAATAGATTTGGTTAGTCAGATGCACCCTTTCTCCAGTGGTAAAAATATAAATACGATACTCTGGAAAACCTCCCGGGTGAAATGCTCACCGATATCCGTGCGCTTGCGGATTATTTCCTTATTGCGTTACCAAATATCAACACAGGCAAAAGCATATAACAAAGGAATTATTAAGCTCATCAAACGAAAGATTAAAGAAAATCCTAGGAGGTGGCATACATTGTTGAATGAAGCTTTATGGTCATATCAGATGGCATGTCATAGATCGACCAAAGTTTCACCTTATCAGTTAGTTTATGGACACGATGCAGTGCTACCTTGGGAAATTAAGACTCTTCTAGGTCGGTCTCTTTTCAAGATCAATTGGCTACCGATGACTATGCTACTTTGATAAAAGATGAATTCGACGATTTGGCAGAACATCGGCTGAGAGCTTTGTTAAGTATAGAAGAAAATAAAAAGAGAGTTGCTAGGTGGTATGATAAAAAGATAAAAGCTGAGGAGTTTACCGATGGAGATTTGGTGTGGAAATTGATTTTACCGATTGGGACTAAAAGTTCAAAGTTTGGCAAATGGTCTCCTAATTTGGAGGGTCCATATCGGATAAATCGGTCTGCTCCTGGTAACGATTATATTTTGGAGACTCTCAAAGCAGTTGAATTTCCCAGAGCATTGAATGGAAGATACTTAAAGAGATATTATCCAAGCATTTGGGTTGATGCATAAGAGTTTAAATGCCGATAACACTCCTATCGGCTGGATAAAATGTATCTGGGGCAGTGCATGATTTCAAAAATACCGATAACAGTCCTATCGGCTAGACCAGAGTGATTAAAAGTTTTCTAAAAACAAGAACAAGACAAGTTGCCGATGAAGAGTTCACAAGTTCAGCAGAGCTTGGATAGTTGATATGGCGCGCAGGCGGATTTGGTTGGCTTCTTCTATCTCCGGGATGTCTTCATCGGCAGAGCCCTCCACTGGTTTTAGCTTCTTCTTCATCTGCAATGCCTTGTGGGTCTGGATGTTTCGTTCTTGCTGAAGAGTCTTGATCGTCTCTGGCAGCTGGCTTTCTTCTTGCTGAGCTCGGGACAGAGCCTCCTCCACTTGTTTGAGCTCAGACAGTAAAGCTTCCCTTTTTGCTGATAGAGTGGAGATCTTTTGCTTTAATTCATTCCCTAAGAACTGCAAGATGCCGATGCTTTTATGCTTCTCATCGGTGAGGCATTTTACTTGCATTACCTCCTCTGAGAGTTGGGCTTGGGTGGCTCTATCGGTAAGACGCTGGGTAGCCTTTTGGTACTGGAGCTGACGGCTTTCCAAGTGTGCAGCTTGGAAAAGAACCTCTTCGGCATCGGCTGGAATTTGACCACGAAGAGCCTTGAACAAAGCTTTGGCTGGATTAGAGTCATCAACCAATTGAGCGGTGTCTTGGTGTAGTAGGGCCAGCAGGTCTTCCAATTTGGCCCTGATCTCTACCGATGAGATCCCTATTGCGTGGGAGGAGCTTGCTTCTTCGGCCTCATCATCAAAGATCTCAATGGCGAAGGAGAATAAGCTATCCGGGGAGTCCTGTTCCTGAAAAGGAAAGTAAGATGAGTTATTTGATGATCAAATATTAGTGATATAAAGGATAGAAATCAGATAACTTACTTGGTTCAAGGATATTTCACGCCTCTGGCTAGTTGACGCTGCTGGTACCACGGGTCGGTCGGCTAGAGTTGCCGATGGAACGATGTCAACTGAAAAATAATGAAGCTAATTATGATTTGAAAGAATGAATCCATCGGTGATAATTCGGTGGGTAGTGCTTTACCTTGAGGGGGAGCGGTGCTTGTCTGTTCTGAAGAGACTACCGATGATATGATTGGATCGGCGGTCTGCTCAAGCACATCGGCTGGTGCTTCTTGTGGCTGAGGTACTGGTTGAGGAGAAGGTGCCGATTGAGGAGAAGATGGTGTTTGCTGCGTCTGGATTTTTGGTGAAGAAGGAGACGATTCCACATGAATCGGCGATACTGGATGAGGAGGAGAAGGCGGTGCTATCTTCTGACGCTTTGGTTGCGACTTAGTACTCTTGGGGCCTTTTCTCTTGATTTGACCAGGCTGGGTGGTATCGGCACTTGTTTTGGTACTTCTAGTCTTTGCTGATTTGCTAGTTTGCTGTTACAAATAAACAAAATTTCATGAGTCTAAATATGAAAGAATGTTAATGGGAATCTTGCTGAAAGATAGAAGTTACCGATGAGGTTCCCATAGCAGCCGATGTATCCTAAAAAGACTGTGTAAGTATAGGATGGAATCGGTATAAATTAAAGAAATCAGAGATTTACCTTGAAAGCTTGTGCTAATGTAGCAGCGGCAACTGTTCGAGATGTCTTCAGTCGTCCGGTGGTTATCTTCTTAAAACGCACATTTCGGTGCTTTAAAGCTGCCAGGCTTGGTGCGTTTTTGCCGATCAGAGAAATCAGACCCGATGGAAGGAGCTCGATCGGCTTTCCACTCCTACTGACCGTTGGTGGTGTGTCGTCAACCTGTTCACAAGGGAGAAAGTGAGTTACCGATAAGGATAAAATTACAAAAGGATGGAGGCATCGGTTGGAGACTTACAGTATTTTGAGGGACCTTGTACTTGGGATAGATCATACCGCGGTATGTGAGAGCCGATGTGTAGAACAAATGCTCTTTCCATTCTCCCCACCACTGTTTGTATGCTTGAGTAATGAAGAGAGCCGGGATCCAAGCTGATAGATCAATGTCTGATGTATCGGCATTTGGTGGGAGCTGGGCTATCCCGATCCATTCAAGACCGCTGGTTATTGTTTCCCATGGTTTCACCACATCGACATAACTCAGTCCAATCGGTAGCTGCCCAAAAGCCAGTTGACGAGCCAGTGCCGATGGGTTGTAGAACTCATAGACGGGATTGGAATTCTTCCCAGTGCCGAAGGTGTTCACCGGGATGGCCCTTGGTGTAATGATCGCCATCATCAAATTTGTATCTTTATTAAGAGCGTCATCGAACGGATGGAAGGTCAGTGGGAATCTGGTTTCTGGGTCTTCATAAGGCATCCATGCCTGTTGATCTTTGGTGAGCCCCTCATAGAGAGTTTGGAAGAATCGGCTGACCTGGTCTTTATTACCAGCAGTACCAGGTAAAACTATAGCAGCCTCACCATAGTTCAAAGGTGGGCGGGTTGTCGATTCTTCATCGGCTAATTCATGATCCTCGGCAATATCTCTAGGGAAACACTGAGCAAAAAGGTCAAATCTGAGGCGTTTGTGCATGTGGACGCCAAGCCACATGTTGATGAACCACCAAGGACCTCCCAAGTTGTCGATGGGTTGGCCTTGCAGGAGTTTCTCAGCTACTTGATGGAGAAGGTGATACACCGAGCCGAGCAAATATCGGCCGAGAGGAAATCGGCTGCCATCAGCAAGTCTTTCTGCTGCCGATAGGTAGACAGAGGTTGGTCGTACTGATCGACCATAGAAAACGAACTTGCCCAGCCACATATTGAGGAAGACAGCATGCTCCCTCTGACCAACTGGTCCTGTTTTCCGGTATTTCTGAATGTATCCTGACCAACCGCTGATGTTGCAGATCTCTACTTTACGCTCAGGCTTACGGTTGTTGACGGTCCTTAAGTATCAAATTTAATTATCAAATAAACAAAGAAAAGGATCCAAATGAAATCAACATCTAGACTTAGGGTTTTATCTGACAGAATTCCACGAGTTTTGGTGTTTGTCTATTTCTGCAGGGGGTTATCAGGAAATACGGAAGAAAGGCCCACATGTCGGGATTACATAGAGATATCAACGCACCGCGCAATTTTCTACCATCTAGAAGACTCCAGAAGCCACGGGAAGGAAGCGGAGGCCGAAAGGGGCCAGGCCCAGGGCGCCCGCCCTGAGGACCTGGGCGCCCGCCCCCTGTTGGATGCCAATCAGGACTCTCTTCGCACGGGATGTTCCACCGACCTATTGGATCAAGGAAAACATAGTACCACCTCGCCTATCGACCCAAAAATGCATAGAAGGGGAGGACTATATAAGGAGACCCCCTGGCCCCTGGAGAAGACATGAAGAAATTATCATAGAGACTTAGGGGTGCCCTCGAAGGAAAACCTCTTCTCTAATTAATATTTCTTTTTGGGCTTAGCAACCAATGTAAAGTAGAAATAGATCTTCTAGTTTCTACTAGATTGAGAGAGATAGAGTGGAGGTGTAGATTGGAGGAAGCCCGGCCTGTCGGTGTCTACTCCAAGCTTGTACCTGCGGGATCAAGTTCTCCTAACCCGAAGCTTGCTCCTAGGATTCTTCAGTAATTCGACTTCTAAATTCTAGTAAGTTCTTGTTTTATTGTTCTTATGGTTTATGAGTTTACTTTAATCTCTTCGTGTAGAGTTTAGAGTAATCATTGCTGGCGTAAACGTGGTGTTTAGGCTGGGGTACTCATAGATATTCCCTGACTAGCTGGACCGTGGTAGTAGTGAGGAACGTGACAATTCCGAGCTACCTTTGTAGATCACATCTCGTTAGCAGGAAGGATAGGGTTTATAGGTGCGGGTTGAACATCCTTTGTGGTGTCTAGATTCCGTTAGCCTCCCCATTAGAACAGTAGATCATCCTTACCAAGGTTAGAAGGAGACTACGGTTGCAGTCTTCTCTATTTATCACTCACATCGAAAGACATTCTTTGTGCCTAAAGGGATAGTAGCAATAGATTTGGTTAGTCAGATGCACCCTTTCTCCCAGTGCTAAAAATATAAATACGATAACTCAGGATAACCTCCCGGGTGAAATGCTCACCGATATCCATGCGCTTGCGGATCGTTTCCTTATTGCGTTACCAAATATCAACAAGCATTTCTAGCGCCGTTGCCGGGGAGAAAGACGGTTTGCTGAGATAACTTTGAGTCTTGCTATTATCTTGTATTATACATTTATACTTTTATTCTTTTATCTTTTTATTTTTATCTTTATGGATAACTCAAATTCCATACCTATTATTAAATTCTTTGCACCTTCGGAAACCAGCCATAGACCATGGGAGTCAACACGTCCTGCCCCTAATTATGATCTGTGTCCGGAGTTGATTGCAATAGGTCAAAACCAACCCTTTTCTATAGCTGAGGTCCTATCTTTTAATCAAAAAGATAATGCACTTTTAGCTACACCTAGGGAATCTTTTAATCTTTCTATAAATTCTGGATTAAACCTAGCCCTACAAGACCATGTTTTTTCTCGATATTTTCACATTGGTCTTAATCATATAACCTTTGGTAGAGTCCTTCTTTCTTTGTCTATTAGTAAAGGAAGGTATGTCTTCATTCGTGGACATCCTTCTTGTACTAGTCTTCATAGAATAATCTTAGAGATAGAGAAGGAATCATCTCCCAGACGAGGAAAGGAAGTTTCAATAGCCGATTTCCAAACATTTCAATCCCATAATTCGGCTATCCATCCCATCCTTGAGCTTAATAATTTCTACTATGCTCTTTCTCTTGAACCTCCCGATAATCCTATGAATCTCTCTAGACATCCCATGCATAAGAAGGAGGATCGAGAAGAGCAACATCAATGGCTAGAGGGCATTAAAAATCCATGTGCTATCACCATTGAATGGATAGATAAAACAAACTTGAGAGACAATCCTAGAGGAATTTTAAGCATTCATGAAGAATCATCCTTGGAGTTTAGGAATGAGAGAAACAACAGTGAGCATGGAAGTTATTTCATAAATACCTCACCCAGTCCTTGCTCATATAAAACATCTCTCCAATCAATTTGTCTCTCCATCCTTACCACATTTGCGATCTGCAACCCCCTCTTCCTCTTCATTTATAAAAACTTTAAAAGGGCGGTTGTCGATGTATATGTCTATAATAAATATTGCAGATCTCGTTGAGTTGATCTTGATATAGGTAGGTGTTGGAGGGGAAACCACTTCACCAACATAACTTGATGGTTTCCCAAGGACAAGCTTAGTGTCCTAAAACAAGCACTTATCAGATCATAACATGAACTTCTAATTATTTGCAACATTGCCTTGTGTATTGAGCATATAAAGATAATTGTAGAAATACTCCTTCGAGTATTCTTGTCACTAACCTTTCCAGGATTGGAGCAAGAAGATCCGAGGAATGACAAACACAAGGTATGTCCAACCAATCATCATGCAACATTGAATTAAATTCATTCAATCTTGAATTTTGCAAAATTCAAGCTTGGGGGAGTACTTTACATAAAAACATCTTTTGCCATGTTGCTACGTTGGTTGTCCTTACCTTTGAGACATGCTCAATTTGTTAAATACTAATTACACTACTTCATCTCCACTTAAGTAGATCTCTATAAATGCTCTCATGCTACCTTTATTTGCTTTAGTATATGTCTAGGTTTGGAATAGTTTCATTTATCTCTTAATTAAGCATGGTGCTTAGTTTAGGAATGATGATCTTACTTCCAAGGGATTTTAAATTAAGCATGGTGCTTAGGTTAAAATGCCCTTCTAAATCAAATTAGACATGGTGTCTAGGTTGATTTTTAAGCCGATAGTATGCTATAGTAGATATGGGATATTTTGTTGGACTAACCCCTGCAGGAAAACTTTCAATATCAACCTGGGAAGTCCTGAGATAAACTCGCATTGGAGATGAAGAAAGTGACACATGAAGTTTAACAATTTGCACAAGAAAGATGTGGCTCATAAGAGATGATTCATGGAGGGTGTCACAAATACGATGCACAACCACTAAGAAAGGAAAGCTTCCATAAGGTGATATTGTACCGTCACTCTTCAAGTATTATAAGCTTCTCCTTGGTTCTAGCATTCACATAAATAAAGAGACAAACATGTATGATTTATAACTCCAGATTAACCAACTCAATTAATTCAACATGTTTAGTCCTTTAATCTTTGTTCTTAGTACTACCCTCGTGATCCCACGCTCCTAAACATATAAGCTAATATGTTGCACATTCAATATTTGGAAGATATAAACAAAACATAAATATAGATAGATCATCTTTCCATTAGGTTGAGCCATCTGATCTGACAAATGTTTCAAAGACTACACTCATGATCTTATTATCCATCAACTTTGTCTTGCTCACTATGGTTAAAGTTAGAGAAGAACAAATACTCTTTTGGTTCTGTTGGTGTTTTCCACCAACAGAGCCCATGCACTTGATCTCTGCCTTGTCTCTATGAACAGGTACACTTCAAGCGAAACATGGAGGAGTTTTACAACTCCCAGACTCCACCAAGTGAAGGACCTAGATCTATGAGCACAAACACACTGAGCAGGATATTGGCAACACCATACTTCGAACTACTGGGCAAAGAAGAACATGGGTAACACCGTATCAAGAGGTGCAGACGTCAAGGTCCACACCTAATCAAATGATGCACCTAAAGGATGAAGATAGTGGAAAGTCTTGTCCAGAAGACTTAAAACATTGGATCCTTGTTGGAAGAGGTCAACATCGTCGACTCAAGTCACCTTTCTTGATCAAGAAGGACGACCCTGGTGTTCCAAGCATCGAGTGCGCAATCAATGGATACTCTTTTCAAAAGACACTCTACGACACCGGATCTGACGACAACATAATGGCTGCAGTCACTTATCAGCTCCTGCATGGAACCATGCCCCTACAACCAATATATTCAGCTCCAAATGATTTTCAGGTCATTGACATGGGAGAAGACGAATATGATCCACCCACCATCCTTGGAAGACCGTTCCTCAACACTATCAAAGCAATCATCTACATTGGAACCGGAGAAGTCCACATGTACTTCCCCTCTGAGAAAGGTACGCAACTATTTTACTGACCATAACTATATAGTTGAAGAATCTGAGCAGGTCAGGACAAGAAGACGACGCAACCGCAACCAAGAGGAGGCAAATCATCAAGAACGGATGGGTAGACTACGAAGGAAAAGTGATAAGGACTGAAGTCATACAGCTTGAACAGAACTGTCCTGAGGAGACCATAGCACCGAGTCAGGTGTGGAGAGAGAAGATAGTTATACACGAAGAGAGGCGCCGCCGGAATCACCGACTATGCCACCTAGCGAATCCCAGGACGACTGAGAAAACAGAGAGTCCCGTTCGGAGGACATAAAAATACCGAACGCCTTGCCAAGAGGTAAACTTGGTAGTTACCCTTTCCTAGCATCTACTTTTCGACGACTTCTTCATATTTTCTTTTTATTACGAGTTCTTAAGAATTCATCGAGTCAACCTCGGTGAGTTCTCGAGTTCCGTGTGAGCACCTCTTGGCCGTGACATTCGGGCGCATCGCTGTTGTCGGGACCAAAGTGTTCGAGTTACCACCTTTGTCGGTTGTGAGGTCAAATCGGCTGGCACGTGTTAACGTTTGAATCGGGTATTAGCCCTTTGTGTTTGCAGATTAACTTTTGCATCAACACAGTCGATGGTAGAAACTAGAGTAACACCCAGAACAAGGTTAAGACCAAGAACTAGGGCAAATAGAAGGCCCAGAAGACTGAGATAGCATAGATGGTCACTGCGATCTGTATGGAGTATGACCACCTGCTCAAGTCTGCACATCTAACCAAGAGGGATGACACAGGTGTCCTGACCATTCTATGCTCCATCAGTAGATGCTACTTCTACAACACTGTCTGTGACACCAGATCAGGCGTCAACATCATGGCCAAGGTAACTTATGAATTCCTATATGGTACTATGCCTATGGAACCCACCTATGCGTAGCTACAGTTGGCAGACCAATCCTTTCGCTTCATGTATGGTATAGCCAAAAACATCCCTATCTAGATTGAAGCCTACTACGTCCCCCTGACTTCTTGGTCGTCCACATGGGAGAAGAAATTGATCCACCCATCATTCTAGGAAGATCATTCCTCAACACTACCAAGGCCATCATATACATTGGAACCGAGAAGGTCCATTTCCAATTCCCCTTAGAGATGGTATGCCTGCATTTCAATAACAATTATATAATTGAGGAAGATCCCAAGAAGAATAGGTCAGGAAGAAGGCGATGCACCCACCACCAGAAGAAGAAGAATGTTATAGATAGATGGGCTGTTTATGAAGGAGATATTTCAAGATTCGAACATCAATACCTTGACGAAACCACCGTCAAGGAGGTAGAACCAGCAGAAGATGAGATAGTGATTCCAGACACTCTCTCCTCCAAGTTGCCATCCCCTATAGAGCAGGTATGGAAGCCCAAGGTAAAGTCAGAATTAAATGTTGCACAGGACACAACACCTGTGGTGCCATCTGATGCGCCTCTCAATCAGTGAGCAAACAAGAAGGTCCTATTTGGAAGACTTGAAATCACCGAACACTGCGCCAAGAGGTAACTTGGTATTTATCTGCATTTTCCTTTATGCATATTTACTTCTATTAATTACATTATTAGTTGCATGTTTATTGCTGCATTAGAAAATTGTTGAGCCCCATGTATTTAATGTGTGATTACAACTCACACACTTATCTACTGTGGAGGCACAAAAATAAGTTTTAGCATATTTATTTCCCTGTCTGCATACCATAAATATGAAAAGCATAAAAATATTTTGATCCTGTTACAAGATAAATGGGTATAAGAAAGTTATAGACTCCCAAGGCTTAGAGGATTATTACTAACGCTTAATCAGTTCCACAAGCTTTGTTGTCTATTTGAGCTTTACAGGCTTCAAAGGATCAAGAAGATAACAGGCACAAGGATGTCTTGTCCCCTGTCAGAATACTGTCCACATTAGGTATGTGATGTTTCTAATAGCAAGTACCTACAACAGTCTAGGAGGATCAGTACGCCTTCACTGCCTGTCAGCAACCTCAGTAGACTATGTCAACATCCAGCTTGGAGGAGAGCAACCCCCGTATACCGAGCTAGGTATCTCTTACTCATTTATCTATCTATTTCTGGTGCGTTACTACAAGATAAAAAGATGAAAAACTTTAGAAGCCTAATATATATTTTATCTTTCATAATGAATTTTGCTAGCTATGGAGAGATCTTAAGGAATCTGTTAAAATAAACCTCTAGAATAAACTCTTATATGGAGATGATGAATAGTTGCTCTGCCATAATTCCTTCCAAGTATCTAGTTTTCAACCTTGTACTCTCCTGAGTTTTAGACACAACTATTTAGACTTAAGATTTTTCTCTGAACTTGAACCTTGTGGGTAGCAATTGCTTGACCTAAGTCTAGGTAGTTGATGGATATGATATGGGAAGGTCTTGAGCTGCTATCAAACTTGCTCCTAGAGAAGCTAGAGTTCTGGAGAATTTATTTTGAAAATGTTAATTGCTACAAGATGAGTTCCTTTATGACGAGAGTTTAAATTCCTACCACAGCCAAATACTCATGCTTGCTAGATTAGGAAAACCTGCACTTATATTTGAACCTATAAGCATTGAGGATAGTTAAGCTGTGTAGACCCTAAGGAACTAGTCATGCAGTTAAAGTCAATATTATGTGCTCTCCATACATTGATCATAGCTACTTCTGTCCTCAGAAGTACACAACCACTTATATCCACCACATTCACTATGTGCTACTTCTGTTCCTAGAAGTACCACCCACATATACGCACTACACTCTGTGCTGTTTCTATCCTGGAAACATGCACTGATGCTGCTCCTACCCTGGGAGTATGCATTCCTTCATCTATTGCCATTATGTCTTATTCTACTTATCTAATAAAGCTCCAATTATTTCAGTTGATACTCCCTGCTATTATCAGTGCATTAAAAGGGATGGCTGATCTTAAAAAATGAGAAAAGAAAGAAAGAGGACAAAAGTCCCAATGGAAAAGAAAAGAAAGACAGCCAAGTCCTTATTCTTAGATTAGGGAGGTATGTTTTCCCCAAGGAGCAAATGTAGAATTAGATATTCACCATCAGTTATCACCCCTCATAACCACTTCCATTCTTATCATCCACATCATTCACTCACATGCACATATGACTTGATTGTATAATTATTTTCTATGGATCCATGGTTTAACTATGCAATACATGTAAGTAGGTTTGAATAGTATTTCCCACCTATGAGCTCCACATAAGCCAATTAGAAGTAGGGTGTGAGAGAGAAGGCAACTATGCCTTAGTCCTACAAATACCACATATTCTGAGAGCTGAGAGAAGGCATACTCACTTGCCTAGGGGAGGATTGTTGACGGTGGATAAGCTATAAAATCCACACATGAAAACACCGTTAACAGGCGAGAAATAGTTGAAGAATGGCGTAGCATAGGCATATTTTATCACTAAGAGGTTCCACTTGTGCTCTAAGTATTTGCATGCTGGTACACTTACATTTGGGGGAAAACGAGCTCCTGGACACACCAAGTCTAGGTCGGTCGACCTACACTTGGGGTGGTCCAGGTGCTGTTCAATTCTAGGATCCTAAGGCAGCACATTCAAGTCCATCTGGACCCTCATATCACACTTGTGTTTCTGTTCAAGGGTGAAAGATGGAAGTACAAGGATCCATGGACCCACCAGAAGAACCAGACCAAAGATGATCACATGTTGCACTCCATGACAGATGGGGACAACAATGGAGCAAGGTTGGTGGGCCCACCTCACCAAACCTTGGTCGACCGACCGGGCCATGGTGGGACCTACCTGTCAGCTCCACTCCACCAACCTCCAGGACCTTCTAGAAGGCTCAGGGTGGCCCCACCAAACATAATACCAGGTTGACCAACCTGTTATGTGGACCAACTCCACCCTCTTTATGTGTGTGTTTTAAGTTAGCTCTAGCTTTCTAGTTGTAAGTGTTAGTGTTAGTCTAGTGTGGGAGTTAGAGTTGAGTTGAGCAAAGCTCAGAGTCTCCGGAGTCGTCTTCTGGTGAGTCTGGTATTCCTCTTTACCTTTTCTCTTGCAAGACTTGGAGTATTTAATATATTTACTATTCCTTTACTTTTCTAAGTATTTACTTTCATGATTTACTTAGTGCAATATTCTATTGTCGTGTCCTAGTCTGTCTTGTAGTAGTTATATACTAGCTAAGTTAGTCTTAAGTGCTTGGGTTGTTTTCTCTGTCGGTAACACGGTGCTTGGACTAGGTCGTATACTTAGTTTGAGTAGTAGGAGTTAGAATAAGCGTGGTGCTTAGGCTAAAGCCTGCCCTTGAATACCACCATATCAAACGTGATAGTGGGCGGCGGCAAAGCGTGACAGGCCTCTGATTCCCAGTAGGTTCTATTTACGTCGGGTACGGTCTGTAGGCGCCCATAAGAAATGAGTCCGCTTGGATAGGAGTTTCGTCCTCCTATTGCAGACGACTTCCAGCAAACAAGCAGTTAAGTTAGCGACGTTAGTGTTTGTCCGCTACTAGACTAGATTGGTCTATAGGAGTAAAGTAAGAATCATAGGAGTCTTTTCTCACTCTTTGTCCTCCCACCTAGCTACACTACACTAGTTATCTTAGAGTTATCCAGAACCACATCAACCTTCTTCTACATCTTTGTTAACTCACTACCTTAGTTGATCCTAGTTGAGATAGGATTTCCCTTCCTTGCTATCTCCTCTAGCACGCTTTCTCTTGGACGAACTATAAATTACGACATTGTGGATAGTCACCATGGTCGAAGTGCTACATCGGTATCTGTGCCCTTGTAGAGTTACCCCTGGTACATCTTGCGTCATCGCTAGAGTTTAGCGTTGCTTAGCATTTTTGGAGTCGTTGCTCAGGGTAGCCTGACAACCTATCCTAGTAACAGCTCAGGCTTGCATTTAAGCAGTGTTGGTTAGGTGCCACCATTTCTAGATACTTGTCACATCTTACTCTAGCTGGTGTGCGTTAAGATTTGCCAACAAGCATTTCTGGCGTCGTTGCCGGGGAACAACATAGCCTAGAAATTTGTAGCAGGAACGAATCCGGTAAAACATCATCAACTTGGGATCAACTAGTTGTAGGCAGTTACCCCTGCCTATGTTTCTCTTCATTGTGTAACCAGGTAGTGTATGAGTGATTTCTAGTTCAAGGCAACCGCATTAGCCGATTTATAGAGATCTCGAAGGAATTCTAGACTTTGTCTAGTCCACCGTTAGAGATCCAGCTCACACTTGAACTCACTCAAGGAAGGAAGCTCAGCACCTAGAATTAGGATGTCAATTGTCAACCAACCCATCACCGACTTCTCATCTCCCTCTATGACCCATATCTCATTGTGACCGCAAGCGGAGATTGGAGATATCGACTTTGAGATCCACCCATCGCTAATCCGTATGGTGCAAGCTAGTACATTTAGTGGGAAACACACAAGGATGCAAACACACACCTTTAGAACTTTCTAGAAGTGTGTAGCACCATCGCTATCAAAGGAGTCACAGCGGGAGCCACCGCTTATTCCCATCGCTTTCTTGAAGTGTGTAGCATCTTCGCTTATTCCCATTCTCTCTGCTTGGGAAAGGAAAGCAATGGTTCTACGCTCTCCCTGATGATGTTGACACATGGAGCAAGTGTGCTACAACATTCCTCAGCAAGTTCTTCCCAATGAGCAAAACATTAGCTCTGCGGGCAAGAATTTCCAGCTTCTGTCAAAAGGCAGAAGAGACCATTCGTGAAGCATGGGAACGTCTCCAGGAGTACATTCGGGAATGTCCTCATCATGGAATCAAGGAATGGCTCCTGATCCAAGGTTTCTACCATGGGCTAACACCAGATGCCCATAGTCACCTTGATGCTGCTGCAACAAGATCATTCACATCCCTCAAGCAAGCAAAAGAGATGTCGCACAAGCAAAAGAAGCTCATTGAGAACATTGTGACAAATCAAGAGTGGAATGATGAACATCCTAAACCCAAGAAAAGAGGCACCCACACCATTGAGGAGGTGAAAGCCATCTCTTGATGAAGAAAATGGAACAAACATCCAACTTCAAGAAAGATCAAGAGGCCATCCAATAATACACCTTAGCACGTGCCGTTGAAGCAATTCAAAGGTGCGAGGTGCACGAAGAAACTCTAGAGGTCGTCTCCACATTCGACAATGGGCAACCACAACAAAGTGGACCAACTCCACGCTTCCAAGGCCATGGTAATTTTCTAAAATCTAGCTAGCCTACGATTAGAGATCTTGTTGTTAATCAAGCTAAATTTAATGAAGGCATAAATAAAAGGTTGTTAGCTAATGACAAGACTGTTGAATTAATAACTTCTAAAATGGAATCTCTAGCTTCTACTGTTAAGGATCAACAGAACTTTAACAAGGTCTTAGAGTCCCGGATGACTCAAATTGCTGCTTCTGTTAATTCTTGTTATTCCTCAAATGTGGTGACCACGAGAAGGGGTAAGACCACTCATGATCCACCATATCCTAACATGACAAGGAAACCAGCAAGGAAAGACAAGCAGGATGAAGAAGACAAGGTAGAAGAAATAGAGCTTCCATCAACAGAAGAAAGTACCAAGTTCAATGGGAAAGTGGCACCACATGAGTTCTACGATACAAACCTACTAATGCCATTCCCCAGGACAAAGACTCAAAAGACTGATGAACAATTCGGCAAATTTGTTGAGGTAATTCGACAATTATATGTCAATATCCCATTACTTGATGCAATGCAGGTTCCAACCTATGCCAAGTACCTGAGAGACATCCTCAACAACAAGAAGCCGCTGCCTAAAACTGAGGTAATTAAACTAACTGAAGAATGCAGCGAAGTCATCTTGAATAAATTCCCAGAGAAGAAGAAGGACCCCGGGTGCCCCACCATTGATTGCTCCATCGGGACACATCACTTTGAGCATGCACTATGCAACTTGGGAGTAAGCGTCAGTGTCATGCCTAAGGTAATTTTTGACAAGTTAAATCATACTACCTTGTCCCCTACATCAATATATTTGCAGCTAGCGGATCAGTTGATTCGCCATCCAGCGGGAGTAGCTGAGAATATCCTTGTCAAGATATGCGATTTCCTCGTTCCTATGGATTTTGTAGTTCTTGACATGGAAGTTGACAAAAAGGTCCCCCTCATCCTTGGGAGACCATTCCTTAGCACTGCCAAGGCACATATTGATGTTGGAGCCGGAGAAATTCAATTCACCATCAATGGGGCCCAGTAGAAATTCAATTTCAAGCCAAAAGTTGAGTCGTGCTCAATGATCTTGGCTACAGAGTTGGCTACAATTATTGCCCTAACGCACACCAAAAAGAAGGCTAAATCAAAACCACAGGCAAAAGCCAAGCAAATATGGAAGAGAAAAATATTGCCTCCGCCCAAGAAGGCCTCTACAGCACCTCAGGGAGGTCCTGATGAAAGGACCTGAGGCAACTGCTCTTCCATCCAGGTAAGTCAAACCAAGGTGAGTTTTCAAACTTTTAAAATTCATCATTTATTTTCAGCATTTAATTCTGAGTTTTTCTTAATTCAAAACATCTTTTCTGTCGACCACAGTTGTGCATAATAAAACCTAAAATCAACCTCTGCTTAATATGCTGAGCAAATGGACACCAGGTGGGGCCCAAGGCCAAGTCGACCAACCTGCCCTTGGTGGGTCCACCTTCTCAATTTTGCTCCATCATCACAGAGTCCCATGCTCATGTCTGTGCCAAAGTGAAAACTGAATTTCATGACATGAATTGCTTCACATGCCTACTAGAGAATCTAGATGAAGCTAGCTTGGTAACTTTTATGACTTTAAGCAAAGAAGTTTTACTGCACAATGCATTTTTGCTCTGTCTGAGTGCCACCAGAGCCTAGGGGAGGCCAAATCATGGTCGGCCAACCATGATATTGGGCCCACCTCCCTTCAACTCCTAGTATTTGTGATCTTATGGCTCTAGGATGAGTGTTGCAAGAATGTAAGATAGGTGGCTGTCGACTTGAATTCCTAGGAATTAGTAGCTCTACCTCACCTTCTTGGTTAGGAAAATAGAATTAACAAATTGGCCATAAGCAATCCAAGGGATTGGAGAAAAATTTTGATGACAATCCTTCTCCCTGACCTCACTTATGCCCCAATCCACCATTCATTTTGGGTAAGCAAGCTCATTTAGCACTAACCTAATCACAAAAGGATGAGGAGGATTCTCCTGTGAGAACCCATGACACCAAATGCCACCAATTCTAGTCTTGTCTTGCCCCCTCTCTTTTTCTTTCTTTCTTTTCATCACTTCATCCAAGAAAGGGAGATGCCATGCACCACCATCCAAAGCATGTTATGCATGCACCCAACATGGAATGACCTCCACTCACTCTCAACTTTGGCACAAAGCAAAAGGGGGAAGAAAGATGGGTCGGTCGACCCATGATGGAGGACACCATCACATGCATTGTGATCCATCTCTCATTGCATTGCTCCTGGTGAGTGCACACTTTGAAATTGAGGAGAGAGGCCGGTCAACCGACCATGCTCTGGTGCACCCAGCACAACCACTTGCTTGCATTGGATTCTAGAAGGTAGGTGCCACGGCCACACAGCAAAATTCCCCAGAAGGGCAGGTCGACCGACCTCCATAAATCCACACCAGCACTTCTCCTTACTCCCTACTTCATCCAAACACACTCACACTCTTGTGCACTCAACCAGCCAGCAAGAAACTCATTCTCCTATCCATTTCTTAAACATCCTTTTCTCCAAAACAAAAATCCAAAAATATTTTCTTTTTATCCTTACCATCTAAGAGTTCATCATCATGAAGAAAGTCAAGGGTTGGGGGAAGTCGGTTCTCCATCGAATTTCCTTTAGCTCTAGTGACTCCTCCATGCAAGATGCCCGGAGTCAAGCATCAAGGGAGCAAGTATCATCTCCACCACCTCAAGTAAATGAAGATGTCATCCCTGAGAAAATTCAAGATGAGGAAACCGGCATATGGCTCACTCCCGCTAAGATGGAGAAGCTTGAGGAACTCCGCGACCGTGAATTTATTCACTCCAATGTGATATCTCTTGACTTTCTCCAAAGCATAGGCTTAGATGACGAGTTCATAGAAGTTTTCGAGAAAATGGGGTGGGATGAATTTTGGGATTTGTCTAATGTAAAAGGAAGTAAAATTCTCACCCTAGAATTTCTAAGCACCCTAAGAATAACAACAGAGAAAATTTATTTTAGAGTGCTTAATAATGAGTTTGACCTTCCATGGGATGTTTTCTCTACATGTCTTGGTTTTGATAATCCCAACATTAAAATTGAGCATGCCACTAAGCACATGAACAAGAAAGAATTTTGGTATGAAATCACTGGGGAAAATTATGAGGGATGGCAACCATGTACTAGTCACATATGCAATCCTACCTTGCTTTTCTTACACCAGTGGATAGGACTCACTTTGTTCCCTCGAGATGACATAAGAATTATCAGGAAAATTGACACTAGGATCCTTTTTGCCATGGTTCATAAAATTCCAATTTCACTAGTGGTAGAAATGGCTAAGCATTGGATATGGGCATCATCCCAACCAAGGAGGTGGGCCATTGAATTTACTTCTGTGATTACAAAATTTTGGGCACACCCAAATCTACTCAATAACTTTGATAGATACATAATTACTCATAGACTTGTCTTGCACAAAAGATTTTACCTTCAGGGCCAATAAGCAAGACCAATCTAGGAGAAACTTCGAACATTCAGATTGAAGATGAAGATAACATTAATGAGCATGGAATTTATTTCATAGCCACTTCATTTACTCCATTGTCATATGCAACATCTTCCCAATCTATTGGTCTCCCCAACATCACCGCATTCGAGATCTCCAACCCCCTCTTCCTTTCTATTTATAAAAACTTTAAAAGGGCGGTTGTCGATGCATACGTCTATAATAAATATTGCAGATCTCGTTGAGTTGATCTTGATATAGGTCAGCGTTGGAGGGGAAACCACTTCACTGACATAAATTGATGGTTTCCCAAGGATAAGCTTAGTGTCCTAAAATAAGCACTGATCAGATCGTAACATGAGCTTTTAATTATTTGCAACACTACCTTGTGTATTGAACATATATGGGTAATTGTAAAAATATTCTTTCGGGTATTCTTGTCACTAACCTTTCCAGGATTGGAGCAAGAAGATCGGATGAATGACAAGCACAAGGTATGTCCAACTAATCATTATACAACACTGAATTAAATTCATCCAAACTTGAATTTTGCAAAATTCAAGCTTGGGGGAGTACTTTACATAAAAACATCCTTTGCCATGTTGCTATGTTGGTTGTCCCTACCTTTTGAGACAAGCTCAATTTGTTAAATACCAATCACACTACTTCATCTCCACTTGAGTAGATCTCTATAAATGCTATCACGATACCTTTGTTTATCCTAGTAAGTGTTAGTTTGGAAGTACTGCACATACTTCTATTGGCTTTTAAATTAAGCATGGTGCTTAGGTTAAACAGCCTTCCTTAATCTAGTTAGACATGGAGTCTAGTTTGGTTATTGAACTAAAAACTGCTTGTGTAGACATTGGTATATTTTATCGGACTAACCCCTGCAGAAAAACTTTCAATATCGATTTGGGAAGTCCTGAGATAAACTCACATCAGAGATGAAGAGAGAGACACATGAAGTGTAACAATTTGCACAAGAAGGACATAGCTCATTCATCATAGAGAGATGATCCATCGAAGTAGACAAAGTACATAAACAAGATACACAGCCACTACGAATGGGAAGCTTCCACAAGGTGAGATGGTACCATCACTCTTCAATTAAGGTAACATCTTAAGGTATATGACTATCACTTTTATAAGCTTCTCCTTGGTTCTGGCGTTCAGATAAATAAAGAGACAAACATGTATGATTTATAAATCCAAATGAACCAACTGTTGGCGGTTCTTAATGACATATTTACCCCGCCAACATAGTCCATGCAAACGAAGAAAAGCATGTATTTTACTCACATATACTTATTAAATGCTTACCAAGTTCCACATGTAGTGCAAGTTGTGTTTTGCAGATCATATACAGGCATACAGGTGGAAAGCAAATAAAAAGGCGCAATCCGACACGTCAAAAAAATGCGCAAATAAACAAGTACCCAAAAGCCCAATATAGAAGTGCATCAATTTGCAGGTGGATCTGGACTCAGGGGCCCGAGAGGAAGGCAACGGGCTTCGGGCCGGGGCCAGCAGGGCCCACCAGGGGGCGGCCGCCCCCTATGGTCGGCCGACCCTAGCCCAGCCCATCTCGGCATCGCCTTTCGCACAGGCGGTACTGAGCCTATCCTCCCGCAGTCCCCGCGTGCAAATTGCAGTTTACACCCTGGCGAACCGACCTTCCCCACCTATTTAAGGAGGGGGAGAGGGAGGCTCCATTCATCTCATCACATTCACAATCAACACTCCACCTTCAAGGCACTTGGGTACTACCTCTTCTTAGTTTTTCCTTTTAGCTTTTAGAGAGAGAGTTGGGTGAGCTATAAAGGAGGGCTTGGCTCCTTGGAGAGAAACATGGGTATGAATAAAGAATATCTTTACTCCAAGTCCATGCCTTATCATGTCCGATATAGTTCTTCATATGAACTAGAGTATAGTTCTTATGCTATGGTATATGACATAGATCATAGGCCCTGTTTTATGATGCTAGCATATGAACTAGAATATAGTTCTAGTGAAAATGATATGACATACATTTTAGTATATAGTTCTTATAGTATAATGCTACCCTAGGGCTAGTAGTGTATTATATAAACTAGTGCTAAGTGTATGTTGTATTATTCTCACTTTGGACTTTAGTCTAATTGCTTCATGTTAATTAATTGCCTAGAAATAGCTTTGTGTGAAGATGGGGGTTTATCATGCTCTTTTGAGTAGGCTCGGGCTTCTTACCTGTCGATCCGTAGGGTCGGGGACCCGGGGGAGTCCGAGTAGGTTCTTTGCATGTAAGCATGGTGCTTGGGTGTAAAGGCCGGGTAAATGCATTGTCCTAGTCCACGGTTGAGGGGATGGCGGCAGGTAGTGATAGCCCTGTCCGTCCTTGGCACTCCCCCACGTTCGGCTAGGGTGTAGGAGTCTAAATAGTTGCAGAGGTTGCTGGCAGACCAGTACTCGCGTAACCTTCCAAACCATCTAAACACAGGACTAGATCTAAGTAGTATAATTACATGATTAACTTGTTCTATGACATGATCTGTATCTAGGACCACACCTGCTCCAATAAGTTGTTTGTTTATTCTTTGATTCAGTTCATTCTTTTAGTCTCTTTTTTTCCGTAGCCCATATGCCATGCCTAGATTGTGATGGATCACTATTCTACATATAAATGTTTATCACCTGCTATGACTTTTGATTCCATTATTGCTATCATAATTACTATGATCTATGCTTATCTTAGAATCCTTAACATATTAAGCCTTCCTTAGAGTGAACCTATAAATACGACACTCGGTAAATCCCCGGGTTGAAATGCTACACGATAATTCACGTCCGCTTGCGGTACTTAAACTCCAAACCTAAGGAACTATCACCCCGATATATACTTAACACTGTTGCTAGACATGCGCCGAGCTAGTGACTTGTTAAGGAATACCAAAATAGCAATCCTAGTGCCACTACCATGATTAAGAACTGGAACCCTACCCTAACGGTAATAAGGCGCCGTTATCGGGAAGGTAGATCTAGCTTTCTATTCAAGGTGGTGATGCTACGGATCTGCCAATATAACACTGCCAATGTCATTATCATGAGTAGAGCAGAACCCTATTCTAGGTAGCGACGCTAAGAAACGCTAACAAGCATTTCTAGCACCGTTGCTTAGGATAGATTTATACTCTAATCTCGGTGATTGCATTAGTAAGTGTTGTCACGACATTTCTGACAACGTTGCTGAGGACGGATTAAACCCTGTTCTTAGTGATGACGTTAAGAAATGCCAACAAGTATTTCTGGCGCCGTTGCCAGGGAAGGCTAATATGAAAATGATTCTAGATAAATATAATCAAGTAATCTGATGTCGTAATGAGTCAATTGTTATGCAGGCTAACTCTGCCTGTTTTCTCCCTGTTGTGGATGAAACAGGAGGAATAGTCTATGCCTGGTTTCTCTTTGCCGGAAAACTACATCTCCGATCCCGAGGCACTCCTAAGGACTAGACGGTCTCGAACCGTTTCGTCTTCTGCTACTCCACCGACAAGTGAACCAGCCGGTACCACACCAACCCTGAACGAACTCATGGCCGCCGAGAAGACACCCTGCGAGTTCTCCGTGCCCGCTGTCACCAACGTGGCCACTGGCCCCGCTGTTGACACGGCCGGCAAGAACTTCGAGCTACGCACCGGCCTGATCACCATGGTGCAGGCGAGCCCATTCTGTGGCTTGCCAGGCGAGGATGCGAATGCACACCTTCAACACTTTCTGGAGCTATGTGACACGATTGTCATCAACGACGTCACTCCTGATGTCATTCGGCTCCGCCTCTTTCCTTTCTCCCTCGTGGGGAAGGTGAAGAGGTGGTTCTATCAAGATAAGGAAGTTGTCACCACGTGGGCAAAATGCTCTGCGGCATTCCTCGCCAAGTTCTACCCCATAAGCAAAACCAATGCTTTGAGGGGAAGGATTGCCAGTTTTCAACAAAATGCCAGCGAAACAATCCCTGAAGCATGGGAGCGGCTACAAGAGTACATCCTAAGCTGCTCCCATCACGGCATGGAGAACTGGATGGTGCTCGACAACTTCTACAATGGGCTCACGCCCATGTCGAAGGGACACCTAGACGCCGCCGCTGGAGGCGCGTTCCTATCACTTACCACCGCCGGGGCCAAGGCCCTGATCGAGAAGATGGTAGAACACCAGAGCTGGGGGGAGGACAGAACTCAACCACCAGCTGCCAAAACACAAAAAGGCATGCATACCGTGAAGGAGACGGATATGCTTGCCGCAAAAATAGATTTATTGATGAAGCAACTCACCGAGAGGAACCAAGAGAACCCCTCGAACTTGGTGAAGGCCATAGACTCGCACATGACGTGCGAGGTCTGTGGAGAAGTTGGCCTTTCGGGGAATGATTGCCCCGAAACCCGTGAAGACGCTGCCTACATCAACAACGGGTTCCGCCAACAAGAAGGCGCCAACCAAGGTAATGGTTAGGAATAATCAGTCACGCTCTTCATTCCAAGGTAATTCGAGTTTTAATTCAAATCAACATTCATTAAAAGACCTAGTTCTTGGACAAGCTAAAATAAATGAAAACTTAACTAAAAAGTTGCTGTCTAATGATAAGGTTTTAGAAAACATAAATACAAAAATAGAAAACCTTGCCTCTTCCGTACAAAACCAACTGAGCTTTAATAAAATGATAGAAACACAACTAGCTCAGATCGCCGCTGCAATTCCTACTGAGAATGCGGGTAGACTCCCGGGGCAACCCGAGAACTCTCCCACTAACCATGCAGGGTGAAATTCAAACGACGGAAGACAGTCCTTCTCAAAAAGGACAATAAACATTTTTTTGTGCCTCCGCCGAAGGTAATCGGTAGTTATCCTGAAAAAAATAAAAAATAAAAAAAATAAAACTATAATAATAATAAACACCGGCCAGAAGCTAGCTTGGGGGAGGACCCCCAATCCCGAGGTTATCTGCATTGCATATTTATTTTCATGCATCCTTAAATTTAAATTAGCATGTTTACTTTATGAAATTTCCATGTTTTAATTATTGCATATAAAAAAAATGAAAAATGCTAAAAAGACAAAAATATAATTCCACTCTTATATATGATGTAAGATATATGCTTCTTCCATGTTGAAATGATGAATAGTTGCTCTATCGTAATTTCTTTCCAGTATCTAGTTTCAACCTTGAATTCTCCAAATTAATAAAATGAGTAAATGCGTGGGTTGCAAAATGATCTATGTAAAGTCTAAAGTAATTAATGGATATATTTGTGATGATCTGAGCTGCTAGTATCCTGTTCTAAACAACGCTAGAGTTCTGGAGTTTTTACAAAAATAAAATAATCACATTGAGTAAGATTAAGCTTTGTTGACCCTTTGAGAGGTTGTCATACCATTGAAAACAAAAATATTTCATTATGTTATCATCTCAAAAGTTTGTTAGAAGGCATATGGCTATGAAAAAGAAAAAAAACATCCGAGGAAATAAAAAGGGACATGTGTACGAAACCTCAAAAAGAAAGATCACGAGGAAATAAAAAGGGACATGTGTCCGGAACCTCGAAAAAATAAAAATAAAAAAAATGGGCTAGTGCCCAACAGTAGAATTAGCCACATAGCCATGTGTCTCTAATAGACAAAAAGAGAATGATGGAAAAGAAAAAAGTTTTCAAAAATTCAATGGTATGATTAACTTTCTCTTTGGATCCATTGTTTAATTTGACAAATAAATGTGCTAAGTTTTGAAAATCAAAAACTCCGGAACAAAGGTGAAGTAAAGAACTAGGGATATAGCACTCGATCTGATCAAATCCATCCTGCAAATGCTTTAGGACCCAAGGTATGAGCAATAAGCCCCATGACATATCTGTTCAAAATTCAAAGGATAATTCTTGTTTGAAGGTATGTACTGGATAGAAGTGAAAATATTGTAGGAACTCCTGATCAACAACCAAGATCTTAGCTTCTTGCTCGAGGACGAGCAAGGGGTAAGCTTGGGGGAGTTTGTTGGCGGTTCTTAATGACATATTTACCCCACCAACATAGTCCATGCAAAGGAAGAAAAGAATGTATTTTACTCACATATACTTATTAAATGCTTACTAAGTTCCACATGTAGGGCAAGTTGTGTTTTGCAGATGATATACAGGCATACAGGTGGAAAGCAAATAAAAAGGCGCAATGCGACACGTCAAAAAAAAGCGCAAATAAACAAGTACCCAAAAGCCCAATATAGAAGTGCATCAATTTACAGGTGGATCTGGACTCAGGGGCCCGAGAGGAAGGCAACGGGCTTCGGGCCGGGGCCAGCGGAGCCCACCAGGGGGCGGCCGCCCCCTAGGGTCGGCCGACCCTGGCCCAGCCCATCTCGGCACCGCCTTTCGTAGAGGCGGTGCTGAGCCTATCCTCCCACAGTCCCCGCGTGCAAATTGCAGTTTACACCCTGGGGAACCGACCTTCCCCACCTATTTAAGGAGGGGGAGAGGGAAGCTCCATTCATCTCATCACATTCACAATCAACACTCCACCTACAAGGCACTTGGGCACTACCTCTTCTTAGTTTTTCCTTTTAGCTTTTAGAGAGAGAGTGGGGTGAGCTATCAAGGAGGGCTTGGCTCCTTGGACAGAAACTTGGGTATGAATAAAGAATATCTTTACTCCAAGTCCATGCCTTATCATGTCCGATATAGTTCTTCATATGAACTAGAGTATAGTTCTTATGCTATGGTATATGACATAGATCATAGGCCCTGTTTTATGATGCTAGCATATGAACTAGAATATAGTTCTAGGAAAATGATATGACATACATTTTAGTATATAGTTCTTATAGTATAATGCTACCCTAGGGCTAGTAGTGTATTATATGAACTAGTGCTAAGTGTATGTTGTATTATTCTGACTTAGGACTTTAGTCTAATTGCTTCATGTTAATTAATTGCCTAGAAATAGCTTTGTGTGAAGATGGGGGTTTATCATGCTCTTTTGAGTAGGCTCGGGCTTCTTACCTGTCGATCCGTAGGGTTAGGGACCCGGGGGAGTCCGAGTAGGTTCTTTGCATATAAGCATGGTGTTTTGGTGTAAAGGCCGGGTAAATGCATTGTCCTAGTCCACGGTTGAGGGGATGGCGGCAGGTGGTGATAGCCCTGTCCGTCCTTGGCATTCCCCCACGTTCGGCTCGGGTGTAGGAGTCTAAATAGTTGCGGAGGTTGCTGGCAGACCAGTACTCGCATAACCTCCCAAACCATCTAAACACAGGACTAGATCTAAGTAGTATAATTACATGATTAACTTGTTCTATGACATGATCTGTATCTAGGACCACACCTGCTCTGATAGGTTGTTTGTTTATTCTTAGATTCAATTCATTCTTTTAGTCTCTTTTTTTTCCGTAGCCCATATGCCATGCCTAGATTGTGATGGATCACTATTCTACATATAAATGTTTATCACCTGCTATGATTTTTGATTCCATTATTGCTATCATAATTACTTTGATCTATGCTTATCTTAGAATCCTTAACATATTAAGCCTTCCTTAGAGTGAACCTATAAATACGATACTCGGTAAATCCCTGGGTTGAAATGCTACACGATAATTCCCGTCCGCTTGCGGTACTTAAACTCCAAACCTAAGGAACTATCACCCCGATATATACTTAACACTATTGCTAGACATGCACCGAGCTAGTGACTTGTTAAGGAATACCAACATGGCAATCCTAGTGCCACTACCATGATTAAGAACTGGAACCCTACCCTAACGGTAATAAGGCGCCGTTATCGGGAAGGTAGATCTAGCTTCCTATTCAAGGTGGTGATGCTACGGATCTACCAATATAACACTACCGATGTCATTATCATGAGTACAGCAGAACCCTATTCTAGGTAGCGACGCTAAGAAATGCTAACAAGCATTTCTGGCACCGTTGCTTAGGATAGATTTATACCCTAATCTTGGTGATTGCATTAGTAAGTGTTATCACGACATTTCTGACATCGTTGCTGAGGACAGATTAAACCCTGTACTTAGTGATGACGTTAAGAAATGCCAACACCAACCCAACTGATTCAGCATGTTTAGTACTTTAATCTTTGTTCCTAGTACTACCTCCATGATCCCACACTCCTAATCATATGAGCTAAAATGTTGCACATTCAATCTTTGGGAAGATATAAAGAAAAAGACATATACATAGATAGATTATCTTTCCATAAGGTTGAGCGATCTAATCTGACAAAAGTTTTAAATGCTACACTCATGAACTTATCACCTATTGTTGGTGCAAAAGTAGATCTACAAACACAAAGGGCTAATATCTGATTTGATGTTAAGGCGTGCTAGCCGATTTGACCTTACAATCGACAAAGGTGATAACTCGAATACTTTGGTCCCGACAACAGCGATGCGCCTGGATGTCACGGCCAAGAGGTATTCACACGGAACTCGAGAACTCGCCGAGGTTGACTCGAAGAATTCATAAGAACTCGTAGTAAAAGGAAAATACGCAAGTTGATGAAATCGTCGAAAAAGTAGATGGTGGAATAGATGTAAAGACTTGTATTTGATTGATTGTTGTCTACATTTATACGGGGTCTACATTTATACCCTCTCCAAAAGAGTAACAATCAGACACCACTAGGATTCGAATTCCAAATTGAACGGAATTCGTATGCAAAACAAACTCTAGTAACTATGGAAAACATTAATTTATCCACCACAACCGATCGGCACACCATCACCACCCGATCGATAATTCCTGCGCCACTCTTTGCGATCATCAACGAATCACCTCTCATAGCCATCGGCAACCATCAGCATCAGTCATTGGCATAGATTCATCACCACTCCTGGACCATATTCTATCGTTCTATCATCGGTATCAACCCTCATCGGCAACTCTCCTGTCAAGTAGTCACCACTTTTCTACCTGCCGATCTACGCATTAACTCCACATACGCGCCCAAGATACGTGTCCAAAAACGGTGTCAACACATGCCCCCCAATTTTGGAGTAAAAAATCATTAATGCTCCGAAATTCTCTCCAATAATGATGCCTTTCCGCAATTACTCCTTCCTCTCAGTAATTAATTACCAAATCCAAACAACCTTAGCCTGGTCTTCCAGCACGTACCTCGAATCTCTCAATTTCTCAAACCGAATCTTCCCAATTTATGTTCATCAGCAATGTTTTCGTTAGAAAGGATTGCCGATAGGCCGACCAGGAGATTTTGTGTAACAGAACCGTCCAATTTATAAGAATTCAAGTGAATTAGCGACCACGGAAGCAGTCAAGCCAATGGACTTGAACCCATATAAACCCGGTAGTCCGACGAAATATCAAAAGACCTCGATTCAACCAACATACAGCCAAGATCGTACATGATCAAACATCGCCATCACAGATTACATACATTCATCACAGAACATAGTTTTACAACACATTAGAGTTTAAACAAAGTTATTACAAACCAGTTCAGTAGCGGAAGCAAAGTAGTTTTGGAAACATCACACACTCAGTTTAATTTACATGCCAGTTCCATAGTCATCCCAACAAAAGCATAACTGAAGATAAAGGAGGTGATCATGCCCATGATCTATTCATCGTCCGCAGCCAGATGATGACAGTTAGCACAGTAGTCGTGATAAACGACATCATCTGCAACAAGGGTAAATAAAACCCCGAGTACGAGAATGTACTCAGCTAGACTTACCCGTCATAAACCAAAAATAAAGTGACACCAAGCAGTATGCAAGGCTGATCTTTGTGGACTGGTTTGACTCACATTTTTGCATAAAAAGCTTTAGTTGTAAGTAACCCATTTAACATTTCAGCAGCAGGTTCATTACTTAACAACTATCCACTAGATTAGCACCTGTTCTAAGCATACACTTGAGTATTTAAGCATCACAATAATAACCATATCCAGCTTATCACATAGCTATCAACATTCTCATCATAACCATTAAGTTTATTTAGTGAGTTCTACGTTGCCGCTGCTCGAGTCAAGTTCTCACTATCCGGGAGAGACGGCGATTAGAATCGATTCCTGTCTAGCTGGAGGGGTATTCCTAGCACTCACCCAAGCATACTTCATGACGGCAGCTCGGATCACCTTTACTACAACTCCGGACCAAGTCACGGGTCCGTCCAGCGCCGCACCCCCAGGGACCGCCAATCTGCCAGGGTCAGGACTCTAACCTGACACCTCGGTCTTACGCCATTGACTCCCCGCACATACTTACTACCAACCGGGGTGCGCACTCATACAGAACGGGGTATCCGGCCTGAGTTGCACTTGTAGGCTTCACGGTTGGAACGACTTATCCGGCCAACTAAGTATTAGGCATGTGTTCAACATGACACGAGGACGTACAGCGTATCGGTCCTTAAACGACACAGACGGGGATAGATTCACACCCAAGACCTCCATGCCTTGTTGCTGCACTATCGTCATCCCGCCCGGTCTCAAGTTCATTATTAGCACATGGTTATTTCCACGATAGCAAATATAGCCAACCATGATTCATCATCCACCTATCTCTCGCAGGTGACAGGAAATCACCCGGCTTCTACCGAGCTAAGCATGGCTAAGCATCATTTCGATCCTAGACCTACTTAGGTAAGGTATGAGGTGGACAAGGTAGTTCATTATGCTGCAAGGGTGTCATATCAACGCCTAACACTTAATGCAACAATACATAACCATAATTAATTGACAGCTGGATATGATAGCAAAATAGTTAGGAGGCTTATAATGCTCCGGGGCTTGGCTTCAACGTAAGTGGACGGGCGGTGGTCGGGACACTCCGGCAGATCCTCCTCCTCAGCTCCTTGAGGTGGCTCCCCTTGCTGTTCCTCCGGCTCGGGCAGCTCGTATTCCAAGACCGTCACTCCTTTGGGTACACCTATGTATGCATGACAAGGTGATAAACATTGGGAATGCACATGAGATGCAATATGTCATGATGCTGAGCCAAGGAACACATAGCCAGGTACAAACATGAGCACAAGCTCCTAAAATTAAGTGAATCACAGATTAACAAGTAAGTGCATACTTCTTCTCTGGCAGAGAGGCTAACTAGACAAGCTAATCAACCTTAGCTACTCACACTTAGCCACTGGTGTCATGGGCAGATTAGCTAGTCACAAGTTTCAGTCATAACTTAAGCATCAGGTGGCAAAACTAAGCAAGTAGATACTTTCTAGAAAGCTTAACAAATTGTGTACAAAAAATCTTTAGACACTCCAGAAGGAGTCCCAACGAAAATGAGCTGAAACAGGCAAAGTGTGCTGGCTGTCCTGGAAAATCCAGAGAGCAAGCACTTCGCAGCAGCTACTTGTAACATTCATAGCTTTTAAACTACTCAGCCAAAAGTCATGAAACTTGGACATGAAGTAGATAAGTAAGTTAGCTACAAGTTTGTTATAGACAAGTTTTCCAGAAAACCTCATCTTCAAGTAGTTCTTAAACAATTGCTATCAGCTACACAGAAATGCTCTAGGAAAGACATAATTAGCAAAAATAATATTTTACACATATTAAGAATGCAACATTGGTTCAAGCCAAAAGCACCAGTAGATAGAACATGTCTAAGAAACACCAGAAAACATCATGATAAGGGTTAAACTCATATCAATCATCCCATTTTCTATTTATTTAATTATTAAGATGATTTAAGGAGTATATATCACAAGTGCTCCAAAAATTCTAAGAAAATTACAGCAAGCTGCTTAGACTACCATCAGTTCACTGTAAAAATTTCAGGTCACTCTCACATGCATAATGTGAGATACAAAAATAACAATCTAGCAATGGCATTAAAGGCATAAATGTGAAACCTTATTAAACAGTGTCAAACAACAGATTTCAGAATTTTCCTAGCTTTGTTTACACATGAGTACAACACTCAGCAAGTTTCATCATAAAAGGAGTTATAATCTATTTACTAAAAATACTACAAGAATCTCCTATTTAAACAAGAAATATTTATAACTTCACTAACAGACATCCAGAAATCATGATAAATTTATCAGAGCTTATTCATGTCATAAGTGACATGTATCCTAAATTTTCATGGCCATCAGATTCACAGATCTCAAGATATAATTACCTCCTATTTAATAAATATTAAATCATATCTATTTATTTCTGCAAAAACATGGCATGTTTCATTTTTTTAATAAAAACTAGATTAACATAGGAACCTAGAAAAATGGGAATCACTCCATTTGGATCTATAAAACTCGAGTTATGAATTTTCCGAAAACATCACAAGATCTGCTACACAGTGAACCAGAGTGTGAGAGAGAGAGGCTGACAAGGGGACCCACTGGTCAGCGGGACCCGCTCGACAGTGACACAGAGACAGGGGAGAGCTCGTCACCGGCGAAACTCGACGATGGCGAGGTCTCCGGGGAAACCAAGGGCATCTATGTGTTTCTCTCCTCAAGGCGAACTCGTTGACCTACTTTACTCGCGCTCTACTGGCCTCTAGGGTGCTCGCCGTCGCGAATGGCGGAGCGGCGGTGCTGCGCGGCGTTACGCCGGCGAACCTAGGCAACGACGACGCGGTAGAGGTTGCGGACGAGTAAGAGTGACGCAAGGCGAAACTATAGGAAGAAGAATCACGGCTAGAGGTGAACCAGAGAGGTCTGGCCACGTTGCCGGTGATCTCTGCGAACTCCGGCGAGGTGGAGCTCGCGACGGAGTTGTCAAAGCGGCCTCACCAGTGCTCGGCTAAGGGAAAGAAGTGGACATCGAGGCAGAGCTCTGGGCGGACTGGCTTGGCCAGAGACACGGTGGAACGGCCTGGAGAGCTCGCCGAAGCGCGGCGGAGCTCGCCGAGAACGAAGGCGGAGGAAATGGAGCGCTCTGAGCGAGTGGAGGTCGCGTCTGAGGCGTCCACCCGGTGCGTGGCGGCTTGCGGACGTCGTTGGAGCTGACAGGAGGGGCCATCGATGGTGTACGGCTGACAGGTGGCCGGACACGCGGCGGCGGGTGAGTTCTTTCCGAACTGAATCGGTTTCTGAATCGCCCGATCACGGTGACTGAAACACCAACTTCGTCGACGTTTTACTCGAGATCCACTCGGTAGTTTTGGCTCGGATTTGATCCAATGGATAGGACTACACAAGTTCTACAGGTTTGCTTAAAGGATCGATGTCTGGTTCGGCTTAGATTTCAAACTACAAAGCTCCCAAGTACCCTACCTCGAAACTGTGTCCACTCTGACTTAAGCAAATTTGGCTAAGTGTGGAATCAGCCCTGATTTTTGCCTTGTGAGCTAATTTTGAATGTCTTCCAGGCATTTTCATAAAAAGTCATCAACATAACTTTTGTAGCTTATGAAAGTTACTACAACTTGGTTTTAGATGTTATTTACATGCAAGGTCTCTAACACCAGTTTCATAAAACATCTTTGAAAAGAGGTCTAGGGGGTCAATTAGGTCAACCTAGGGTTAACCATGACTTAGGGGTATTTTTGGACAAAACCTCCAACATAAACTTTGTTCAAAATGTTACTCTAGCCATGATTAAAGTATTTTGGAAGACAATGTGCATTTATATACATTGGTCCCACATTATTATCACTCATAACCCGTCACACAAGCAATTCAATCATACATGGTATACATAAGATATCATGTGATCATGATGGATGCTTATGAATGAGCATGATGATGCTTATTGTTGACGGTCCTTAAGTATCAAATTTAATTATCAAATAAACAAAGAAAAGGATCCAAATGAAATAAACATATAGACTTAGGGTTTTATCTGATAGAATTCCACGAGTTTTGGTGTTTGTCTATTTCTGCAGGGGGTTATCAGGAAATACGGAAGAAAGGCCCACACGTCGGGATTACATAGAGATATCAATGTGCTGCGCAATTATCTTACATCTAGAAGACTCCAGAAGCCACGAGAATGAAGCGAAGGTGTAACGGGGCCTGGCCCAGGGCGCCCGCCCAGGAGACCAGGGGCGCCCGCCCCCTGTTGGAGTCCAATCAGGACACTCTTTCGGGATTAAGCTCCACCGACCTAAAGGATCAAGGATAACCGTTCAATCAATGTCGGTTTGATCCGACAGCCCATATTCACTTGGAGGAACTATACAACCAGACCCCCTGGCCCCTAGAGGAGAGAGCCTCTCAACCCGAATTCATTATTCCTCAAGGGAGAAGAAGCCTCTGATCAAGCCTAGAGCCACCACATAAATTAGACATCTAGATTAGCATAGCTACATAGGATTAGAACTAGAAGGAGTCAATCTTCGATTGGTTTCCGGATCTGTCAAGAGGATTCTTGGTAATTCTCTAATTGTTCTTCTAATTATTCATCATTGTTCTTCAATATTATGAATATGACTTTGTTCTACTTCAATATATTGCTTATGACTTTGCTCTACTTGTTTATATTCAAGATTATATTGTTCTTAGTTTATCATGGTTATATACTTGGCTTAGTTAGATTGGAATTATATACATGTTTAGGATCGTATAGCATTTATCAATTGGATCCATGGGTAAATGATAGATATTATGTAGGCGTGGTGCCTATATCGTATTTATCTGCGATTGTACCCAATATGCCAGATCGTGGGATAGTTCGCGATAGTTGTTGACACTTGCTAACACCACTTGAATACTAGGTTGTCATCCCCAGCATGGCACTAGAGCGTACTATGGTATTTATATGCACACAGATAAATCCGCAAGCGCACGGATACCGTTGTAGCTTTTACCCGGTTAAAGGATTTATCAGGGAAATGAGAGAACTGACCTACGCTCTAACTTAACCTAGATAGATAGGTAGGTGTAAATAGGAAAGATGGTAGAATTGAATAAGAACAATATTAAAGGTAAGATAACAATGGGTGATAATATGGGAATAGAGAGTAGAGCAATCTAGTATATGGGCGATGGTAGGAGAATAGAGAGGATAACTATGGTTTCTCTACTTCAAAGGGGTATGTCTATGTCTGGGGCGAACCACGTGATAAGAAATACACCACAAAGGATGCTTATCCATAGGCCGATAAACCCTACCAGTCCTGCTAACGGGAGGTGGACTACCGGGGACCAACGTAACTGTCACCTACGCGGCCTACCACACGATCCGGCTAGACAGGGGATATCCACAAGTAATCTAGGTCTAAGCACCACGCTTACACCTATACTACAACTCTCACCTATAGCGTCCTATAGATTCAAGTACTCAAAAGAGTTGTGAACCAGAACATACATGGATAGTAATTGCATAATGAAATAGAAGTAGATTACCAGAGCCATCCCATGAGCAAGCTTGATTAGAGCTTGATCATGGCGAAGTACAACCGGAGGAAGAACCGACAGGCTGGCCTCTCCTCCAATCCTCCCTCGCTCTCCATCTCGCTACTATCTAGATCTACTCTAGTTTAGACATGAGAGGAGAGCTCTCATCTCCAAACTCTAGCTTTTGCTCTATCTATGAATAATGAATAAGGATGAAGGGGTTGCCTCCTCCAGGGGCCAGGGGGCCTGCTTATATAGTCCCCTCAAGTGAATCTGGGCTGTCGGATCAAATCGACATTGATTGAATGGTTATCCTTGATCCTTTAGGTTTGTGGAGCATAATCCGCGAGATTGAACGTGATTGGTGGAAATAGTAGGGTGGGCGGGCGGGCGCCCTGCCACCGAGCCCGCTCGGCCTCCCGTTCATTCCCATGGCTTCTGGAGTCTTCTAGATAATAGAAAATTGCACGGCACGTTAATATCTCTATGTAAACCCAACATGTGGGCCTTTTCTCTATATTTCCTGATAACCCCCTGTAGAAATAGACAAACACCAAAACTCGTGGAATTCTGTCAGATAAAATCCTAAGTCTGGGTGTTGGTTGCATTTGGATCCTTTTCTTTATTTAGTTGATGATTATATTTGGTACTTAAGGACCGTCAACAACTCCCCCGGAGCTTACCTCTTGCTCGTCCCTGAGCAAGGATGGACTCAAGAGTTTCTACAGTGGTTTTATGCCTTAAAGGTACACATGTGTTCAAACAAGATCTCATCTCTGGGTTAGGGTAAACTGTTAAGACTTAAAACTTACTCATTTTACCTTTCACCATGGGGCTTGCAACCGTCACTTGTGTCTCGAGCAGTTAAAAGATAGAACGATCAAGTTAAGCGCCATGTCTCTTGTTCTTTGATCAACTATAGCTCTGGAGTTTTTGCAGATTTTCAAATAAAACTCAGAGATTCCTTGTATGACTCTCTCTATTCTCTCTTTTGTGGTATTTCTGGATCCTTACCAAGGTAGTGATGGTATATGCCTTCTCTCAAAGTATGTAGTATTTGTGGTATGAGGCATAGTGACATTGCCTTCTCTCTCACCCTACTCTAATAAGGCTTGATATCTGGAGCTCATAGGTGGGAGACTGCTAATACATACTTACAAGACATTTATTGCATAGTCAAACCATGGATCCAGAGAAACAAGTCAATAAGTTAAATCAAGATGTGCATGTGTGGCGAATGAATGGTGTATGGTGATAACAATGGTGAAAGTCTAATTCTACTTTTGCTCTTTTGAGGGGATACATACCTTTCTTGCACTTTGAAGTTTTTTTAGAAGAATGAGATGCTTTATATTATTATTTTTTTTTCTCTCAGGTGGGTATCTTGTACCCCTAATTCTACTGTCGGACACTTGTCCATTTTTACCTCTCGTCTCACTTTTTCTTTTCTTTCGAGGTTCCGGACACTTGCCCCTTTTTATTTCCTCGTATTCACTTCTTTTTTTCAGAGCACTCACCCTTCTGGAATAATGTAGCAAGTGGTAGTAACCAAAATATCTCGAGCATTTATTTCATTGGGAATAACAGGGATAGGATAATGTTTTTGGCTATTCTCTCCCGGATAGGAGTAGAATAATTTTGGGTGAATCTGGAGATGCAAATGAGTGGATGTATGTGGATGCGTACTTCCGGAGTAGAAGCAGCATGTATGAGTGAACGTGCAAGTAAATCTTGATTTTAACCGCATGACAAGCTCCTAAGGGTCTATACAGCTTGACCACACTCAATGCTCATAAGTATTAAGTAAATGTATGGTTCATAATCTAATAAGCATGTATATATGGCTGTGGTAGGATTTTAAACTCTCATCATACAGGAACTCATCATGCAACATTTTAAAGATTTTCAAAGATAAAATTCTCTAGAATTCTAGCATTTCAGATAAACAGCAGCTCAACCTTCCAATATCAAGTACTCTTCGCACACGTTCAGGTTTAGAGCAAATCTTAATTCATAACAGTCATGCCTAAACTTGAGAGAGAATTTAATTTTGAGAACTAGTCATGGCAGAGCAACTATTCATCATTTCCATGTTTGAGCTTATCAAGAGGCTTCATAGCAAAGTTTATTTATTTATTTAGCAAACTAAGCAAAGATATATATAAGCATAAAATCTTTATTTGGGTTTTTATGATTATGCATCTTTTTATTATTTGAGTAAAGTATAAACATGAGTAGAAACACTTAGCTGGATAAATGGGGGTGCTCTCCTCCAAGCTGGATTTTGATGTAATTTCTTATAATGTAGCTAGCAGGTGGTGGATGTGTATTTGAATGTCGGTAGCACCCTGACAGCGATTAGGATGTCCTCCGTCTGCTAGTCTTCTTTGATCCTTGAATTCTGTGGAGCTCAAATAGACAACAAAGCTTTGTGGAACTAGTTAAGTGTTAGCATAAATATCTAGCCTTTATCATATTGAGGCTCCTTAATAAATGTTACTCTCTATGGTAGGATCATAAATTTATTTTTTATATTTTCATTTTTATAGGACAGGAATATATTTATTTTATTTTTATGCCACCACAGTGAATGTACTTATGGGTTTTATGCCACGAGCATACTCACATGGGGCTTACTATTTTTAACATTTTTATTTTCTTTTCAAGATAGCATGATTAACTAACAAGCCATTTAAGGAAAGTAAATAATTTAAGGGAAAAGGGAATGCATAAAGGATAAATATGGATAATTACCGATTTTACCTTTCGGCGAGGGTTCAATGATTTAAGTCTTCTGAATAAGACTTCTCACCGTGTTCATTCTTTAGGTGCGTCATTTGATTCAGGTGCGACCTTGACGTCTACACCTCTTGATACGGTGTCACCCATATTCTTCGTTTACCTAGTAGTTCAAAGTGCGGCGTTGGCAGTATCTTGCTCAGTGTGTTTGTGCTCATAGATCTAGGTTCTTCACTTGGTGGAATCTGGGAGTTATAAAACTTCTCCATGTTTTGCTCGAAGTGTACCTGCTCATAGAGACAAGGCAGAGATCAAGTGCATGGGTCCTGTTGGGGGAAAACACAAACAGAACCAAAAGTGTATTTGTTCTTCTCTAACCTTAAGCATAGTGAGCAAGACAAAGTTGATGGATGATAAGTTCATGAGTGTAGCACTTATAATATTTGTCAGATCAGATCGCTCAACCTTATGGAAAGATAATCTATCTATGTATATGTCTTTTTCTTTATATCTCTCAAAGATTGTGTGTGTAACATTTTAGGTCATATGATTAGGAGTGTGGGATCATGGAGGTAGTACTAGGAACAAAGATTAAACATGCTGAATAAGTTGGGTTGGTTAATTTGGAGTTATAAATCATACATGTTTGTCTCTTTATTTATGTGAACGCCAGAACCAAGGAGAAGCTTATAAAAGTGATAGTCACATATCTTAAGATGTTACCATAATTGAAGAGTGATGGTACCATCTCACCTTGTGGAAGCTTCCCATTCGTAGTGGTTGTGTATCTTGTTCATGCACTTTGTCTCCTTCCATGGATCATCTCTCTATGATGAATGAGCTATGTCCTTCTTGTGCAAATTGTTACACCTCACGTGTCTCTCTCTTCATCTCTGATGTGAGTTTATCTCAGGACTTCCAAAATCAATATTGAATGTTTTTCTGCAGGGGTTAGTCCGACAAAATATACCAATGTCTACACAAGCAGTTTTCAGTTCAATAACCGAACTAGACTCCATGTCTAATCATATTAAGGAAGGCTCTTTAACCTAAGCACCATGCTAGCCAATAGAAGTATGTGTAGTACTTCCAAACTAACACTTACTAGGATAAACAAAGGTAGCGTGATGGCTTTATTAGAGATCTACTCAAGTGGAGATGAAGTAGTGTGATTAGTATTTAACAAATTGAGCATGTCTCAAAGGTAGGGACAACCAACATAGCAACATGCAAAGGATGTTTTATGTAAAGTACTCCCCAAGCTTGAATTTTGCAAAATTCAAGTTTGGATGAATTTAATTCAGTGTTGCATGATGATTGGTTGGACATACCTTGTGCTTGTCATTCATCCGATCTTCTTGCTCCAATCCTAGAAAGGTTAGTGACAAGAATACCCGAAGGAATATTTTTACAATTATCCTTATATGCTCAATACACAAGGTAATGTTGTAAATAATTAAAAGCTCATGTTACGATCTGATCAATGCTTATTTTAGGACACTAAGCTTGTCCTTGGGAAACCATCAATTTATGTCGGCGAAGTGGTTTCCCTTCCAACGCTGACCTATATCAAGATCAACTCAACGAGATCTGCAATATTTATTATAGACATATGCATCAACAACTGCCCTTTTAAAGTTTTTATAAATAGAAAGGAAAAGGGGGTTGGAGATCTCGAATGTGGTGATGTTGGAGAGACCAATAGATTGGGAAGATGTTGCATATGAGCATGGAGTAAACGAAGTGGCTATGAAATAAATTCCATGCTCATTAATGTTATCTTCGTCTCCAATCGGAGTTTCTCCTGGATTGGTCTCACCTATGTCCTCTTCTGTAGTTGGATGAATCTCATCTTCAAAGGGAGTCAAGAACTCACCATTTAAAATCGAGCCAAAGTCAGAATCCAATAAGGCTTCTTCCTTATCCATCCATTCTACACATTCTAGCCATTTAGAACTTGTGATCAGGAAAGGGGAGGTGTTAGAATTTTCTATATGGCTTAGCTCTCCTTCTATAACATTAGTTGACATGTCATCCTCATGGTCTTTATGACTCCTATGGTTTGATCGTCTTGATGGATTGTTAGGATCATCACGAGACTTAAAAGGAGAGGGATAAGAGGGGTCTCTAAGGTCAAGGATGGATTTAGAATTTGTGAACATGGAAGGGGAGCAGATAGAATCTTCTATATGGTTTAGCTCTCCTTCACTTGATATGTCATCCTCGACTTCTTCATAACAGGAACGAGGACATTCTCTAAGAGAACCATCATTGCAAGGATTTGAATTATCTATGCTTGAAAGTCTCTTTTGGAACCAGAAGTCTAAACTATCAGTATGTGAAAGATTTAAGGTCAGAATTCCTTCCTCCCTTGGAGAATTTTGGGGTATTGATGGTTTAGGATCGATAGATAAAGTTTGGGATTGAAGTGGTTGTGATCTGGCTATCGAAACTTCTTCTTGTCTAGGAACTGGTTCTTTCTCTTTCTCAGGGATATAAATGCTAGGAAACTTTCCACTCAATGAATCAATTAAATCCCTAGCTTCACTAGCAGGTAGGTGATAGAAGGATCCTCTAGAGGCTATATTCAAGGTTTGCTTATTTTCCCTACTAAAGCCCTCAAAAAAGTGAACTAGAAGAACTTCTTCTGGAATAGAAAGCTTTGGGCCAGTGAGAGTAAGGTTAATAAAGCGGTCCCATGATTTGCGAAGGGATCCTTCTTCCAGTTGTTTAAAAGAAATAATCTCACACCGAAGTTCTGCCACTTTGGAGATTGGAAAATATTTAAAAAGAAAACTATTATATATCTCCTTCCAATCTTCATGAACACTCCCTACTTTGAGTTTGTACCAATGTCTAGCTTTTCCTGTTAAAGAGAACGGAAAGAGCTTCCATTTAAGGGTCTCATCGGACATGCCTTCTATGCAAAGGAGGTCACAGACTCGATAAAACTCTCTTAGTTGTGTGTATGGGTTTTCCTCACCTTCTCTTGAGAAAGGTTGTTTTTGAACAAATTCTATGCATTTGGGGTCTATCTCAAAACTAGATGCTATGATAGGCTTTGAAGATTTTGGTGGTTCGAGACGTGTGCCCGTAGGTCTATGAAACAGATAGATAGACATGTTTGCATTCATGATAGACCAGAAATCAAGGATTAGATAAGAAGAAAGAATAGCAGAGATAAGGCAAAGGATAAAAGGAAATATTTTTTTTATTTTTTAGAAAATGATTAAGCTAGTTCGTAGTCAACTCAGCAACCGTTTCCCCGGCAACGGCGCCAAAAGGCTTGTTGACACTTGCTAACACCACTTGAATACTAGGTTGTCATCCCCAGCATGGCACTAGAGTGTACTATGGTATTTATACACACACAGATAAATCCGCAAGCGCACGGATACCGTTGTAGCTTTTACCCGGTTAAAGGATTTATTGTATCCACAGGGAAACGGGAGAACTGATCTACGCTCTAACTTAACCTAGATAGTTAGGTAGGTGTAAATAGGAAAGATGGTAGAATTGAATAAGAACAATATTAAAGGTAAGATAACAATGGGTGATAATATGGGAATAGAGAGTAGAGCAATCTAGTATATGGGCGATGGTAGGAGATTAGAGAGAATAACTATGGTTTCTCTACTTCAAAGGGGTATGTCTATGACTGGGGCGAACCACGTGATAAGAATACACCACAAAGGATGCTTATCCATAGGCCGATAAATCCTACCAGTCCTGCTAACGGGAGGTGGATTACTTGGGACCAACGTAACTGTCACCTACGCGGCACGATCCGGCTAGACAGGGGATATCCATAAGTAATCTAGGTCTAAGCACCACGCTTACACCTATACTACAACTCTCACCTATAGCGTCCTATAGACTAAAGTACTCAAAAGAGTTGTGAACCAGAACATACATGGATAGTAATTGCATAATGAAATAGAAGTAGATTACCAGAGTCATCCCATGAGCAAGCTTGATTAGAGCTTGATCATGGCGAAGTACAACCGGAGGAAGAACCGACAGGTCGGCCTCTCCTCCAATCCTCCCTCACTCTCCATCTCGCTACTATCTAGATCTACTCTAGTTTAGAGATGAGAGGAGAGCTCTCATCTCCAAACCCTAGCTTTTGCTCTGTCTATGAATAATGAATAAGGATGAAGGGGTTGCCTCGTCCAGGGGCCAGGGGCCTGCTTATATAGTCCCCTCAAGTGAAACCGGGCTGTCAGATAAAACCGACATTTATTGAACGGTTATCCTTGATCCTTTAGGTCGGTGGAGCATAATTCGTGAGATTGAACGTGATTGGTGGAAATAGTAGGGCGGGCGCCCAAGGGGTGCAATACCTGATTTTAACGACAAAACCAGATATGCTCTATATGCGAGTTTTAAAAGGCAAATCTCACATATAGCTACAAATAAAGGGTAATATCAAAAGACAATGCATAAATTATATAACGTACTTAGTATAAAAGAGATAACCTTTGATAGCAAACAGCGGATAGACAACTCCAAACTTCGGGTATTAACTTCACTCAATAGGATCCAACTAACTGGTTGATCACAAGCCTAAACTTCTCCTGAGGTTTGGGGGAAATAGCAAGAGTGAGTCCATGTCGAACTCCACAAGTATAGCAACTAGATTGTATAGCTCCCACAATCTCATAATCAATGTGACATAAATTATGTAAAGCATTAAACAATAAACAATGAGCACATTTAACACACGAGAATCATCACCCTTAATGTAGATGTCCCTAAGGCCGCTCCTGACCATGAGCTCGGCTAGTATACTAGTTTTAACACTCTGCAGAGGTTGTACATCTTTACCCATGAGTCACGATTTACACTTTCGCCCGAGATGATCAGCCTCTTAACCCACTTCCAAGGAAGGTCGGCAGGGATCACTATGAAGCCTTTCAAAAGTTCGTCTAACATGTTAGGGCCGCAAGGTTTCCTTTACGCGTAGATATAGAGCCCCCCTTCCGATGGCACAATGACTCGCAGCCTATACACATACAGACAGAGGCCACACTATACCCAAAACGGTTCAGCCCCTCCGCCCTTTCGGGTAACCTCTAACAAGCTAGAAAAGGTCTTCATACTGAGCTAAAGCCAGAGCCATTATAGCCCTCATGGTTGCACTGCTGTCCCGAGTGATCACTACAGACAAATCATCAAGTGCCTAAAAAGTCATTTTTATCATTTATTACTTAACATTAATCTAGTCACAGGATCATGGTCACAGAAATAAAACACAAATACTATACTTGCCTTAATCCAATGGCTCTTGCTGATCTTGCTGGTCTTACTAGTTGTCCAAGGCTCTGATCTTGATCACTGAGGTACTGCTCACAGTCTAATATCGATCATCGATCATCAACACACAAACAACCGGAGAAAACATACACGAGCAAACAAAGCTACAATTAGAACAATACACCAAACAATGGTAAAACAAATATAAAGGTTTATCAAAATATTCGACGCAGCGCTACGATCACACAAACGTAAAGGTCACGAAAATCGGAATTAAAACGTAGAAGTTATGAATTTTCGAAGATTTCCTATAGATAAATAATTAATTAAATGCTACTGCAAAAATAAAAAGTTTCAAAACAGAAAATTAATACTTCTAACACGTAGAACTCGTAAATACGATTCTAACAAAATTTGAATGGACAAAAACGGAATTAAAACAGAGAAAATATGGCCTAAACAAACTATTATATTTCTATTGTATTTTTTTGGATTTATTTTTCTACAGGCTTACTGATCTGAACAGCAGCAGATCGCTGCCTCCCTGCCTATAGACGGACGAGTGAACTCTGACAACAGCACGTAGATGGATTTTAACGCAGATCAATTTCAGCTTGACCAACGGCGGCTTCGACTAGATCCAGGATTCAAGAAACAACCAGCCAAACTTTGCCTTTTGACTCCGAAGAAAATAATAAACGCCGAGCCGCTGATGGACAGCAGATGAACGTCACGGCGTTAGAGCACGGAGCCAAGAAAAATATTATTATTGACTACTATAAGAGATTTCCAAACTAGAGGCTCTTTTTATGTAGTTTTGGTGATTTGGTCAAAGAGTCGGTACAAATATATAGGGAGAAAAACTCTTTACATCTACATCAATTTGCAATATGGTACTAATTGATGTTACAACCTCTATCTTTACTAATAGGCCTAATTAATTATTAAAGCCCATTAGTAAATAAAGACATAGATATTTAGGATTTATTAGGAAGTATTGCACACGGGCTTTGGTGGAAAATGAGTTGTTTTATTATTTTCAAAATTAATAAAATTTTATGAATAAAATAATTTTAGAAAAGTCTAAAATTGTTATTTAAGCCACGAAAAATACTCCGAAAGCTCCGAAAATTCAGGAAAAATTCTCAGAGATATTATAGAACATGGAAAACCGAATAAAGTTTTTGGAGCTCATGATAAGATAATTTGGAGCATCTAAAAATCAGATTATGCTCATAGAAAAGTGAGAGCAGAAGATGGAAAATTCCCGAATAGTTTGTAGAGATTACTTGATGGGCGAGGAACTAAAAGAAGTATTTTGAGTGACAAAGAAAAGATTTTAGAAAGCTCCTAATAAAAACTTGAGCTTAGAAACAAGGAATTTGGTTGTAGATAAAGATAAAGATGTACTGACCAAGGAAGATCGTTCTACTAAATGCAATTTTAAAAACTTTGCTTAGTCTCAACAAACAAACATCACATAAAACATATGTACCAGCATGTATGCACAACAATGTTGCTAAACCCTATGATGAATTTTAATTTAAAGAAAAATTTTATTTTACTATATTTTCATGAGCACAGAAATACAAAATAAATTACTTTACCTCTATTTTCAAAGAAGCAAAATTTAGGGTGTTACAATTCTACCCCCTTAAGATGAATCTCGTCCTCGAGATTCCGAAGAGGTACAGATTCCAAAAGAGAAACAAGAACAAGATCTTGATAACTATTTCAACTTCCCAACTTGTATTCCATTGTAAACACTTATGTCTCGGGATCACAACTTGTGAACAGAGTTTCCACAGAATGTCTATTATTCGTAATTGATCACTGTCCATCTTGACTACCAATGTTTTTTTTGACTTATACCACTCAAAGATATGATAACTTAACATGGATATGCCTCCTCAGGTAGGAGCGGACCACCTTGATACTCGATTTTTTTCTCTGATGGTGCGGTTAAGAAAATTTTCAACTGGGTAGCATAGATCACTCCTTTGTGTGCACATAAGCATAAGATATCTCAGAAGACAGTTATCACTTCATGATAGTTTAAAATGCATCTTCCAGTGATATCAAGGTACTACCCCCTAAGACGAGATTGATTGGGGAACATTAGAGGCTAGCTCTCCTATCCTTTTCAGACGCTACACATCATATAGTCTTTTAAATTCGCTGTACCGAGTCTCTTGATCCAAGGTTAGTTTCATCACTAAGTTACAATTATCGGTACCTTTATCATAGTTTAGTTGCTTCACTCTCACACTATACATACAACTCTGTAGACTTTGGTGTCATCTGATCCTCATACACAACTCTTAATCCATGAGTATCAGTAATGACATAAACCCCCATTGGTATTAGCACACTCCAAATAGAATGATATCTTGAAACAAACCAACATACCAAGCACTTGATGTCCTTGTAGATGTTCCAATTATTAACCACTTCTTCTCCTTGTAGTTCTTTAATTGGGCTACCCCCTTAAGAAAAGTCAACTAGGAGACCAACAAAGGTAGCTTGCATACTTTCCAGATAAGTTAACATTGAGAACTTCTGACATCCCAAAGAACTTATGTGCAGTGGAGCAAACAGGTATCCTGAAATTTCCTCGCGATATGAAAAATACCAGCGTAGTAAAACAGGTCTAACTCTTATTCTGTTAATCCAATAGAGTTGTAGATTATATCGTTAGAAAACTTATGAAATCTCCAGCAACTTTCATGTAGAAAACCTCCTTAGTTTCTGTCTTTAAACTTAGGTAAAACAGCCAAACTTAATATCCATCCTGAAAATGTCTCAGCAAAAGTGCAGTAACTTCCAAAAGTTGTATCTCGAGCTACTTAACTCATCTGGAAATGATCCTTACATTTATGGAAAGCTTAGGAAATCCTCTACAACTTTCGTATACAACGTTTTCCATGATTCTGTCGTTAAGATGTCTAAAAATAGGAAATACCAGATATGTCCAGATTTTAAAACAGAACAGAAACATCCAATTGTAACTGTCATAGCTCAGGTTCTACTTATCCAAATAAGTTACAGCTTACACCGTTGGAAAACTTAGAAAATTGTCTACAACTCTTCTATAGACTACTTTTTCCAAATTCTATAGTTATATTTGTCTAGAATAGTAGGCAACCGAACTGGTCCAGATTCCTGACAGCATCTCTGTATCATCTTGTGATTTTTGTAACTTCCAAACCATAATAGCTATGAGGGTGATTCTTGCGGCCATGGAAAGATCTTGAAGTCTAGTTGTTCCCAGAAAAATTTGATAAACTTTGCACGATCAGAAATGGATATACACTATGATTATTGCAGACTGCTCCAGAAACCAGCAAGGGATGGAAACAGGATATAACCAAACCCAATTACTTATTTCATTAATCCTTATACCTTAGGCCTATAAACTAGATGAAATTGTGAAGAAATCCCACAAGATCATTGCAATCATTGCAAAGATCCAAATCAAGCATAAACATAATAACAACCAATTAAGCATTGAAGGTTCACACTTCACTCAACTTGCGATACTATCGTTCTCTTCATAGTAAGGGTAAAGATATTAAGATCCCTATTCAACTACATAAGCAGGTGGTAAGAGAAGATTCTAAAAGCTTATCAAATCAAGGAGTGAAGATGAGAACAAGTACTTTTAAAATAAGCAACAAGGTAGAGACAAATAGCAAGGATAGGGATATAGAATGGATGAAAATATCAAGGTTTATAGAGCAAGGATTTTATGACAATTCCAAAACCTTAAGACGGACAATTTCTAACTAAGCTTGCATCCTATAGTCAGCATTGCTTTGATACCACTTTGTAGTACCCGAGTTTAAGGACAAAACTAGATATGCTCTATATGCGAGTTTTAAAAGGCAAATCTCACATATAGCTACAAATAAGGGGTAATATCAAAAGACAATGCATAAATTATATAACGTACTTAGTATAAAAGAGATAACCTTTGATAGCAAACAGCGGATAGACAACTCCAAACTTCGGGTATTAACTTCACTCCACAGGATCCTACTGACTGGTTGATCACAAGCCTAAACTACTCCTGAGGTTTGGGGAAAATAGCAAGAGTGAGTCCATTGTTGACGGTCTTTAAGTATCAAATTTAATTATCAAATAAATAAAGAAAAGGATCCAAATGAAATCAACATCCAGACTTAGGGTTTTATCTGACAGAATTCCACGAGTTTTGGTGTTTGTCTATTTCTGCAGGGGGTTATCACGAAATATGGAAGAAAGGCCCACACGTCGGGATTACATAGAGATATTAACGTGCCGCGCAATTATCTTACATCTAGAAGACTCCAGAAGCCACGAGACCGAAGCGGAGGCGAAACGGGGCCTGACCCTGGGCGCCCGCCCAGGTGATCAGGGCGCCCGCCCACCTCCTGAGTCCAATCAGGACTCTGCTTTGTGGGAGATCTCCACCGACCTAAAGAATGAATCTAAACCATACAATCTATGTCGGTTTGATCCAACGGCCCGTATTCACTTGAAGGGACTATAAAACCAGACCCCCTGGCCCCTGGAGGAGAGAGCCTCTCAACCCTAATTCATTATTCTTCAAGGGAGAAGAAGCCTCTGATCAAGATTAGAGCCACCACATCAATTAGATATCTAGATTAGCATAGCTACATAGGATTAGAACTAGAAGGAGTCAATCTTCGATTGGTTTCCGGATCTGTCAAGAGGATTCTTGGTAATTCTCTAATTGTGCTTCTAATTACTTTATAATTATCTTTGTTCTTCAATATTATGAATATGACTTTGTTCTACTTCAATATATTGCTTATGACTTTGCTCTACTTGTTTATATTCAAGATTATATTGTTCTTAGTTTATCATAGTTATGTACTTGGCTTAGTTAGATTGGATCTATATACATGCTTAGGATCGTATAGCGTTTATCCATCGGATCCATGGCTAAATGATAGATATTGTGTAGGCGTGGTGCTTATACCGTATTTATCTGCGATTGTACCCAATATGCCAGATCGTGGCGTGGTTCGTGATAGTGACAGCTTCATTGATTCTTATATAGTCCCCCTCTCGTGTATTGGGCTGGCAGAGCAATATTATTACAGGGGAGTGATTGCTATGTTTCTCATTTACCTTGCTAATATCACTATGCATGGGCGTAGTCTTGTCTCGCAATGATTGCTAAGTATGCTTGCACTAACTATGATAATGTTAGACTATATAGTTGAGAATAACTTAGGGAATATTCTTGTAGTTCGTTCTAATACCAGGCTAATGACTTTCTAGAGTATCTAATTGAGGTGCTTATCATATTTATTATGTGTGGGGGTATAAACCCCTATACCCTTACGGCTAGACTTCGGCCAGGAAGCTTGGCCCATTACGAGACGAGTTCAAGGCTTGATCCGACAACCTGGAGTTTCGCGCAAGGAAACAAGATGGGGAGATCAAGCAGGATTCTAGTCGGTTAGAATAGGAATTGATATCGAATTATCCATGGCAATTGTAACCGACTAGGATTAGTTTCCAGATCTGTAACCCTGCCGTTCAGACTATATAAGGAGAGGCAAGGGACCCCCCTAGGACATCATATTCTTTCAACACAAATCAATACAACCAGACGCAGGACGTAGGTATTACGCCAACTCGGCGGCCGAACCTGGATAAAAAGCTTGTCCATGTCTTGCGTCACCATCGAGTTCGTAGTTTGCGCACCGTCTACCGATAAACTACTACCGTGGGTATACCCCAAGGTAGACTGCCGACCAGCTTTCGTCGACAGTGGCGCGCCAGGTAGGGGGTGTGCGTGCAACTTTTCCGGCGAACAAGATGGTCACGATCCCAGCTTCCGCGACCGTGCCTGAAGGCCTCACGTTCACCGTTGGCCAGATCACGTGGACGACGTGCAGCGGCGACCTCACGACCACGGTTTCGAAAGAGACCCAGATCCAATCTGAGATCCCGACCACCGTTCCCGCTCTACAAGGGAAAGAAGATCGACAGCTCGGACCTTCTCCAAGCGCTTGATCGCGCTGACTCCAAGCTACTCGAAGTTTCCCAACTAGTAGACGGAGTTCTGCGTCGGCCCGACCAAGCTGCTCCAGCGGATTTTTTCAAATCCCGCCGACCAACTCGTGTCGCCACACATGAACGGCTGGGAACATCTCTGACGATAACCTCAACACCCTCAGGACGATCCGTCGAGCTCAAGAAGGAAGATTATCCTTGCGGCCTGAACAACTCGGCCTCTGTTTACTCACAGCACACCCAATCCGTTTTCAGCAAGGCGGGTTGGTCGCCGACAAGGAACGATCGTCACTACGTCAACATGGTGACAATCCGAGAACTACGGGACGGCCAGGTTTCCAGCACCAACTCAAGCACCGGTTCCGTCCCCACCGAGGTTATAAACACCGAAGACGAGGACTACGACCTGGATTTTCCTTCACACCCTCCGGGTTTCAACCGATTCCCGATATTTCCCCCCCGGCGAGGGGATATTGTGTTCAATGTCAGCGCCGACGAACCGGTCGTTGATGGAGAAACAGATGACCAGAGGCAACTCCGCGAACAGCGCAACGCCGATCGCGCCCGACGACGCGCAGACGAGCAACAACAAATGCCACCAAATAATCTCAACGATGCCTTTGACATGGTCGGGGACCAGCCAGTCTACAAAACGCCAAGCGCCAACGTGGCTGTCGCCATGGCTAACCTAGATCAGCTTCCTGATACCCCCGAATGCCAGGGAGTCCGGACCAGCATCCGAGCACACCTGATCGCTGCAATGGGACAGACAGCCACTCTGCTCAAGAGAGTCCAGGACATCTCTTATACGGAAGCCGCCTCTGACCAGACTAATCGTAGCCGGGCCTCACCGTCTCCCACCAGGCGTCACCGCAGCCGCTCCCCCGACAACCGTCGAGGGGACTCACGGCGCGACGATGGTGGTCGGGACGCCGACGGTCGCCGCAAGCAGAACCGCGTACGCGGCCAAGAAGTAAACCAGCACAGGGATCTCCGCCACAACATCCCTCCCAAAGATGCCCGGGACCGCATCAACAGGCGCGCCGCAGAGAGAGCAGTCCACGAAAACCTGCGCCGCATCGAGTACGATGCAACGCATGGTCCTCCGGGCCTAAGACAGTTCTCCTCACACCTCCGCCAGGTCGTGTGGCCCCGCAATTTCAAGCTCGAAAAACTTAAAAAATACGACGGCAAGGAAAATCCAGAGAACTGGATCACCCTCTATGAAATCGCCGTCCGATCAGCGGCAGGGGATGAGCACGTCATGGCTAACTACTTCCCCGTAGTCCTCGACCAGGCTGGTCATCAGTGGCTTCTTGGCTTGCCCGAGGACTCCTTCGACTCTTGGGAAGAGCTACGCCAGGCATTCATCGACAACTTCATCGCCACATGCGAGCAGCCCGGAAACAAGTATGACCTCGAAAGGATAAGGGACAGGAAGAACGAACCCCTGCGCGATTACATCCGACGATTCTCGGATATGCGCCTCAAAATCCCGAAGATTTCCCACGACGAGGCCATCTCAGCCTTCATCAAGGGCCTGCGTTTCCATGAAGCGCTGAGGAACAAGCTGCTGCATAAACGTCCAACAACGGTAGCAGAGCTCCTCGCCACGGCCAAAAATTACGCCGATGCCGACGACGCAGAAAAACTGATCCGAGACGATGCGAGAGGTCCCGACCAGCCTCCCCGGCGAGATGATGGTCATGGTCGCTACGACAGCAGAAGCCACCGCCGCTCCGCCAACCGCGATCACCGAGAGGGTTGGGATCAGCGGCGCGACAACCGCGACGATTTCAGAGGAAAGCACCCTCGCGACTACGATCATGAAGTAAACACGGTCAAGCGTCCCAACGGACGACGCGACTACCAAGAAGACTACAACAAAACGTTCAAGGGACCATGCCAACTGCACCCAAAGTCTAATCACACCATGGAAGAGTGCCGCGTCCTCAAAAGCATCTATACACGGCAGGCCGCCCAAGACGACTCCGCCAAGAAAAACAACAAGCGAGACGGGCACGACCACGAAGAGGAGGACGAGGACCAAGATAGGGACCCCCGACACCAGTACGTCAGCCCCACCGACGTGGTCCACTCCATTTTCGGGGGCAAGGTCTCCATTGAATCTAAGCGAGAAAGAAAGCTGTTAAAGAGAGCCTGCCTCAACATAGACAGCACGGACGGGCTGATCGCGGACCCAAAATTCCCCCCGTGGTCCCACAGGGAGATCACGTTCAGCAGGAAGGACCAGTGGGCCGCTATCCCAGAGCCGGGTCGTTTCCCCCTGATTCTGGACCCTTGCATCAATAGCATCAGATTCGAGCGCGTGCTCGTGGACGGGGGAAGCTCCATTGACATCCTCTTTCGCAACAGCCTGCCCGCCCTCAAGATATCTCCTGCACAACTAAAACCTTACGACGCCCAATTCTGGGGGGTTTTGCCAGGTCAAAGTTCAGTGCCTCTCGGACAGATAACATTGCCTGTCCAATTCGGCACACCCGACCACTTCCGGACGGAGTTCATCAACTTCGTAGTCGCGGATTTCGACGGGACCTATCACGCCATACTGGGCCGACCATCGCTGACAAAGTTCATGGCAGTCCCGCACTACTCATACCTAGTCCTTAAGATGCCCACGGAGAAGGGTGTCCTAACCGTCAGAGGCAACGTCTACACTGCGTACACCTGCGAAGAAGAAAGCTTCAGGATCACCGAGGCAATCGACCTCTCAATCCGCATGGTAGAAACAGCAAACCAAGCCGCACAGCTGCCTCCCGACCAGCTCCGACTACCCGAACAGGAGACAGCCAGGAAGAACTCAAAATCCAAGGAGTACAAAGAAGTGCAGCTGGTCGAAGGCAGCCCCGAGAAGACAGCCCTCATCGGGGCCAACCTGGATCCAAAATAGGAAGACGCGCTCATCAGGTTTCTAAGGGACAACGTGAGCGTTTTCGCATGGAAACCCGCAGACATGCCCGGTGTCCCACGAAACCTGATCGAGCACTCCTTAAATGTCTCGAAGACCGCAAGACCAATCAAGCAAAAACTGCGACGGTTCGCTCGTGACAAAAAGGAGGCTATTAGGACAGAAATAACACGGCTTCTAGCAGCCGGATTCATAAAAGAAGTGTATCACCCCGATTGGCTCGCCAATCCGGTTCTTGTACGCAAAAAGAATAATGAATGGAGAATGTGCGTTGATTACACTGATCTCAATAAACACTGTCCTAAATATCCTTTTGGTCTCCCTCGCATCGACGAGGTGGTCGACTCAACGGCCGGATGCGAACTCCTCTCTTTTCTAGACTGCTACTGTGGTTATCACCAGATCTCGCTAAAGGAAGTAGATCAGATCAAAACGTCTTTTATTACACCTTACGGCGCATACTGCTACACGACCATGTCTTTCAGACTCAAAAACGCCGGAGCCACTTATCAACGGGCCATCCAGCAATGCCTCCACGACGAGATTCGCGATGACCTCGTCGAGGCCTATGTAGACGACGTGGTCGTAAAAACAAGGGACGCGAGCACCCTAATCGACAACTTAGACCGAACTTTCAAGGCGCTCAATAGGTACAAGTGGAAGCTCAACCCCAAGAAGTGCATTTTCGGCGTTCCTTCCGGTCTACTGCTCGGCAACGTCGTCAGTCGCGACGGCATATGACCAAACCCTTCAAAAGTCAAAGCCGTACTCGACATGCGACCACCGAAGAACGTCAAGGATATTCAGAAGCTAACCGGATGTATGGCCGCCCTCAGTCGTTTCATCTCAAGGCTGGGAGAAAAAGGCCTCCCTTTCTTCAAACTATTGAAAGCGTCAGAAAAATTTTCTTGGACAGAGGAAGCCGACGCTGCGTTCACTCAGCTTAAGACCTTCCTCACTTCACCACCTGTCCTCACAGCGCCTCAGCCCAATGAAGACCTACTTCTTTACATTGCTGCAACCGACAGGGTTGTTTCCACGGCAATAGTGGTCGAGCGAGATGAACCAGGTCACGCCTACAAGGTCCAGAGACCCGTTTACTTCATAAGTGAAGTCTTAAACGAGTCCAAGGCCAGGTATCCACAAATACAGAAGCTCATATACGCCATTCTGATAACGTCAAGAAAGCTGAAGCACTACTTCGACGGCCATCGAGTCCTGGTGACAACCAGTTTCCCTCTCGGGGACATCCTGCGCAATAAAGACGCCAATGGCAGAATCGTGAAATGGGCGATGGAATTGTGCCCATTTTCCCTGGAGTTCCAGAGCCGAACTACGGTCAAGTCTCAGGCCCTGGTCGATTTCATTGCTGAATGGACGGATCTCAATGAGCCTCCCGTTCCTGATGTCTCAGACCACTGGTCAATGTTCTTTGATGGGTCCTTGAACATCAACGGTGCCGGCGCTGGGATACTGTTCGTATCACCCAACAAGGACAAACTGCGTTACGTCCTTCGGATCCTTTTTCCGGTGTCAAACAACGTCGCCAAATACGAAGCATGCTTGCATGGCATAAGACTAGTCGTTGAGCTGGGAATCAAGCGCCTCTATGTCTATGGGGACTCCGCTTTGGTCATCAACCAGCTCAACAAGGAGTGGGACGCAACCCACGAGAAGATGGATCTCTACTGCAAAGAAATTCGCAAATGGGAAACCAACTTCTACGGCATAGAGTACATCCACGTGGTCCGGGATAAGAACCAAGCAGCAGATGCGTTGTCGAAGTTAGGCTCATCTCGGGCCCAGATCCCGCGGGGTACTTTCGTCCAGGACATCCACGAGCCAAGCGTAGGCTCCCCCCTGGTCGACAAGCAACCCACCGAGGCAATGCTCATAGACGACGCCACTCCGACAACCGGTGGGCGTGACTGGCGTACCCCGTTCATCAAGTACATATCGGACGGGACAGGCCTTCAGGACAAAGCAGAGAATGAATGCCTCATTCGACGATCAAAGAACTACATCCTGGTCGACGGCAAACTCATGCGAAAAAACGCAAGCTCCGAAGTACTGCTCAAGTGCATACCCCAAGATGATGGTATCAAGCTCCTAGAAGACATACACGCTGGATCCTGCGGCAATCATGCTGCATCCAGAACGTTGGTTGGAAAAGCCTTCCGAGCAGGTTTTTATTGGCCAACCGCGGTGAACGATGCGGAAAAACTGGTCCGACACTGCGAAGGATGTCAGTTTTTCGCCAAGAGGACACACGTACCTGCTCACGAAATTCAAACCATCCCGTCGTCTTGGCCTTTTGCTTGCTGCGGACTTGACATGATCGGGCCATTTAAACCAGCCCCGGGCAATTTCAAGTTTGTTTTCATGTTAATCGACAAGTTCTCTAAGTGGATCGAATACATGCCCCTGGTCAAGGCAACCTCCGAGAAGGCTGTGGAGTTCCTCAATCAAATCATACACAGATTCGGCATCCCGAACAGCATAATCACCGACATGGGCACTCAGTTTACTGGCACCACTTTTTGGGACTTCTGCGATGACAGAGGCATAGTCATAAAATACGTGTCAGTGGCACATCCACGTGCCAACGGTCAAGTTGAACGTGCTAACGGAATGATCGTTGACGCCCTAAAGAAAAGGTTGTACACCGAAAATGACAGAGCACCCGGTCGATGGATGAAAGAATTGCCGGCAGTGGTCTGGGGCCTCCGAACTCAGACCAGTCGAAACACAGGGGTGTCTCCCTACTTCATGGTGTACGGTGCAGAGGCGGTCCTGCCGTCTGACATACACTTCGGATCTCCTAGAATCGAACACTTCGACCAGGCGACCGCTGACAACGCCAGAGAACTCGAAATCAATTGCATGGAGGAAAAGCGTTTAGATTCTTGTCTCCGAACAACAAAATACCTCGCGGCAGTCAGGCGATACTACAACAGGAACATCAAGGACCGTTCCTTCGTGGTCGGCGATCTGGTACTTCGATGGAAAACAAGCCAGGAGGGAATGCACAAGCTATCCACTCCCTGGGAAGGACCCTTCGTGGTGACCGAGGTCACACGACCTACGTCCTACAGATTGGCATACCCAGACGGAACACGAGTGCCTAACTCTTGGCACATAGACAAACTGCGACGTTTCTATCCATAAAGTTTTAATAACTTTCCTTTGTAAGTATCTTATAATTGTTGATAATGAAATTCTCTATTTTCTGCCTATACCTTGTCACACACAGCACTCGGCAAAACTCCTGCAATGGATGCTCTTAACGACTACCAAGACGAATACGGTGACACGTCACTCAGATAATCTTACAGCGCTCAAAACAACAGTCATGACAAAAAGCAAACTTTATTACAAACTTTACATACAAAGTTTACAATAAATACCCTGACGGGCAGACACTAGTCTATTCCTACAGACTACTCTGTTGGCCTAGCTGCTCGGGCTGATCACCCGCCTGGCCCTGCTGCCCGGACGAAGGGGTCGGGGCCACCGGCGCCTGGCTGGTCGAGACCGCAGGCGTCGACCGCCCATCTCCCGCAACGGACGCGCCCGACAACTCCCTGGCCGACCTATCTGAACTCGGCTGGTCTGGGGGAGTGGCCGTTCCGCACAGATTGATGTCGCCGATCACTGTCGACGACAAGTCCAGCAGACTACCCCGAAGCTCGTCCGCTTCCTGTGGGCCGACCTCCTTCGGGTACCCCTTCTCCAGCCTGCTCAAGTCGACCAGGGGATAGTGGGCGCGCACCATGCTGAGGACGTGCGCGCCGGCAAACTCCCCGGCGTCCTTCACGAACTGCTGGAGCCAGTCCCACGCCCGTTGCGCCTTCTCGACCGGGGTCAACTGTGGCGCGCGGGGCTGGCTCTCCGGGAGCTCGGGACTGATCAGGTCTAGGACCGGGGACACTCCTTTCCAGATCCTGCAACAGTTGACCTTCCAGGAGTCCCGGTCCTTGATCAGATCATCCAGGTGCTTCTTGGCGTTCACCTTGAGCACTGCAAACGAAACAAAGCGTTATTTTCGGCATACCAAACAAACAAAGGGGCGACAAGCAGCAGCTAACAAGGCGGCACCCATTACCAGATAATTCCCGGTCCTTTCGACCCAATTCCTCTCCTGCTCGCCGCCCGGACTCCAGCGCACCGGCGAGCTGTTGGCTGAGCTGCTCCTTCTCTTGTCGGAGGCGCGCCACCTCCTCCTCCAAGTCTGCGTGAATCATAAACTGGTCAGTAAAGCAAACTACACAAGTACGCAAAGCTGCTCGGAGCGTGTGACTAACCTTCTCGCTGCCGGTACTGGTCGGCCAAGCGACGAGTGAGGTCGAGACGACGCTCCTCTTGGGCGCTCATCTCGGCCACCTTCTCCCCGACTTCCGACCGCAGCCGGTCTACCTCCGCGGCCAGGGCCTTGTTCTCGGCCACGACGCCTTCTATCTGGTCAAAGCACCGTTTCCGGTACTTTGCCGTTTTCATTGCGCCCTACAAAGCGAACATATAACGACCATGCAAGACAAGGCATAGAATGTACAGCAGTAGAAAAAGTCGCTTACCTTGACTTCGTCGACGAGGCGCTTGGCCGCGCGCTCCACCCTGGCGGCCTCCTCGGTCTCGGCGAGCTCCTCATGCCCGATAAAGTGATCCCCGCGTTGGCGCCACACATACACGTGTTGGCGGCCATCACGGGGACGACCCTCAATCTCTTCCACCTCGTCACCGGAGGCCGCCCGGGTTTCCTCCTCCTGCGCTGCGTCACCCTCGGTGGTCAATGTGGCTAGATCAGATTAGTTATCCTTGTCACTATTAGTTATTTTATATATCTTTTATGTGACACTTATCCCTGTATGAAGAGTTAGATATACGTTCTCAATTATACATGCAATGATAGATGCTCAATCTCATATTCTATTCTATAATCAATAGTGATGATTGCTAATCCCTTCCCAGTGGTAAAAATATAAATAACGATACCTGGAATACTTCCCGGTTAAAATGCTGCATCGGTATTAATCTATGCGCTTGCAGATCCCATTCATTATTTATTTAGAAGAGCAATTGCATATTTCTATACCGCGTCTCTCATGTCATGCTGGGGATGACAACTTGGCTTAAGTGGTGTGAGGGATAGGTTTCGCATTTTTTGCACCGTTACTAGATTTAGAGAACTTAGTCTACTTTTGGTAATGATGTTAAGAATACCCAACAAGCATTTTTGGCGCCGTTACCGGGGAAGGTTGATTACTAATCAGGAATGGAATAAAAGATTTTGAGTTATCATTCGCATCACTAATATGATTGAGCTTATCTATTCTCTCATACAGTTTTACCCTGATATTTTTCTATTTTATCTTATGCAGGGGAATGTATGAATAGAAGACATCTTCCAGGAAATTTTGTTGATAATCCCGAAGCTTTATTCAAGAAGACTAGAGCCAAGCTCAAGAAGAGATCATCAACACTTCAGCAAGAAGCTTCATCCAATCAAGAAGATCACCGGAACTTGTCTACGCTACAAAGGAAAAGAATACTACGTGGGCACTCTGCTCAACAAACTTCCTAGCTAAGTTCTTTCCCATGGACAAGACCAATGCTCTTCGTGGGAAGATTACAAGTTTTCAGCAACAAAATGATGAATCTGTTCCAGAAGCATGGGAGCGCTTCCAAGACTACATCCTAGAATGTCCCCATCATGGAATGGAAAGTTGGCTATTGATGCAGACGTTTTATCATGGGCTCGGCAACAGTGCCCGAGAAACCATGGATGCTGCAGCTGGAGGAGCATTCTTATCACTTACAATACCACAAGCCACAGCTCTTGTGGAGAAGATGGCGTCCAATCAAAGCTGGAATGAAGAGAGGACCCAGACACGCAAGAGAGGTGGAGGTATGCATCAGCTGAAGGAGGTAGACATGCTGTCGGCAAAGCTAGACCTGCTCATGAAGAAGCTCGACGATAGAGCTGGAGATAAGAAGGAAGTTATGCACATCTACGACTCTCACATGACTTGTGAGGAGTGTGGAGACACTGGACATTTAGGCAACCACTGCCCTGAGATGCTTGAGGATGTGAACTACATCAACAATAACAGCAACAACTACTACAACCGTCCTCAACAAAATCAAGGTTGGAATCAATAGAGGCCTAACTACTCAGGTAATTATCAAGGTAACAATTCTTACAACAACAATAATAATTTTCCACCTCTAAGAGAGTTAGTATCTAATCAAGGAAAGCTAATAGATAACCTATCTAAGAAATTGGCATCTAATGATAAAATGCTAGAAAATATAAGTAATAGAATGGATAATTTCTCTACTGCCATCAAGAATCAAATTAGCTTTAATAAAATGATTGAATCTCAGTTAAATCAAATAGCTGCTACTGTTCCTGCTACAAACCCCGGTATACCATCACAACCGAAAGGATTAGAATATGCAAATCTTGTAGACATGTTTGATGCAGGTAATTGGAGTAACCCCGTCACTGAATTCTCTACTGACCTTCTGCCGGTCAAGAGAGGCGATCCAGGACGCCCCGTCATCCCGATCTCCATCGGCATGGTGGACGTTCTAGAAGCACTCTGCGACTTTGGCTCCAGCGTCAACATTATACCCAGGGTACTCTATGAAAAATTCTTTACATATCCTTTATTAGAAACAACCATGTGTTTGCAGTTTGCAGATCAGACGATAACTTTTCCAAAAGGAATATTGAAGAACCTTTGTGTCCGAGTTGGTACCTTGTATGCCCTAGCAGACTTCGTAGTGGTAGAGACCGGAAATGATGAAAAAGCACCCATCATCTTAGGGAGGCCATTCTTGAACACCACGGGAGCTATCATCTACGCTAGTGCTGCCAAAATCAGTTTCTACGTCAAAGGGAGGAAGGAGACATTTTTCTTCAAGAACAAGATTACACAAATTCCAGATCAGTCCAGACGTCAATCAAGGAAGAGGACCAACAGGAGGAACAGGAACAAGCAAGTGTGGGCCGAGTCAGCTAAGATGGTCACTGTAGTTCATGGAGGCCAAGATCATCAACTTAAGTCACCGCTTTTGACCAAGAAGGACGACCCAGGAATGCCAAGCATCTACTACTCCATCAATGGATACAACTTCTACAAGGCAACTTCTGACACCGGATCGGGCGTCAACATAATGGCCGCAGTCACCTATCGGCTCTTGTTCGGAACCATGCCTCTAAGACCAACATACATTCAGCTCCAGATGGCAGATCAGACATTTCGAGAAGTTAAAGGAATAATAACTGATATCCCAGTCAAAATAGACGATCACTTTGTCTACACAGACTTTCAAGTTATTGACATGGGAGAAGACGAGTATGATCCACCCATCATCCTTGGAAGACCGTTCCTCAGCACCGTTAAAACAATTATCTACATTAGAACCGGAGAAGTCCATATGCACTTCCCCTCAGAGAAGGTACGCCGCTACTTTACTGACCCTAACTATATCGTTGAAGAATCTAAGCAGGTAAGGAAAAGACGCAACCGTAACCTGAGGAGGCAGATCATCAAGGATGGATGGGCAGACTACGAAGGAGAAGTTGTAAGGTCAGAAGACGTAGAGTTTAAACAGAATTATCGAAAGGAGATTGAAGCACCAAGTCAGGTGTGGAAAATAAAGATAACTATACAAGAAGAGGAGGCGCTGCCGGAAGTACCGACTACGCCATCCAATGAACCTCAGGACGATTGAAAAAATGGAGAGTCCCGTTCGGAGGACTTAAAAACACCGAACGCCTTGCCAAGAGGTAAACTTGGTAGTTATCCTTTCCCTATCAATTATTTCAAATAGTTTACTTAGTTAATCATGTTCATGCTATCCTAAAAAGAAAATAAAAATGTGAAAAAACAGTAAGCCCCATGTGAGTAGACGAGTGGCATAAAACCCATAAGTACATTCACTGTGGTGGCATAAAATTAAAATAAATATTTTTTCTGCTTTATAAAATGAAAATATAAAAATAGGGAGTAATAATTATTAAGGAGTCTCAACATGATAAAGGCTAGATATTTATGCTAACACTTAATCAGTTCCACAAGCTTTGTTGTCTATTTGAGCTCCACAGAATCTAAGAATCAAGAAGACTAGTAGACGGAGGACATTCTAATCGCTGTCAGAATGCTGCTGACTTTCAAATACACCTCTGACACCTGCTAGCTACATCAAGAGAAATTACGTCAAAATTCAGCTTGGGGGAGAGCACCCCCATTTATCTCGATAAGTATTTCTTTCTATCTATCTTTATACTTATATTATATTAGAATACATAACTATGAAAAACCAAATAAAGATTTTATGCCTATATATATATATATCTTTTGCTTAGTATGTTTAATAAATAAATAAAGTGGCTATGCTAATCTGTATCTAAATAAAACTTAAGCATGGATATGATGAATAGTTGCTCTGCCTAATTTGAACATTTTAAGTTCTCTCTCAAGTTTAGACATAACTGTTATAATTTAAAGCTTGCTCTAGACCTAAACTTGTGGGATGAAAACTTGATCTGAAGTCTAAGTTGTTAACGGATATGATATGGGAAGGTTGAGCTGTTGTTTATCTGTTCCTAGAGATGCTAGAATTCTAGAGAATTTTATCTTTGAAAATCTTTAAAATGTTGCATGATGAGTTCCTGTATGATGAGAGTTTAAATTCCTACCACAGCCATATATACATGCTTGCTAGACTTTGAGCCACACATTTACTTTTTACTGCTTATGGAGCTTGTCATGTGGTTAAATCAAGATTTCACTTGCACGTTCACTCATATATGCTACTTCTACTCCGGAAGTACCATCCACATATATCCATCCATTTCCATCTCCAGAATCACCCAAAAATATTCTACTCCTAATCCGAGAGAGAATAGCCAAAATTATTTCTGTTTTCCCTTGTGAAATAAATGCTCAAGTTATCTTGTTACTACCACTTGCTACATTATCTCAAGAGTTGAGTGCTCTAAAAAAATGAGGAAATAAAAAGGAGCAAGTGCTCGGAACCTCGAAAGAAAAGAAAAAGTGAGACGAGAGTTAAAAATAGACAAGTGTCCGACAGTAGAATTAGGGGTACAAGATACCCACCTGAGAGAAAAGAAAATATAGAGCATCTCATTCTCCTCAAAAAGTTCCAAAAAGCAAGAAATGAATGTATCCCCTCAAAGAGCAAAAGTAGAATTAGACTTTCACCGTTGTTATCACCATCATCACCATACACCATTCATTCGCCACACATGCACATCTTGATTAAACTTATTGATTTGTTTCTTTGGATCCATGGTTTGACTATACAATAAATGTCTTGTAAGTACGTATACTTTATTTCCCACCTATGAGCTCTAGATATTAAAGCCTTATTAGAGTAGGGTGAGAGAGAAGACAATGTTACTATGCTTTATGCCACAAATATCATATATATTGAGAGAAGGCATATACCATCACTTCCTTGGTAAGGATCCAGAAATACCACAAAAGAGAGATCTGAGAGAGAGTCATACAAGGAATCTCTAAGTTTTATTTGAAAATCTACAAAAGCACCAGAGCTATAGCTGATCAAGAATAAGAGACATGGCACTTGACTAGACTGTTCTATCTTTTAACTACTCAAGACAGAAGTGACGGTTACAAGTCCCATGGTGAAGGTAAAGTAAGTAAGTTTTAAGTCTTGACAGTTTACTATAACTCATAGATAAGATCTTATTTAAAAAGCATGTGTACCGTCAATTTTTAAAAGATATTGCAACAACTTATGATCCATAGCTGAGTCTATCCTTGCACAGGGACGAGCAAGAGGTAAGCTTGGGGGAGTTTGTTGACGGTCCTTAAGTATCAAATTTAATTATCAAATAAATAAAGAAAAGGATCCAAATGAAATCAACATCCAGACTTAGGGTTTTATGTGACAGAATTCCATGAGTTTTGGTGTTTGTCTATTTCTGTAGGGGGTTATCAGGAAATATGGAAGAAAGGCCCACACATCGGGATTACATAGAGATATTAACGTGCCGCGCAATTATCTTACATCTAGAAGACTCCAGAAGCCACGAGACCGAAGCGGAGGCGAAACGGGGCTTGACTCTGTGCGCCCGCCTGTAACACCCTAGGTGTTAAGCATGCACTTAGTCTCACCAAAGTCATGCATAAGCATTTCCATCAAGCATAAGCATCATGAGCATGACACTCTTTTCAAATTATGATTTTATGTGCTTCATTTCATGTGTTTTAAATATGTTAAAAATATGATACTTGCTTCTAAAATTGTGAAAAATTCAAATTAGGATGATTTATGTGTGAGAAGAATTTAGAATATTTTTGTGCAATTTTTGGAGCTATGGAATCTGAGAAATGGAATTTATACAAAAATATCCAAAAAGGATTTAATTAAAACCTAGAACTAAGTTTTAACTTGTAATTCAAATTCTGTTTGGAATTTGGTCTTGCTTGTTAAAGCAAAGTGGTAGAGTTTTTGTTTTGGAACAACTTTGCTTTTGGGTGAAAATGGTGAAAATGATTTGAAAGTGGTCAAAATGCTTTTGGAAGAGGATTTGAGAAAAGAAATTCAAAAAAAAAATGGAAAAGGGAAAAGGGGGCGCTAGCAGGCCGCGGCCTCGCTTCTGGCCCACTGGCCGAAGCCGGCTCGGCCCGCCCGCGCTCTCCCCTCCCCCTTCCCCGCGCTCGCGCCCGCGTCCGCGCGCGGACGGCCTCGCCGCGACGCCGTGGCGCGCCGGCAGGACTCGGCCGCCGCGTGGCGGGCATGCGACGGCGTGGAGACGCCCTGGTCGGCCACCAGGTGCCCCCGGTCGCGCTCGCCTCCGCCCCCGCTCCCATTTGCGCCCCTCAGCTCTCTCTCTCTCTCGCTCTCTCGCTCTCGCGCAGCGCTCGCCGCTCCGCCGCACGCCATAGCCGCCGACGGCTCGGAGCTCCTCTCCCGGCCAGCTCCGGCCCTCTCCTTCCCCTTCGCGACCACCACCGGCTCCGCCTTGTCCTTCCGCGTCGCGTGCTTGCGCTCTTCCGCGCTTGGTAAGCCCTGCGTGTCCGCTAGAGCTCACCGGAGTAAGTCGGAGCTCCGGCGACCTCTCGGCTCGCACGGTTCTCCCTCTTCTCTCTGTCTCTGCTTGCGCTCGTAGGTGCTTTGGGTCCGCCTTAACCTCGCGCACCTTTTCCCGTTAGTGGCTCACGCTCTACCGCCGTGAAACGGCCGGACCACGGCGAGCAGCGCCGCCGCGTCCGCCATTCACGACGGCGAGGTAGTTCCGGTGCTCGTCCGGTGCCAAAGAGGGTACGGCTGGACTCGTCTCGTTCGCGCGAAGCCGTAGGTGCTCACGGTGTCGCCGGAAACCTCACCGGCGGCGAGATTCCGGCCGATCTTTGGCCGCGGGGTCACGGGGTGGATGACAGGTGGGGTCCTCTGACTCGCGTGTCCCGCCTGTCAGTGACTCCGAGGGAATGGATCTGGGTGCGTTTAGTGTTTTAGGTGGTTTTCCGTTTTAAAAGTTTTTCCAGAAAATGATTTAAATGTTCAAAAATCCATATCTTGATGAATATAGCTCCAAAAATGGTGAAATAAATTTTGGTGTGTTCCTTATTTCCAGATCTATATCCTAGTATGATTGCATGTCATGTTTGAATAACTTTTCTGTGTAAGTATAATTAATCCATGTTTTTGTTAAACTTGGAAAATGCATAGTAAATGAAATATGGCTCAGAAAAATGTGAAACTTGTTTTGCTGGCTCTGCATGTGTGTTTACTCACGGAGAAAATATTGTTACATGTTATTTGGTGTACAAATGAATTTATGGTAATTTAAATGCTTGCATGGCAGTACTTTATGATTTTTAATAATTAATTGAGTCATGCAATGAATCTGGAAAATTTTGTGGATGTTTCTTATGATATTAGACAAATTGTAAAAATATGAAATCTGTTGTTTGACACTTATACCTCAGTAGGGTGATTATACTTACTTCATTACTTAATCTTGTGATTTTTGTGGTTCAAAATAAGTAACCAAAAATTATGAAAAATTTACAGTGGACTTTATGATTAACTAGTAGTCTCCTGTAATTTTTCTAGAATTTATTGATGAACAGAATTGCATGTGATTTTTAATGAGCTTAGAAATGAATAAAGAAAATTTTGAATGGTTGTGTATGTGGGTTGAATGGACTAAGTTGGGTTGGGTGTATTTTTGAAGCATCATGTAGGTTGCTGATGTCATTTGAAAAGTAATTATAGAAGAGAATGTAATAGGTGCTTGATTCAATTGTTTATTCTTGGATGATGTTGACTACCTTGTAATAAGCATGACCAAGTGCATTACCTATGCATCATAACATGACTCCTTTGGTACTCTCTCATATAAGCATCCACTCGGGCATCCCGCACTCCACTCATGAGCATATATGCATCATACAGGCTCGCAGGAGAACGAGGTGGGAACCGAGGAACCCGAGGAGCTTCAGGAGCAGGAACCTCCGGAAGCACAAGAGCCCGGAGAGGAACTGCAGGAGTGTCCGGATCACAGACCCAGCACGTTTGAGAAAGGCAAGCCCCGGAGCATTCTAAGTCTCCCTATTCTCGCTAACTTATATAAAGTGCTATACTTATTCTACTGTATTGCATATTAAGTGATAGGAGTTGCCTGATACCGTTGCTGCATATGTACTCCTTGTTATCCCTACTCGTTATCTACCTTGTCCTAGGTAGATAGGCGCGGAGTCTATGCTTAGCTTGCTTAGTCCGGTAGAAGTCGGGTGATGTCCTGTCACCTGCGAGATATAGGTGGATACCTGCTTGATTAAGCAGTGGTTGCTGGGGAAAGAAATAACCAAGTGTGGAATGTAATTGGAGACCGGGCAGGGTCTTATGGTGGGTTGACCATGGTGCCCCTGCCTGTGTCGATTAAGGACCGATCGTTGACGGCCCTCTTGTCATGTTGAACGCATGCCCCACACTTAGCTGGAAGGATAAGTCGTTCCGACCGCGAAGCCTGAACACTATCCGGGCCGGGAATCGAGCCGCCATGCGCTGTATTGGTGGTGGTTGAGGAGAACGACGAGGGCGCGGCGCGCAACCTTGGTATACCTTGGATACCTCGGTCGCCGGAACGGTCCTCGGGTACTGGCGGTGCCTGCCGAACCCGCGAATTGGTCCTGGATAGTGTAATACGGTGATCTGTAGCTCACTTGATCAGTGAGTGTGGTTTGTGTGGGGAATACCTCGCCAGCTGGTTAGAAATCGATTCGAATCGCCATCGCTCCTGGATAGTGAGCACTTGACATGAGCCCTGTCCTCGTAGTAAGGACTATGGAACACTTGGGTTATAATGAAACGGGTTTATGACTGCTGTGATGAGGTACTATCATAGTCTCATACTTGCTTGTAATAGCACAGGAGCAAACCTAGATAATAGATAATGATACTTTCAACTTGAGCAGATTAAAAGAAGGAAAGATTTATGTAGGTTCGGGTAATAAAACCTTGCGGTCTTTGCAAAATGGTTGTCAGCTACCCCACTAAATAGCCTTCATGATCCTTGATGAGTCTTTATTTTAAGTTTATGACGGGTAAGTCTAGCTGAGTACCTTCTTGTACTCAGGGTTCTATTCCCATGTTGTTTTGCAGATGGTCAAATGTATTATGGTTATTGCATCCTCTGTCTGTACCCAGCTATGGGGGATGACTAGACCAAGGGCAATGGTCACTCCGTCTCTTCCTTTGCTTTTGGTGGGAATGACCGAACTATGGCACTGTATCAGACTTATCGTGTGTGTTGTAATTTCAAACTATGAAACTTCCGCTACTTGAAGAACTTGGTTTGTAATAACTTTAAGCACTCCGGTGTATTTTATGAATGTTGTAATCTGGATGTGCTTGTGGATGGCGACCGCTAAACTTATTACGATCTTGGCTGTCTATGCGAGGTGTGGTTTGAAATCCTTCGAGATTTCACGGACTACCGGGATTATATGGGCTTAAGCGTGATAGTTCGACTATGCAAACGGTCACTATTAGGCTTAATCTCTTATAATTTGGTCGGTTCTGTTACAGCTGGCATCGGAGCAAGGTTTAGCGAGTTACTGTTCATAAGTACGTTTTAAACAAAAATCTAAACCGGTTTAGTAAAAGATTTTAGTAATTAATAAAGATCAAGGTGTTAAACTAAGTTTTGGAAAAATTATCTAGTGTGCCATGGTCATATCCTTTATGCCCAGTTAAGGACTCTAAGGTGGCTAGCTAAGTACTGACTTGGGGGTTAATGCATCATATTTTTATTTCGTCGCTCATACGGCGTGCAATAGTATGAGTGCCATTCAATTGAGTGGTAATGTATGGATCAATTCTTCCTCTACGCCATGGTAAGTGGGAGTTGTGAGAGCATGATCGGATACACTGCCGGTCTAGGGAAGCGTTGTCAGGTGCTGTGTCATGCACGCGTGTTGGTGTGTCTTGGGAACAGTACCGCATGCTGGGAATTCCGTCCTGAGAGGCGATGCCGTCATTAGGGCGATGATGTGGGTAGTGACACGTCACATGCATGGACGGGTGTCTGTGTATGTGAAGTGTATAGTTTTAAATTTTTGTTATGCATGACCATACTGTGGGTGGGCTGAAATGAGTTTTCTGCAGGTACACTAACCACGTTCTCGCTTAGAACGCTAGTTACGTTATGAGAGAACGTTGTGTGCCACCGCATATACCGCTTAGTGTTAACCTTTGTTTTCTAAGTTTGTGAGATCGTAAGTTCGTGCATGCATCATGTTCATTTCATATCCTTGCTTACTTTCCCCCTTAATTTAATCTGTCCCAATTCTAAATAAAATAATTAAAGGTAATCCTCGCTCTTACCCACGGTATTCCATTTGCAGCAGATGGCACGCACTAGACTCACAGCTCGCAAGTCCACTGGTGGGCGGGCCCCTCGCCGTCCGTTGGCAGCTAGGAGCTCGCGACATAAGAGCAAGTTCCTAGAGGAGTTTGGGATGCCCACTTTGCTTTGGAGGGTACTCAGTTCGATGGGGTATCCCGAAGGAAGGGAGCCTCGCTACTATTGGGATAAGGAGCCGCTTGGTGACGAGACCCTGGTGGGGATTGAGGCAGTTGTCCCTACGAGTGGAGGAGACCCTGCATGGGGCGGCTGGGTGTATGAGTCCCGAGGTGTCACGCCTTTCCACGGTGCCAGCAGGGCAGCTTTCGCAGTTTTGAGGGACCTCATGGAGAGGTTTCCACAGGAGCTGGCCCACGCCTTCGCTGGGGTGTTTCCCCGGGGTGACCCCTACACTTCGGTGTGGGATCAGTCCGAGGTGAATGCTCTAGAGAGGAGTGCGGATGAGGACCAGCACAGTGACAGTGCAGCTATGAGTGCCATGTACGCGTTGATGAAGACCTATGGAGGCCTGGAGCGTTGTTTGGGTCGCTTGTCCGGGTCTCTTCTCACCGTCCAGGATGAGAAGCGTCAGTTGCAGCGTGAGTTTGACTCTGAGGTTGAGAGGCTACAGGCAGAGTTGGCTCGTGTGACCAGAGAGAGGGACCAGGCAGTCCAGAAGAACAGTGAGCTAAGTCAGGACCTGCTTGCAGTACGGGAGCAGAAGGACAGGGTGACTACTGCTCACAGGAACTGCGAGCGCATGCTAGTCCATGTGCTTGGACAGAGGAATGAAGCCTGGCACGAGGAGGACACTTTGAGGGCCCGACAGCTAGAGCTAGAGCAGCAGCTAGCTAATGTCGAGGAGTACAATGAGAACTTGCATGAGGAGATCCACCAGCTGCATAACCAGCTCCACCCTCACCACCTACCTGGAGCAGCGGAGCTAGACTCTGAGGACGAGATGGACGCGGATCCCGAGATAGGAGCAGCTGCTAGTGGTGACGAGGATGAGGATGGCTCTGGCATGGACAGTGACCACAGCGAGTAGATGCTAGGGCTCTAGAGCTAGTCTTCCCTCTTTTGTGATGTATGTTGCGTGGCATGTCATGTACTTTTGGATCTGGGCTGTGTAAGACTTTATGAGTTGATACTGAAAGTCCAGTGTATGTATGCTGGCAAGTTGGATGTACGCGGACCTTGTTGCGTGAATGTTAAGTAATCTGTTAGTGATGTTGTGCGTGGATAATGAGTTGTTGTGCCTTTGTTTATTGTGTGAATTTATTCCTTCAGTAAATTCAGTATGGCACGATTTTGCACATTTTCTACCGATTGATGGCAACTCCTAACGATTGCTTATCATTGGCGTATGCAGATGGTACAAACACGTGGCGGGGGTAGCAGCAATCCGGGCCTTGGAACAGGTACATCCGGAGGTGGGGCTCAACGGATTGAGGACAGAGCACCAACACCGCCACCGCCACCACCGCCTCCCCCGTACACTGCGGATGTGTTTTTCGCGCAGTTTCTGGGAAGCCAACGCAACATGGAACAGATGCAGCGCAACATGGAAGAAGCTTTGCGCAACATAGCTGACAACACCCGTCGTGGAGATAATCAGGGTGGTCGGGAGGTCAACCAGTACAGTTCGTTCAAGGACTTCTTGGATACCAAGCCACCAATCTTTAAGGAGGCCTTGGAACCGCTCGAGGCAGATGAATGGATCAATACCATGGAGCAGAAGTTTCGTCTTCTTCGGATGACAGAAGAACTCAAGGCTGAATATGCGGCACATCAGTTGCAAGGACCCGCTGGGATTTGGTGGTCCCATCACCGTACCACCTACCCAGAGGGGACACCAATCACCTGGAACCGCTTCACCACCGCTTTCCGGGGAAATTACATTCCTCCTGGTGTGGTTGAAATGAAGGTTGGGGAGTTCATGAGGCTGTCCCAGGGGACGAAATCTGTGAAAGAATATCTACATGCCTTCAATAATCTCGCTCGATATGCCCCTGAGTTTGTAAACACGGAGGCCAAGAAGATTGCCAGTTTCCAGAGAGGCTTGAATCCAAAGATGCTGAAGACCATGGGTACAGGGGCCAGGGCTACTTTCAATGCCTATATCAGTGACTGCCTGACCCAAGAGAACAATAACAACAACTACAGTGCATCCAAGTCACGTAAAAGGGCTTTTGAAGCTGGATCATCCCAGTCCAGGGCACCAGTGACAGGGCGACAGCAGTATCGTCCCCCTGCCCCAGGTGCTAGGTTCCGACCGCCGCAGAGAAGGAACACCGGACATCCAACACAGCAGAAGCCGTACAAGGTGGCGATAGCTCCTGCCAAGCCAAAGGCAATTCAGGCCGCAGCACCTGCCGCCAACAATGCGCCCAAGGGTCCATGCTATAACTGCCACAAGATGGGGCACTTTGCTAAGGAATGTCCCTACCCCAAGAGGCAGCAGCCAACATATCCAGCTCGTGTGCATCATACCTCGATTGAGGAAATCCCGGAAGGAGAACTGGTAACAGCTGGTATGTTTTCTGTCAACCAACATCTTGCAGTTGTTTTGTTTGATTCTGGATCGTCGCATTCATTCATGAGCCAAGCATTTGCACAAAGGCATAGTCAACCAGTTACAGATCTGGGCTATGGCTACCGCATCAGCTCAGCAGGGGCAGATGTGTTGACCAATAAAGTGGTCCGAGGGGCAACCCTGGATGTAAGTGGCCGAGTTTTCCGGGTAAATCTAGTGGTCATGCCTGGGTTAGTTTTGGATGTTATCATGGGCATGAACTGGATGAGAGAATGGGATGCGGTCATAGATACTGGAAAGAGGATGTTGTCTCTCAGAGAACCACAGGGCAGTAACTCTTTTCAAGTACCTCTGCCCCGTCGTCTTGACTTTGCTAGCATCTCCTGTGCTACGCACGTGGTTCCTTTACCACAGATCCCAGTAGTCTGTGAGTTTCCCGATGTGTTTCCCGAGGAGTTACCAGGACTTCCCCCAGATAGGGAGGTAGAGTTTGTAATCGAGTTGATACCAGGTACATCACCAATATCTAGAAGGCCGTACCGGATGCCACCAAACGAACTCGCAGAATTGAAGAAACAACTAAAGGAGTTACTAGAAAAAGGGTTCATCCGGCCTAGCTCGTCGGAATGGGGTTGTCCAGCGTTGTTTGTGAAAAAGAAGGATCAGTCGTTGCGCATGTGCGTGGACTATCGTCCACTCAATGGAGTGACAATCAAAAATAAGTATCCCTTGCCAAGGATTGACATCCTGTTTGATCAATTGTCCAAGGCAAGAGTGTTCTCTAAGATAGATTTGAGATCCGGGTATCACCAAATCAAGATTCGTCCGCAAGATATCCCGAAGACTGCTTTTTCCACCAGATATGGGTTGTACGAGTATCTTGTCATGTCCTTTGGGTTGACAAATGCTCCTGCATACTTTATGTATCTGATGAATTCAGTCTTTATGCCAGAATTGGATAAGTTTGTTGTGGTGTTTATCGATGATATCCTGGTGTATTCAGAAAATGAGCAAGATCACGCCGAACATCTGAGAATCGTGCTGACACGATTACGAGAGCATCAGTTATATGCCAAGTTCAGCAAGTGTGAGTTCTAGTTGAAGAAAGTTCCGTTCCTAGGGCACATTTTGTCTGAAGAAGGGATTGCCGTGGATCCGTCAAAAGTGCAGGAAGTCATGGACTGGAAGGCACCAACTTCTGTCTCGGAAGTTAGAAGTTTTCTTGGTCTGGCCGGGTATTATCGTCGTTTTATACCTGACTTCTCCAAGATTGCTAAGCCAATGACAAGTTTGCTACAAAAGGATCATAAGTTCGTCTGGACGGAGGGGTGTGAGTTAGCCTTCCGCACCTTGCGAAAGTTGCTAACCACTGCTCCCGTTCTGGCACAACCTAATATAGAGAAGCCTTTTGATGTGTTTTGTGACGCATCGAAGAGTGGCCTGGGGTGTGTGTTGATGCAAGATGGCAGGGTGATAGCTTATGCTTCCCGACAGTTGAGAAAGCATGAAGTCAACTATCCAACGCACGACCTTGAGTTAGCAGCAGTAGTACATGCTTTGAAGATCTGGAGACATTATCTGCTAGGAAATAAGTGTCACATTTACACCGATCACAAGAGTTTGAAGTACATCTTCACTCAGTCCGAGCTGAATATGAGGCAACGACGGTGGTTAGAGCTAATCAAGGATTATGACCTGGAAGTTCACTATCATCCAGGCAAAGCTAATGTGGTCGCAGATGCTTTGAGTCGCAAACCGCACTATCAAATGGTTCAACCGTTGTTTGAAGATGGGTTCAATCTTATGCATCCTGAGGTCTTATCACATACAACTCAGTTGTTCACTCGAGAGTCAAGTCATTGAAGGTCAGAAAACAGACAAGGGTATTTTTCCACATCAAAGAGAAGATCAAAGATGACCCAAAGACTCAGTTTCGGGTTGATGAGAAGGGGGTACTGTGGTTTCAACAGCGGTTAGTGGTCCCGAAAGATCGGGAGTTGAAGAATCGCATCATGGATGAAGCCCATCTCTCTAAGCTTTCTATTCATCCTGGCAGTAGCAAAATGTATCAAGATCTAAGGCCCCACTTTTGGTGGACCAAGATGAAGAAAGAAATAGCAGCTTATGTGGCCCGTTGTGACACGTGTTGCAGGGTTAAGGCCATTCATATGAAACCTGCAGGTCTGTTGCAACCGTTATCAGTTCCGGAGTGGAAATGGGAAGAGGTCAGTATGGACTTTATCACGGGTTTACCAACCACAAGGAAGGGGAATGACTCGATTTGGGTAATCATAGATCGATTGACCAAATCGGCCCATTTCATCCCTGTGAAGACTCGTTACCGACCTCCTGAGTATGCCGATATATATATGGCTGAGATTGTCAAGTTGCATGGTATTCCCAAGACAATCATATCGGATAGAGGACCGCAGTTCACTGCTCACTTCTGGGAGCGCATGCATAAGAGCTTGGGGACCAGTCTGATAAGAAGCACGGCGTATCATCCCCAGACTTCAGGTCAAACCGAGAGGTTAAATCAAGTGTTAGAAGATATGCTGAGGGCCTGTGTGCTATCATCCAAGGGATCATGGGAATCGTGGTTACCTTTGGCTGAATTCTCCTACAATAATAGTTATCAAGAGAGCATCAAGATGGCCCCGTTTGAAGCTTTGTATGGTCGAAGATGTCGAACTCCGTTAAACTGGGTTGAACCTGGTGAAAGAAGATACTATGGTATCGACTTTGTGAATGATGCCGAGAAAAAGGTGCAGATTATACAGCAACATATGCAAGCAGCGCAATCACGACAGAAGAGTTATGCTGATAAGAGAAGAAGGCCACTTGAATTCAACATAGGTGACTATGTGTACCTCAAGGTTACGCCAATGAAGAAAGTTCAACGTTTCCGAGTTCGGAGCAAGCTTGCACCCAGATATGTGGGACCGTACCAAGTGCTAGAGAGGAAAGGCCCAGTGGCCTATAAGATTCAGTTACCTGAAGAGATGAGCTCGATCTTTCCGGTCTTCCATGTGTCGCAACTACGGAAATGTTTGAAAGTGCCTGAGCAAAGAGTTGAACCTCGAGGGATCAAGATAAAAGCAGACCTAGAGTATAAGGAGCAGCTAGTGGGGATTGTGGATACCAAGGAGCGAGTAACCCGAAACAAAGTTGTCAGAACTTATAAAGTGGTGTGGAGTCATCATGACGATAGGGATGCCACCTGGGAAACAGAGGATTACTTAAAAACAGTTTATCCAAAATTTCACAAGAAATGGTTAGTAACCCAAAATCTCGGGACGAGATTTCCCTAAGGGGGGAAGGGCTGTAACACCCTAGGTGTTAAGCATGCACTTAGTCTCACCAAAGTCATGCATAAGCATTTCCATCAAGCATAAGCATCATGAGCATGACACTCTTTTCAAATTATGATTTTATGTGCTTCATTTCATGTGTTTTAAATATGTTAAAAATATGATACTTGCTTCTAAAATTGTGAAAAAATCAAATTAGGTTGATTTATGTGTGAGAAGAATTTAGAATATTTTTGTGCAATTTTTGGAGCTATGGAATCTGAGAAATGGAATTTATACAAAAATATCCAAAAAGGATTTAATTAAAACCTAGAACTGAGTTTTAACTTGTAATTCAAATTCTGTTTGGAATTTGGTCTTGCTTGTTAAAGCAAAGTGGTAGAGTTTTTGTTTTGGAACAACTTTGCTTTTGGGTGAAAATGGTGAAAATGATTTGAAAGTGGTCAAAATGCTTTTGGAAGAGGATTTGAGAAAAGAAATTCAAAAAAAAAATGGAAAAGGGAAAAGGGGGCGCTAGCAGGCCGCGGCCTCGCTTCTGGCCCACTGGCCGAAGCCGGCTCGGCCCGCCCGCGCTCTCCCCTCCCCCTTCCCCGCGCGCGGACGGCCTCGCCGCGACGCCGTGGCGCGCCGGCAGGACTCGGCCGCCGCGTGGCGGGCATGCGACGGCGTGGAGACGCCCTGGTCGGCCACCAGGTGCCCCCGGTCGCGCTCGCCTCCGCCCCCGCTCCCATTTGCGCCCCTCAGCTCTCTCTCTCTCTCGCTCTCTCGCTCTCGCGCAGCGCTCGCCGCTCCGCCGCACGCCATAGCCGCCGACGGCTCGGAGCTCCTCTCCCGGCCAGCTCCGGCCCTCTCCTTCCCCTTCGCGACCACCACCGGCTCCGCCTTGTCCTTCCGCGTCGCGTGCTTGCGCTCTTCCACGCTTGGTAAGCCCTGCGTGTCCGCTAGAGCTCACCGGAGTAAGTCGGAGCTCCGGCGACCTCTCGGCTCGCACGGTTCTCCCTCTTCTCTCTGTCCCTGCTTGCGCTCGTAGGTGCTTTGGGTCCGCCTTAACCTCGCGCACCTTTTCCCGTTAGTGGCTCACGCTCTACCGCCGTGAAACGGCCGGACCACGGCGAGCAGCGCCGCCGCGTCCGCCATTCACGACGGCGAGGTAGTTCCGGTGCTCGTCCGGTGCCAAAGAGGGTACGGCTGGACTCGTCTCGTTCGCGCGAAGCCGTAGGTGCTCACGGTGTCGCCGGAAACCTCACCGGCGGCGAGATTCCGGCCGATCTTTGGCCGCGGGGTCACGGGGTGGATGACAGGTGGGGTCCTCTGACTCGCGTGTCCCGCCTGTCAGTGACTCCGAGGGAATGGATCCGGGTGCGTTTAGTGTTTTAGGTGGTTTTCCGTTTTAAAAGTTTTTCCAGAAAATGATTTAAATGTTCAAAAATCCATATCTTGATGAATATAGCTCAAAAAATGGTGAAATAAATTTTGGTGTGTTCCTTATTTCCAGATCTATATCCTAGTATGATTGCATGTCATGTTTGAATAACTTTTCTGTGTAAGTATAATTAATCCATGTTTTTGTTAAACTTGGAAAATGCATAGTAAATGAAATATGGCTCAGAAAAATGTGAAACTTGTTTTGCTGGCTCTGCATGTGTGTTTACTCACTGAGAAAATATTGTTACATGTTATTTGGTGTACAAATGAATTTATGGTAATTTAAATGCTTGCATGGCAGTACTTTATGATTTTTAATAATTAATTGAGTCATGCAATAAATCTGGAAAATTTTGTGGATGTTTCTTATGATATTAGACAAATTGTAAAAATATGAAATCTGTTATTTGACACTTATACCTCAGTAGGGTGATTATACTTACTTCATTACTTAATCTTGTGATTTTTGTGGTTCAAAATAAGTAACCAAAAATTATGAAAAATTTACAGTGGACTTTATGATTAACTAGTAGTCTCCTGTAATTTTTCTGGAATTTATTGATGAACAGAATTGCATGTGATTTTTAATGAGCTTAGAAATGAATAAAGAAAATTTTGAATGGTTGTGTATGTGGGTTGAATGGACTAAGTTGGGTTGGGTGTATTTTTGAAGCATCATGTAGGTTGCTGATGTCATTTGAAAAATAATTATAGAAGAGAATGTAATAGGTGCTTGATTCAATTGTTTATTCTTGGATGATGTTGACTACCTTGTAATAAGCATGACCAAGTGCATTACCTATGCATCATAACATGACTCCTTTGGTACTCTCTCATATAAGCATCCACTCGGGCATCCCGCACTCCACTCATGAGCATATATGCATCATACAGGCTCGCAGGAGAACGAGGTGGGAACCGAGGAACCCGAGGAGCTTCAGGAGCAGGAACCTCCGGAAGCACAAGAGCCCGGAGAGGAACTGCAGGAGTGTCCGGATCACAGACCCAGCACGTTTGAGAAAGGCAAGCCCCGGAGCATTCTAAGTCTCCCTATTCTCGCTAACTTATATAAAGTGCTATACTTATTCTACTGTATTGCATATTAAGTGATAGGAGTTGCCTGATACCGTTGCTGCATATGTACTCCTTGTTATCCCTACTCGTTATCTACCTTGTCCTAGGTAGATAGGCGCGGAGTCTATGCTTAGCTTGCTTAGTCCGGTAGAAGTCGGGTGATGTCCTGTCACCTGCGAGATATAGGTGGATACCTGCTTGATTAAGCAGTGGTTGCTGGGGAAAGAAATAACCAAGTGTGGAATGTAATTGGAGACCGGGCAGGGTCTTATGGTGGGTTGACCATGGTGCCCCTGCCTGTGTCGATTAAGGACCGATCGTTGACGGCCCTCTTGTCATGTTGAACGCATGCCCCACACTTAGCTGGAAGGATAAGTCGTTCCGACCGCGAAGCCTGAACACTATCCGGGCCGGGAATCGAGCCGCCATGCGCTGTATTGGTGGTGGTTGAGGAGAACGACGAGGGCGCGGCGCGCAACCTTGGTATACCTTGGATACCTCGGTCGCCGGAACGGTCCTCGGGTACTGGCGGTGCCTGCCGAACCCGCGAATTGGTCCTGGATAGTGTAATACGGTGATCTGTAGCTCACTTGATCAGTGAGTGTGGTTTGTGTGGGGAATACCTCGCCAGCTGGTTAGAAATCGATTCGAATCGCCATCGCTCCTGGATAGTGAGCACTTGACATGAGCCCTGTCCTCGTAGTAAGGACTATGGAACACTTGGGTTATAATGAAACGGGTTTATGACTGCTGTGATGAGGTACTATCATAGTCTCATACTTGCTTGTAATAGCACAGGAGCAAACCTAGATAATAGATAATGATACTTTCAACTTGAGCAGATTAAAAGAAGGAAAGATTTATGTAGGTTCGGGTAATAAAACCTTGCGGTCTTTGCAAAATGGTTGTCAGCTACCCCACTAAATAGCCTTCATGATCCTTGATGAGTCTTTATTTTAAGTTTATGACGGGTAAGTCTAGCTGAGTACCTTCTTGTACTCAGGGTTCTATTCCCATGTTGTTTTGCAGATGGTCAAATGTATTATGGTTATTGCATCCTCTGTCTGTACCCAGCTATGGGGGATGACTAGACCAAGGGCAATGGTCACTCCGTCTCTTCCTTTGCTTTTGGTGGGAATGACCGAACTATGGCACTGTATCAGACTTATCGTGTGTGTTGTAATTTCAAACTATGAAACTTCCGCTACTTGAAGAACTTGGTTTGTAATAACTTTAAGCACTCCGGTGTATTTTATGAATGTTGTAATCTGGATGTGCTTGTGGATGGCGACCGCTAAACTTATTACGATCTTGGCTGTCTATGCGAGGTGTGGTTTGAAATCCTTCGAGATTTCACGGACTACCGGGATTATATGGGCTTAAGCGTGATAGTTCGACTATGCAAATGGTCACTATTAGGCTTAATCACTTATAATTTGGTCGGTTCTGTTACACGCCCAGGTGATCAGGGCGCCCGCCCACCTCCTGAGTCCAATCAGGACTCTGCTTCGTGGGAGATCTCCACCGACCTAAAGGATGAATCTAAACCATACAATCTATGTCGGTTTGATCCAACGGCCCGTATTCACTTGAAGGGACTATAAAACCAGACCCCCTGGCCCCTGGAGGAGAGAGCCTCTCAACCCTAATTCATTATTCTTCAAGGGAGAAGAAGCCTCTGATCAAGATTAGAGCCACCACATCAATTAGATATCTAGATTAGCATAGCTACATAGGATTAGAACTAGAAGGAGTCAATCTTCGATTGGTTTCCGGATCTGTCAAGAGGATTCTTGGTAATTCTCTAATTGTGCTTCTAATTACTTTCTAATTATCTTTGTTCTTCAATATTATGAATATGACTTTGTTCTACTTCAATATATTGCTTATGACTTTGCTCTACTTGCTTATATTCAAGATTATATTGTTCTTAGTTTACCATTGTTATGTACTTGGCTTAGTTAGATTGGATCTATATACATGCTTAGGATCGTATAGCGTTTATCCATCGGATCCATAGGTAAATGATAGATATTGTGTAGGCGTGGTGCTTATACCGTATTTATCTGCGATTATACCCAATATGCCAGATCGTGGGGTGGTTCGTGATAGTGACAGCTTCATTGATTCTTATATAGTCCCCCTCTCGTGTATTGGGCTGGCAGAGCAATATTATTACAGGGGAGTGATTGCTATGTTTCTCATTTACCTTGCTAATATCACTATGCATGGGCGTAGTCTTGTCTCGCAATGATTGCTAAGTATGCTTGCACTAACTATGATAATGCTAGAGTATATAGTTGAGAATAACTTAGGGAATATTCTTGTAGTTCGTTCTAATAGCATGCTAATGACTTTCTAGAGTATCTAATTGAGGTGCTTATCATATTTATTATGTGGCTAGATCAGATTAGTTATCCTTGTCACTATTCGTTATTTCATATATCTTTGATGTGACACTTATCCCTGTATGAAGAGTTAGATAAATGTTCTCCATTATACATGCAATGATAGATGCTCAATCTCATATTCTATTCTGTAATCAATAGTGATGATTGCTAATCCCTTCCCAGTGGTAAAAATATAAATAACGATACCTGGAATACTTCCCGGTTAAAATGCTGCATCGGTATTAATCTGTGCGCTTGCAGATCCCATTCATTATTTATTTAGAAGAGCAATTGCATATTTCAATACCGTGTCTCTCATGTCATGCTGGGGATGACAACTTGGCTTAAGTGGTGTGAGGGATAGGTTTGGCATTTTTGGCACCGTTACTAGATTTAGAGAACTTAGTCTACTTTTGGTAATGATGTTAAGAATACACAACATCCATGTCGAACTCCACAAGTATAGCAACTAGATTGTATAGCTCCCACAATCTCATGATCAATGTGACATAAATTATGTAAAGCATTAAACAATAAACAATGAGCACATTTAACACACAAGAATCATCATCCTTAATGTAGATGTCCCCAAGGCCGCTCCTGACCGTGAGCTTGGCTAGTATACTAGTTTTAACACTCTGCAGAGGTTGTACATCTTTACCCATGAGTCATGATTTACCCTTTCGCCCGAGGTGATCTGCCTCTTAACCCACTTCCAAGGAAGGTCGGTAGGGATCACTATGAAGCATTTCAAAAGTTCGTCTAACATGTTAGGGCCGCAATGTTTCCTTTGCGCGCAGATATAGAGCCCCCCTTCCGATGGCACAATGACTCGCAGCCTATACACATACAGACAGAGGCCACACTATACCCAAAACGGTTCAGCCCCTCCGCCCTTTCGGGTAACCTCTAACAAGCTAGAAAAGGTCTTCATACTGAGCTAAAGCCAGAGCCATTATAGCCCTCATGGTTGCACTGTTGTCCCGGGTGATCACGTACAGACAAATCATCAAGTGGCTAAAAAGTCATTTTTATCATTTATTACTTAACATTAATCTAGTCACAGGATCATGGTCACAGAAATAAAACCCAAATGCTATACTTGCCTTAATCCAATTGCACTTGCTGATCTTGCTGGTCTTACTAGTTGTCCAAGGCTCTGATCTTGATCACTGAGGTACTGCTCACAGTCTAATACCGATCATCGATCATCAACACACAAACAACCGGAGAAAACATACACAAGCAAACAAAGCTATAATTAGAACAATACACCAAACAATGGTAAAACAAATATAAAGTTTATCAAAATATTCGACGCAGCGCTACGATCACACAAACGTAAAGGTCACGAAAATCGGAATTAAAACGTAGAAGTTATGAATTTTCGAAGATTTCCTATAGATAAATAATTAATTAAATGCTACTGCAAAAATAAAAAGTTTCAAAACAGAGAACTAATACTTCTAACACGTAGAACTCGTAAATACGATTCTAACAAAATTTAAATGGACAAAAACGGAATTAAAATAGAGAAAATATGGCCTAAACAAACTATTATATTTCTATTCTATTTTTTTGGATTTATTTTTCTACAGAAAAACATCAATAATACTTACTGATCTGAACAGCAGCAGATCGCTGCCTCCCTGCCTATAGACGGACGAGTGAACTCCGACAACAGCATGTAGATGGATTTTAACGCAGATCAATTTCAGCTTGACCAACGGCGGCTTCGACTCGATCCAGGATTCAAGAAACAACCACCCAAATTTCGCCTTTTGACTCCGACGAAATAAGAAACGCCGAGCCGCTGATGGACAGCAGATGAACGTCACGGCGATAGAGCACGGAGCCAAGAAAAATATTATTATTTACTACTATAAGAGATTTTCAAACTAGAGGCTCTCTTTACGTAGTTTCGGTGATTTGGCCAAGGAGTCGGTACAAATATATAGGGAGAAAAACTCTTTACATCCACATCAATTAGCAATATGGTACTAATTGATGTTACAACCTCTATCTTTACTAATAGGCCTAATTAATTATTAAAGTCCATTAGTAAATAAAGACATAGATATTTAGGATTTATTAGGAAGTATTGCACACGGGCTTTGGTGGAAAATGAGTTGTTTTATTATTTTCGAAATTAATAAAATTTTATGAATAAAATAATTTTAGAAAAGTCTAGAATTGTTATTTAAGCCACGAAAAATACTCCGAAAGTTCCGAAAATTCAGGAAAATTTCTCAGAGATATTATAGAACATGGAAAACCGAATAAAGTTTTTGGAGCTCATGATAAGATAATTTGGAGCTTCTAAAAATCAGATTATGCTCACAGAAAAGTGAGAGCAGAAGATGGAAAATTCTCGAAAAGTTTGTAGAGATTGCTTGATGGACGAGGAACTAAAAGAAGTATTTTGAGTGACAAAGAAAGGATTTTAGAAAGCTCCTAATAAAAACTTGAGCTTAGAAACAAGGAATTTGGTTGTAGATAAAGATAAAGATGTACTAACCAAGCAAGATCGTTCTACTAAACGCAATTTTAAAAACTTTGCTTAGTCTCAACAAACAAACATCACATAAAACATATGTACCAGCATGTATGCACAACAATGTTGCTAAACCCTATGATGAATTTTAATTTAAAGAAAAATTTTATTTTACTATATTTTCATGAGCACAGAAATACAAAATAAATTACTTAAGCTCTATTTTCAAAGAAGCAAAATTCAGGGTGTTACAAGGGGGGAGGGCGGGCGCCCTGCCCCCGAGGCCACTTGGCTTCCCGTTTGTTCCCGTGGCTTCTGGAGTCTTCTAGATGATAGAAAATTGCGCGGCACGTTAATATCTCTATGTAAACCGGGCATGTGGGCTTTTCCTCCATATTTACTGATAACCCCCTGCAGAAATAGACAAACACCAAGACTCGTGGAATTCTGTCAGATAAAACCCTAAGTCTGGGTGTTGGTTCCATTTGGATCCTTTTCTTTATTTATTTGATGATTATATTTGGTACTTCAGGACCGTCAACAATAGTGACAGCTTCATTGATTCTTATATAGTCCCCCTCTCGGGTATTAGGCTGGCAGAGCAACATTACTAAGGGGAGTGATTGCGATGTTTCTCATTTTCCTTGCTAATATCACTATGTATGGGCGTAATCTTGTCTTACAATGATTGCTAAGTATACTTGCACTAACTATGATAATGCTAGACTGTATAGTTAAGAATAACTTAGGAAATATTCTTGTAGTTCATCCTAATTCCATGCTAATGACTTGCTAGAATATCTAATTGAGGTGCTTATCATATTTATGTGTGGCTAAGTTATGCTGATCAGATTAATTATCTTTGTCACTATTCATTACTTTATATATCCTTTATGTGACACTTATCCCTATATGAAAGAGTTAGATGTTCTCAATTATACATGCAAGTTTAGATACTCAATCTTATATTCCATTCCATAATCAACATTGATGATTACTAATCCCTTCCCAGTGGTAAAAATATAAATAACGATACCTGGAATACTTCTCGGTTAAAATGCTACATCGGTATTAATCTGTGCGCTTGCAGATCCCATTTGTTATTTATTTAGATGAGCAATTGCATATTTCAATACCGCGTCTCTCATGTCATGCTGGGGATGACAACTTGGCTTAAGTGGTATGGGGGATAGGTTTGGCATTTTTGGCGTCGTTATCAGAATTAGAAAACTAAGTCTACTTTTGGTAATGACGTTAAGAATACCCAACAAGTATTTTTTGGCGCCATTGCCGGGAAAGGTTGATTACTAATCAGGAATGAATATAGAATTTTGAGTTATCATTCGCATCACTAATATGATTGAGCTTATCAATTCTCTCATACAGTTTTACCCCGATATTTTTCTATTTTATCTTATGTAGAGGAATGTATGAATAGAAGACATCTTCCAGGAAATTTTGTTGACAATCCCGAAGAACTATACAGAAAAACAAGAGCCAAGCTCAAGAAGAGATCATCAACACTTCAGCAAGAAGCTTCATCCAATCAAGAAGATCACCGGAACTTGTCTTCAGAGTTCGAAGCCATGGCGAACAAATCGATCCACGAGTTCTCAGCTCCCACTACGGACAACATCCGCACTGGACCTGCTACAGAGATCGACGGCAACTTTGAGCTTAAGCCTGGACTTATCAACATGGTGCAATCCAACCAGTTCTGTGGGAAGGCACACGAAGATGCTAGTGCTCATCTCCAACACTTCCTGGAGATTTGCAGCACATTCACCATATCAGGAGTACCCAAAGATGCTATACTACTTCGCCTCTTCCCTTTCTCACTGTTAGGGAGAGCAAAGCAGTGGTTCTACGCTACAAAGGAGAAGAATACTACGTGGGCACTCTGCTCCACAAACTTTCTAGCTAAGTTCTTTCCCATGGGCAAGACCAATGCTCTCCATGGGAAAATTACAAGTTCTCAGCAACAACATGATGAATCTGTTCCAGAAGCATGGGAGCGCTTCCAAGACTACATCCTAGAATGTCCCCATCATGGAATGGAGAGTTGGCTACTGATAGAGACGTTTTATCATGGGCTCGGCAACAGTGCCCGAGAGACCATGGATGCTGCAGCCGGAGGAGCATTCTTATCACTCACCATATCACAAGCCGCAGCTCTTGTGGAGAAGAAGGGGTCCAATCAAGGCTGGAATGAAGAAAGGACCCAGACACGCAAGAAAGGTGGAGGTATGCATCAGCTCAAGGAGGTAGACATGTTGTCTGCAAAGCTAGACCTACTCATGAAGAAGCTCGATGATAGAGCTGGAGACAAGAAAGAAGTTATGCACATCTACGACTCTCACATGACTTGTGAGGAATGTGGAGATACTGGACACTTTGGCAATCACTGCCCTGAGATACTTGAGGATGTGAACTACATCAACAACAATAACAACAACTACTACAACCGTCCTCAACAAAACCAAGGTTGGAATCAACAGAGGCCTAACTACTCAGGTAATTATCAAGGTAATAGTTTTTACAATAATAATAATAATTTTCCACCTTTGAGAGAGTTAGTGTCTAATCAAGGAAAGCTAATGGATAACCTATCTAAGAAATTGGCATCTAATGATAAAATGCTAGAAAATATAAATAATAGAATGGATAATTTCTCTACTGCCATCAAGAATCAAGTTAGCTTTAATAAAATGATTGAATCTTAGTTGAATCAAATAGCTGCTGCTGTTCCTGCTACTAACCCCAATATACCATCACAACCGGAAGGATTAGAATCTGCAAATCTTATAGACATGTTTGATGCAGGTAACTACTGGAGTAACCCCGTCACTGAAGTTACTACTGACCTTCTGCCGGTCAAGAGAGGCGATCCAGGACGCCCCGTCATCCCTATCTCCATCGGCATGGTGGACTTCCCAGAAGCACTCTGCGACTTTGGCTCTAGTGTCAACATTATGACTTGGGTACTCTATGAAAAATTCTTTATATATTAGAAACAACCATGTGTTTGCAGTTTGCAGATCAGACGATAAGTTTTCCAAAAGGAATATTGAGGAACCTTTGTGTCCGAGTTGGTACCTTATATGCCCCAGCAGACTTCGTGGTGATAGAGACCGGTAATGATGAGAGGGCACCCATCATCTTAGGGAGGCCATTCTTGAACACCTCGGGAGCTGTCATCTACGCTAGTGCTGCCAAGATCAGTTTCTACATCAAAGGGAGGAAGGAGACGTTTTCCTTCAAGAACAAGACTACACAAATCCCAGATCAATCCCGACATGAATCAAGGAAGAGGACCAAGAGGAGGAACAGGAACAAGCAAGTGTGGACCGAGTTAGCTAAGATCGTCACTGCAGTTCATGGAGGTCAAGATCATCAACTTAAGTCACCGTTTCTGACCAAGAAGGACGACCCATGAATGCCAAGCATCTATTGCTCCATAAATGGATACAACTTCTACATGACATTTTGCGACACCGAATCGGGCGTCAACATAATGGCCGCAGTCACCGATCGGCCCTTGTTCGGAACCATGCCCCTAAAACCAACATACATGCAGCTCCAGATGGCAGATTAGACATTTTGAGAGGTTAAAGGTATAATAACTGATGTCCCTGTAAAAATAGACGATCATTTTGTCTACACAGACTTTTAGGTTATTGACATGGGAGAAGACGAGTACGTTCCACCCATCATCTTGGAAGACCGTTCCTCAGCACCGTTAAAGCAATCATCTACATTGGAACTGGAGAAATCCACATGCACTTCCCCTCAAAGAAGGTACACCGCTATTTTACTGACCCTAACTATATCGTTGAAGACTCTAAGCAGGTCAGAAAACGACGCAACCGCAACCAGAGGAGGCAAATCATCAAGGACGGATGGGAAGACTATGAAGGAGAAGTGATAAGGTCAGAAGACATACAGTTTAAACAGAATTATCCAGAGGAGACCGTAGCACCAAGTCAGGTGTGGAGAGAGAAGATAACTATACACGAAGAAGAGGCTCCGCCAGAAGTACCGACTCCGCCATCCAACGAATTCTAGGACGACTGAGAAAATAGAGAGCCCCGTTCGGATGACTAAAAAGCACCGAACGCCTTGCCAAGAGGTAAACTTGGTAGTTATCCTTTTCCTTTCGATTATTTTAAACAGTTTGCTTAGTTAATCATGTTCATACTATCCTAAAAAGAAAATAAAAATGTGAAAAACAGTAAGCCCCATGTGAGTATACGAGTGGCATAAAACCCATAAGTACATTCACTGTGGTGGCATAAAAATAAAATAAATATTTATTTTTTCTGCTCTATAAAATGAAAATAAAAAAAATAGAGAGTAACACTTACTGAGGAGGCTCAACATGATAAATGCTAGATATTTGTGCTAACACTTAATCAGTTCCACAAAGCTTTGTTGTCTATTTGAGCTCCGCAGAATTTAAGAATCAAAAAGACTAGCAGACAGAGGACATTCTAATCGCTGTCAGGGTAGTGCCGACTTTCGAATACACCTCTGCCACCTGCTAGCTACATCAAAAGAAATTACGTCAAAATTCAGCTTGGGGGAGAGCACCCCATTTATCCCGCTAAGTATTTCTATCTATCTTTATACTTATACTATATTAAAATATAAATATACATAACTATGGAAAACCAAATAAAGATTTTATGCTTATATATATATCTTTTGCTTAGTGTGTTTAATAAATAAATAAAGTGGCTATGCTAAACTGAATCTTGATAATAAAACTCTAGCATGGATATGATGAATAGTTGCTCTGCCTAATTTTCAAATTTGAAGTTCTCTCAAGTTTAGACATAACAGTTATAATTTAAAGCTTGCTCTAAACCTAAACTTGGGGGAAGAAAACTTGATCTGAAGTCTAAGTTGTTAACGGATATGATATGAGAATGTTGAGCTGCTGTTTATCTATTCCTTGAGATGCTAGAATTCTGGAGAATTTTATCTTTGAAAAAATCTATAAAATATCACATGATGAGTCCTTGTATGATGAGAGTTTAAATTCCTACCACAGCCATATATACATGCTTGCTAGACTTTGAGCCACACATTTACTTTTTACTGCTTATGAGCATTGATTGTGGTCAAGCTGTCTAGACCCTTAGGAGCTTGTCATGTGGTTAAATCAAGATTCACTTGGACGTTCACTCACATATGCTGCTTGTACTCTGGAAGGACCATCCACATATATCCACTCATTTCCATCTCCAAAACTACCCAAAAATAAATATTCTACTGCTAATCAGGGAGAGAATGGCCAAAAATATTTCTGTTTTTCCCTTGTGAAATAAATACTCAAGTTATCTTGTTACTACCACTTGCTATATTATCTCAAGAGATGAGTGCTCTAAAAAAAGAGAGATACGAGGAAATAAAAAGGGGCAAGTGCCCGGAACCTCGAAAGAAAAGAAAAAGTGAGACGAGAGGTAAAAATGGACAAGTGTCCGACAGTAGAATTAGGGGTACAAAATACCCAACTGAGAGGAAAGAAAAAGAAAATATGGAGCATCTCATTCTCCTCAAAAAGTTTCGAAGAGCAAGAAAGGTATGTATCCCCTCAAAGAGCAAAAGTAGAATTAGACTTTCACCATTGTTATCACCATCATCACCATATACCATTCATTCGCCACACATGCACATCTTGACTTGACTTATTGATTTGTTTCTTTGGATCCATGGTTTGACTATGCAATAAATGTCTTCTAAGTATGTATTATCTGTCTCCCACCTATGAGCTCCAGATGTCAAAACCTTATTAGAGTAGGGTGAGAGAGAAGGCAATATCGCTATGCCTCATACCAAAAATACTACATATCTTGAGAGAAGGCATATACCATCACTGCCTTGGTAAGGATCCAAAAATACCACAAAAGAGAGATCTGAGAGAGTCATACAAGGAATTTCTGAGTTTTATTTGAAAATCTGCAAAAACTTCAGAGCTATAGCTGATCAAGAATAAGAGACATGACACTTGACTAGACTGTTCTATCTTTTAACTACTCAAGATAGAAGTGACGGTTACAAGTCCCATGGTGAAAGGTAAAGTAAATAAGTTTTAAGTCTTGACAGTTTACTCGAACTTAGAGATTAGACCTTATTTAAAAGCATGTGTACCGTCAATTTTTAAAGACATTGCAACAACTTCTGATCCATCGCTGAGATTATCCTTGCTGAGGGACGAGCAAGAGGTAAGCTTGGGGGAGTTTGTTGACGGTCCTTAAGTGTCAAATTTAATTATCAAATAAACAAAGAAAAGGATCCAAATGAAATCAACATCTAGACTTAGGGTTTTATCTGATAGAATTCCACGAGTTTTGGTGTTTGTCTATTTCTGCAGGGGGTAATCAGGAAATATGGAAGAAAGGCCCACACGTCGTGATTACATAGAGATATCAACGTGCCGCGCAATTATCTTACATCTAGAAGACTCCAGAAGCCACGAGAACGAAGTGGAGGCGAAACGGGGCCTGGCCCAGGGCGCCCACCTCCTGTTGGAGTCCAATCAGGACACTCTTTTGGGATTAAGCTCCACCGACCTAAAGGATCAAGGCCAACCGTTCAATCAATGTCAGTTTGATTCGACGGCCCATATTCACTTGGAGGGACTATAAAACCAGACCGCCTGGCCCCTGAAGGAGAGAGCCTCTCAACCCTAATTCATTATTCCTCAAGGGAGAAGAAGCCTCTGATCAAGCCTAGAGCCACCATATCAATTAGACATCTAGATTAGCATAGCTACATAGGATTAGAACTAGAAGGAGTCAATCTTCGATTGGTTTCTGGATCTGTCAAGAGGATTCTTCGTAATTCTCTAATTGTTCATCTTTGTTCTTCAATATTATGAATATGACTTTGTTCTACTTCAATATATTGCTTATGACTTTGCTCTACTTGTTTATATTCAAGGTTATATTGTTCTTAGTTTATCATGGTTATATACTTGGCTTAGTTAGATTGGAATTATATACATGTTTAGGATTGTATAGCGTTTATCCATCGGATCCATGGGTAAAGGATAGATATTATGTAGGCGTGGTGCCTATATCGTATTTATCTGCGATTGTACCCAATATGCTAGATCGTGGGGTAGTTCGTGATAGTGACAGCTTCTTTGATTCTTATATAGTCCCCCTCTCGTGTATTGGGCTGGTAGAGCAACATTATTACAGGGGAGTGATTGCGATGTTTCTCATTTTCCTTGCTAATATAACTATGCATGGGCGTAATCTTGTCTTACAATGATTGCTAAGTATACTTGCACTAACTATGATAATGCTAGACTGTATAGTTAAGAATAACTTAGGAAATATTCTTGTAGTTCATTCTAATTCCATGCTAATGACTTGCTAGAATATCTAATTGAGGTGCTTATCATATTTATATGTGGCTAAGTTATGCTGATCAGATTAATTATCTTTGTCACTATTCATTACTTTATATATCCTTTATGTGACACTTATCCCTATATGAAAGAGTTAGATAAATGTTCTCAATAATACATGCAATGATAGATACTCAATCTTATATTTCATTCTATAATCAACATTGATGATTACTAATCCCTTCCCAGTGGTAAAAATATAAATAACGATACCTGGAATACTTCCCGGTTAAAATGCTACATTGGTATTAATCTTTGCGCTTGTAGATCCCATTTGTTATTTATTTAGATGAGCAATTGCATATTTCAATACCGCGTCTCTCATGTCATGCTGGGGGTGACAACTTGGCTTAAGTAGTATGGGGGATAGGTTTGGCATTTTTGGCGCCGTTATCAGAATTAGAAAACTAAGTCTACTTTTTGTAATGACGTTAAGAATACCCAACACTTATGTTGATGCAATGCTCATGGTTAACGTGCAAGCTAATACTATGAGTGTTACAGCCCTCCCCCCTTACAAAAATCTCGTCCCAAGATTTGAAAGACGTATCATTTTTCATAGAATGTGGGGTAAGTTACTTGTAAATAGTCTTCCCTTTCCCAAGTGGCATCTCTCTCACTTTGACGGTTCCACAAAACTCTAAAAAGTTTAATCACTCTCCCGCGAGTAACTATTTCCTTGACATCAAGAACTTGTACAGGCTTCTCCTCATAGGAAAGATCGGACTGCAACTTAAGACCTCCTATTTCAACTCTTTCTTCGGGCACACGAAGACACTTCTTGAGTTGAGACACATGGAATACAGGGAAAATAGCTCTCATTTCCGGAGGTAGCTGTACCTTGTAAGCCACTTTGCCGCTTTTCTCAATGATTCGATAGGGACCCACATACCTAGGAGCTAGATTTCTTTATACACTAAAGCGGTTTACTCCTTTCATAGGTGATACATTTAGGTACACAAACTCACCTACTTCAAACTCGAGAGGTCTTCTTCTTCGGTCGGCATAGCTTTTCTGTCTAGCTTGGGCGGCTTCCATGTGTTTCTCGATAATGAGAACTTGCTTTTTGGCTTCTTTGACAAAGTCAATCCCATAGTACCTCCTTTCACCAGGTTCTACCCAGTTTAGAGGAGTTCTACATTTGCGGCCATATAAAGCTTCGAAAGGAGCCATTTGAATACTTTCTTGATAACTATTATTGTAGGAGAATTCAGCTAAGGGTAGCCACTTCTCCCATGCGCCCTTGGAAGAGATGACACATGCCCTCAACATATCCTCTAAAATTTGATTCACACACTCAGTCTGACCAGAGTTTTGAGGGTGGTAGGCTGAACTGCGAACCAACTTTGTACCAAGGAGTGAATGCAAATGCTCCCAAAAGCAGGCAGTGAACTGAGGACCTCTATCATAAATAATAGTGCGGGGCACTCTGTGCAATTTAACAATCTAAGAGAAGTACAACTCAGCTTAGTCAGATGGTCGGTAGGTAGAATGTACGCGAATGAAGTGAGCTGACTTGGTCAAGCGGTCAACAATAACCCAAATAGAGTTGTGTCCTTTTTGAGTAGGGGGAAGTCCAACAATGAAATCCATGCTGATTTCTTCCCACTTCCAACCCGGAATCGACAAGGGTTGCAATGAACCTGCAGGCTTAATGTGAACTGCCTTTACCCTGCAGCAAGTATCACACCTAGCAACATAAGCTGCTATCTCCTTCTTCATCTTGGTACATTTTGCTACTACCAGGATGAATGGACAACTTGGAAGAATGAGCTTCATCTAGAATTTTGTTGCGTAGGTCACGGTCTTTGGGGACGACAAGTCGTTTGTCAAACCACAGTACACCTTTCTCATCTACCCTGAAATGCTTGGTGTCTTGCTCCTTCATCTTTCTCTTGATATGGAAGATACCAGGGTCAGTCTTTTGGAGCTCTATAATTTGACTCTCTAACGAGCAACTGACTACAATGTTGTGTAGGACCACAGGGTGCAATTAGTTGAAACCTTCCTCTAGGAGAGGTCCAACATGTTGTTTGCGGCTAAGAGCGTCGGCTACAACATTAGCTTTGCCTGGATGATAGTGTACTTCCAAATTATAGTCCTTTATTAATTCCAACCATCTTCTTTGTCTCATGTTTAACTCGGGCTGAGTGAAGATATATTTGAGGCTTTTATGGTCAGTGTAAATGTGACATAGATTACCCAATAGATAATGTTTCCAAAGTTTCAATGCGTGTACAACTGCTGCTAACTCTAGATCATGGGTCGGGTAGTTAGCTTCATGCTTCCTCAACTGCCGAGAGGCGTAGGCAAAGACTCGGCCTTTTTGTATAAGTACACAACCTAGGCCAGTGCCAGATGCATCACAAAAGACATCAAATGGCTTTTCAATGTTAGGCTGTGCCAAAACAGGAGCGGTGGTCAGCAAATGACGTAAAGCAGTGAAAGCGACTTCACACTCATAAGACCATACAAATTTCACATCTTTTTGCAGTAGCTTGGTCATAGGCTTAGCTATCTTGGAGAAGTCTAGAATAAAACGACGATAATATCCAGCTAGACCGAGAAAACTCCAAACCTCATGTACTGAAGTCGGGGCCTTCCAGTCTAGAACCTCATGCATCTTTGACAGGTCAACAGAAATACCATCTTCAGATAAAATATGGCCTAGGAAAGGCACTTTCTTCAGCCAAAACTCACACTTGCTGAACTTGGCATAAAGCTGATGTTCTCGAAATCTAGTGAGCACAATCCGAAGGTGCTTCTCATGGTCTTGGGCATTTTCAGAATACACCAATATGTCAACGATGAACACTACCACAAACTTATCCAGTTCAAGCATGAACACCGAATTCATCAGTTACATGAAATGAGCACGGGCATTAGTCAGACCAAAGGACATGACTAGATACTCATACAACCCATTCCTGGTAGAGAAAGCTGTTTTAGGAATGTCTTCGGGTCGGATCTTGATTTGATCATACCCGGACCTCAGATCAATCTTCGAGAATACCTTAGCTTTAGCTAATTGATCAAACAGAATATCAATGCGAGGCAGAGGATATTTGTTTTAGATCCTCACGGCGTTCAGCAGACGATAGTCTACACACATACGTAGCGACTTGTCCTTCTTTTTGACAAAGAGAGCTGGACAACCCCAAGGAGAAGAACTAGGCCGAATAAGACCTTTCTCTAGGAGTTCTTGCAATTGCTTCTTCAATTCTGCCATCTCATTGGGTGGCATTTGATATGGCCTTCTAGAGATAGGTGCAGTACCCGGAATTAGGTCAATTTTAAACTCTATATCTCTGTCGGGAGGCAACCCGGGCAGATCCTCTGGAAAGACATCCGGAAACTCACACACTACTGGAATCTCTGCCACCGTGAGTGCTCTAATAGCATTAGCAGCGTGACGGATGTCGTCACTTCTAGGGAGTTGCACTAAGAAAGCTTCTTTACTATCAGGCTCCCTCAACATGATTACCCTGGTTGAGGTGTCTATTAGCACTCTATGGTCACTCATCCATTTCATTCCTAGGATAACATCTATTTCCAAGCCCGGTCAGATTACAAGATTTGCTGAATAACTACGCCCTTCAATGGCAATATGTACATCCCTCGCTAATTGATTTGTAGAGATCTGATTACCAGCAGCACTAATGCAAAATTTTCCACTGTCAAGATCAATTACATGTTGCCCATGCTTAGATGCGAATGCCTGACTCATAAATGAATGTGAAGCTCCAGAATCAAACAAGACAACTGCAGGGTGTTGGTTGACAAGAAACATACCAGCCGTGACTACTTCACCTTCGGAGATTTCTTCAATGGTCGTATAGTGCACCTGGCCAGTACGGTTATTATCCCCAGCTGCAGAATTCCTCTTAGGATAAGGGCAATCCCTCGCCCAGTGACCGACTTGTTTGCAGTTAAAGTTGGGACAGTTATCAGGGGGAGTCTTGGGACCTACTTGACCTGTAGCACCCCTAGGAAGAGCAACTGTGAAGGACTTGCGAACTCCCGTCTTCACATTCGACTTCTTCTGTGGCGGCCTGTACCTTGTCACAGCATTGGGCGGGCGATAGGCCGGCTTGCTTGTCGCCGGAGCCTTGGACTGCGAAGCACCTGCCTCATAGGCCCTCTTGCGGTTCTTGGATGCGGCATAAACAACATTGGTGTTCCCCTAGGTCAACACATCACTCACAAACTCATTGAAGGTGGTACTCTTGTTACCAGCCATGTTCTTGGACAGTTTGGGCCCAAGCCATCTCTTGAAGCTAACAAGTTTCTTGGCCTCTGTATCAACAAATTCAGGAGCATAGCGAGACAAGTTATTAAAGCATGAAGATACTCAGTCAAACTTTTTGTTCCCTGAGTCAAGTTCATGAACTCGGTATGCTTGATAGTCATTATGCCCTACGGAATATAAGTGTTCCTGAAAGCAGTTTTGAACTGATCCCAGGTTACAACAGCATTGGCAGGCAAGCTGGTCCCATAATGGCTCCACGAGACACCTGCTTTGCCTTCCAACTGGTGTGATGCATACCCTGCCTTTAACTCTTCAGTCACCCTCAGCAAGCAGAACTTCTGCTCGAGAGTGTTAAGCCATTCATCAGCTTCTAAAGGTTCAACGGCCTCCTTGAAAACCGGTGGCTTCGTGTCCTAAAAATCCTTGAAGTTGCTATTCTGATTCGCTTCTCCGCCTTGGCAGGCATGGCGACCACACCGGTTCTGTTGTGCCATAGTCTGAATAGCTTCATTGAGCATCCGCTGGCCCTCAACAAGAGTTGCTAGGAGCTCAGCAGGCGTAGGCGGGGGAGGAGGTGGTGGTGGCGGCACCTCATTGTGACCGGAGCGAGTATTGCGAGCCATCTGCATAAGGCATACCATGTGACCGTTTAGGATAACATATAATTGCCGTGAATTTCAATTGCTGCCATACGGAATTTAATGAAGTAAATTCACATAATACAAGGCACAATAATCTATGTACAACAAGAGAATATCATCCACGACACTGGTTATTCTCGTGATCATTCACAACCATGTTTCACAAGGATTAAAGACATTGCTGGAAATTATTTAAGCTCAACATGAACATGGAGCATCACAAATAAGTACATAGGGTTACATAGAGTCACTGCCACAACTTAAGTCTTACAGGAAAGGGGCATCATGGCCAAATACATAGAGTCTCAGCTGAATTTCAGATTACATGTCCATTACATAAAGAGATGGAAACTGATACATGAGCATGGAAATCATTGCTAGGCTACATATCTTCCTCAGATTCTCCATTAGAAATGATGCCATCATCCTGATCTTCCTCACTGGGGCCTCTTCATGATTAATGGGAAAGGGTGTGGAATAGAATTTATGATGTTATTTAGGCGATGGACATCTAACTGCAGCTCAACAATTCTAGTGATCAGCTCTTTGTGGGGGTATAAACCCCTATACCCTTACGGCTAGACTTCAGCCAGGAAGCTTGGCCCACTACGAGACGAGTTCAAGGCTTGATCCGACAGCTCGGAGTTTCGCGCAAGGAAACAAGACGTGGAGATCAAGCAGGATTCTAGTCGGTTAGAATAGGAATTGATATCGAATTATCTATGGCAATTGTAACCGACTAGGATTAGTTTCCAGATCTGTAACCCTGCCCTCCAGACTATATAAGGAGGGGCAAGGGACCCCCCTAGGACATCATATTCTCTCAGCACAAATCAATACAACCAGACGCAGGACGTAGGTATTACGCCAACTCGGCGGCCGAACCTGGATAAAAAGCTTGTCCGTGTCTTGCGTCACCATCGAGTTCGTAGTTCGCACACCGTCTACCGATAAACTACTACCGTGGGTATACCCCAAGGTAGACTGCCGACTAGCTTTCGTCGACAGTGGCGCGCCAGGTAGGGGGTGTGCGTGCAACTTTTCCGGCGAACAAGATGGTCACGATCCCAGCTTCCGCGACCGTGCCCGAAGGCCTCACGTTCACCGTCGGCCAGGTCACGTGGACGACGTGCAGCGGCGGCTTCGCGACCACGGTTCCGAAAGAGATCCAGATCCAATCTGAGATCACGCCGTCTCCGACCACACGCATGACGGCACCAAGCTCCCGACCACCGTTCCCACTCTACAAGGGAAAGGAGATCGACTGCTCGGACCTCCTCCAAGCGCTCGATCACGCTGACTCCAAGCTACTCGAAGTCTCCCAACTAATAGATGGAGTTCTGCGCCGGCCCGACCAAGCTGCTCGAGCGGATTTTTCGAAGTCCCGCCGGCCAACTCGTGTCGCCACACACGAACGACTGGGAACGTCCCTGACGATAACCTCAACCCCCTCAGGACGATCCGTCGAGCTCAAAAAGGAAGACTATCCTTGCGGCCTGAACAACTCGGCCTCTGTTTACTCACAGCATGTCCAATCCGTTTTCAGCAAAGCGGGCTGGTCGCCGACAAGGAACAATCGTCACCATGTCAACATGGTGACAATCCGAGAGCTACGGGACGGCCAGGTTTCCAGCACCAACTCAAGCACCGGCTCCGTCCCCACCGAGGTTATAAACACCGAAGACGAGGGCTACGACCTGGATTTTCCTTCACACCCTCCGGGTTTCGACCGATTCCCGATATTCCCCCCCCCCGGCGAGGGGATATTGTGTTCAATGTCAGCGCCGACGAACCGACTGTTGACGGAGAAACAGATGACCAGAGGCAACTCCGCGAACAGCGTAACGCCGATCGCGCCCGACGGCGTGCGGACGAGCAACAACAGATGCCACCAAGTAACCTCAACGATGCCTTTGACATGGTCGGGGACCAGCCGGTCTACAAAACGGCAAGCGCCAACGTGGCTGTCGCCATGGCCAACCTGGATCGGCTTCCTGACACCCCCGAATGCCAGGGAGTCCGGACCAGCATCCGAGCACACCTGATCGCCGCAATGGGACAGACAGCCACTCTGCTCAAGAGAGTCCAGGACGTTTCTTATACGGAAGCCGCCTCCGACCAGACTAATCGTAGCCGGGCCTCACCCAGCAGGCGTCACCGCAGCCGCTCCCCCGACAACCGTCGAGGGGACTCACGGCGCGACGATGGTGGTCGGGACGCCGATGGCCGCCGCCAGCAGAACCGCGCACGCGGCCAAGAAGAAAATCAACACAGGGATCTCCGCCATAACATCCCTCCCAAAGATGCCCGGGACCGCATCAACAGGCGCGCCGCAGAGAGGGCAGTCCACGAAAACCTGCGCCGCATCGAGTACGATGCAACTCACGGTCCTCCGGGCCTAAGGCAGTTCTCCTCACACCTCCGCCAGGTCGTGTGGCCCCGCAATTTCAAACTCGAAAAACTTAAAAAATACGACGGCAAGGAAAATCCAGAGAACTGGATCACTCTCTATGAAATCGCCGTCCGATCAGCGGCAGGAGATGAGCACGTCATGGCTAACTACTTCCCCGTAGTCCTCGACCAGGCTGGTCATCAGTGGCTTCTCGGCTTGCCCAAGGACTCCTTCGACTCTTGGGAAGAGCTACGACAGGCTTTCATCGACAACTTCATCGCCACATGCGAGCAGCCCGGAAACAAGTATGACCTTGAAAGGATAAGAGACAGGAAGAATGAACCTCTGCGCGATTACATCCGACGATTCTCGGATATGCGCCTCAAAATCCCGAAGATTTCTCATGACGAGGCCATATCAGCCTTTATCAAGGGCTTGCGTTTCCATGAAGCGCTGAGGAACAAGCTGTTGCGTAAGCGCCCATCAACGGTAGCAGAGCTCCTCGCCACGGCTAAAAATTACGCCGATGCTGATGACGCAGAAAAACTAATCCGAGACGATGCGAGAGGCCCCGACCAGCCCTCCCGGCGAGATGACGGTCGTGGTCGCTACGACAACAGAAATCACCGCCGCTCCGACAACCGTGATCACCGAGAGGGTTGGGATCGGCGGCGCGACAGCCGCGACGACTTCAGAGGAAAGCGCCCTCGCGAATACGACCACGAAGTAAATACGGTCAAACGTCCCAATGGACGACGGGACTACCAAGACGACTACAACAAAACGTTGAAGGGACCGTGCCAGCTACACCCAAAGTCTAACCATACCATGGAAGAGTGCCGCGTCCTCAAAAGTATCTATACACGGCGGGCCGCCCAAGAGGACTCCGCCAAGAAAAATAACAAGCGCGACGGGCACGACCACGAAGATGAGGATGAGGACCAAGACAGGGACCCCCGACACCAATACGTCAGCCCCACCGACGTGGTCCACTCCATTTTCGGGGGCAAGGTCTCCACTGAGTCCAAGCGAGAAAGAAAGCTGTTAAAGAGAGCCTGCCTCAACATAGACAGCACGGACGGGCTGATCGCAGATCCGAAATTTCCCGCCTGGTCCCACAGGGAGATCTCGTTCAGCAGGAAGGACCAGTGGGCCGCTATCCCAGAGCCGGGTCGTTTCCCACTGATTCTTGATCCCTGCATCAATAGCATCAGATTCGAGCGCGTGCTCGTGGACGGGGGAAGCTCCATCGACATCCTCTTCCGCAACAGCCTGCCCGCCCTCAAGATATCACCGGCGCAACTAAAACCTTACGACGCCCAATTCTGGGGGGTTTTGCCAGGACAAAGTTCGGTGCCCCTCGGACAGATAACATTGCCTGTCCAATTCGGCACACCCGATCACTTCCGGACGGAGTTCATCAACTTCGTAATCGCGGACTTCGACGGGACCTACCACGCCATACTGGGCCGCCCATCGCTGACAAAGTTCATGGCAGTCCCGCACTACTCATACCTAGTCCTTAAGATGCCCACGGAGAAGGGTGTCCTAACCGTCAGAGGCAACGTCTACACTGCGTACACCTGCGAAGAAGAAAGCTTCAAGATCACCGAGGCAATTGACCTCTCAATCCGCATGGCGGAAACAGCAAACCAAGCCGCACAGCTGCCTCCCGACCAGCTCCGATTACCTGAGCAGGAGACAGCCAGAAAGAATTCGAAATCCAAGGAGTACAAAGAAGTGCAGCTGGTCGAAGGCAACCCCGAGAAGACAGCCCTCATCGGGGCTAACCTGGATCCAAAATAGGAAGACGCGCTCGTCAGGTTTCTAAGGGACAACGTGAGCGTTTTCGCATGGAAACCCGCAGACATGCCCGGTGTCCCACGAAACCTGATCGAGCACTCCTTAAATGTCTCGAAGACCGCAAGACCAATCAAGCAAAAACTGCGACGGTTCGCTCGTGACAAAAAGGAGGCTATTAGGACAGAAATAACACGGCTTCTAGCAGCCGGATTCATAAAAGAAGTGTATCATCCCGATTGGCTCGCCAATCCGGTTCTTGTACGCAAAAAAAATAATGAATGGAGAATGTGCGTTGATTACACCGATCTCAACAAACACTGTCCTAAAGATCCTTTTGGTCTTCCTCGCATCGACGAGGTGGTCGACTCAACGGCCGGATGCGAACTCCTCTCCTTTCTAGATTGCTACTCTGGTTATCACCAGATCTCGTTAAAGGAAGAAGATCAGATCAAAACATCCTTCATCACACCCTTCGGCGCATACTGCTACACTACCATGTCTTTCGGACTTAAAAACGCCGGGGCCACTTATCAAAGGGCCATCCAGCAATGCCTCCACGACGAGATTCGCGATGACCTCGTCGAGGCCTATGTGGATGACGTGGTCGTAAAAACAAGGGACGCGAGCACCCTAATCGACAACTTAGACCGAACCTTCAAGGCACTCAATAGGTACAAGTGGAAGCTCAACCCCAAGAAATGCATTTTCGGCGTTCCTTCCGGTCTACTGCTCGGCAACGTCGTCAGTCGCGACGGCATACGACCAAACCCTTCAAAAGTCAAAGCCGTACTCGACATGCGACCACCGAAGAACGTCAAGGATATTCAGAAGCTAACCGGATGCATGGCCGCCCTCAGTCGTTTCATCTCAAGGCTGGGAGAAAAAGGCCTCCCTTTCTTCAAACTATTGAAAGCGTCAGAAAAATTCTCTTGGACAGAGGAAGCCGACGCTGCGTTCACTCAGCTTAAGACCTTCCTCACTTCACTGCCTGTCCTCACAGCGCCTCAGCCCAATGAAGACCTACTCCTTTACATTGCTGCAACCGACAGGGTTGTTTCCACGGCAATAGTGGTCGAGCGAGATGAACCAGGTCACGTCTTCAAGGTCCAGAGACCCGTTTACTTCATAAGCGAAGTTTTAAACGAATCCAAGGCCAGGTACCCACAAATACAGAAGCTTATATACGCCATCCTGATAACGTCAAGAAAGCTGAAGCACTACTTCGACGGCCATCGAGTCCTGGTGACAACCAGCTTTCCTCTTGGGGACATCCTGCGCAATAAAGACGCCAATGGCAGAATCGTGAAATGGGCAATGGAATTATGTCCATTTTCCCTAGAGTTCCAGAGTCGCACCACTGTCAAGTCTCAAGCCCTGGTCGATTTCATTGCCGAATGGACGGATCTCAACGAGCCTTCCGTTCCAGATGTCTCAGACCACTGGTCAATGTTCTTTGATGGGTCCTTGAACATCAACGGTGCAGGTGCTGGGATATTGTTCGTCTCACCCAACAAGGACAAACTCCGTTACGTCCTTCGGATCCTTTTTCCGGCGTCAAACAACGTCGCCGAATACGAAGCATGCTTACATGGCATACGACTAGCCGTTGAACTGGGGGTCAAGCGCCTCTATGTCTACGGCGACTCCGCTTTGGTCATCAACCAGCTCAACAAGGAGTGGGACGCAACCCACGAGAAGATGGATCTCTACTGCAAAGAAATTCGCAAATGGGAAACTAACTTCTATGGCGTAGAGTACATCCACGTGGTCCGGGATAAGAACCAAGCAGCAGATGCGTTGTCAAAGTTAGGCTCATCTCGGGCCCAAATCCCGCGGGGTATTTTCGTCCAGGATATCCATGAGCCAAGCGTAAGCTCCCCCCTGGTCGACAAGCAACACACCGAGGCAATGCTCATAGATGACGCCACTCCGACAACCGGTGGGCGTGACTGGCATACCCCGTTCATCAAATACATATCAGACGGGACAGGCTTTCAGGACAAAACAGAGAACGAGCGCCTCATCCGACGATCAAAGAACTACATCCTGGTCGACGGAAAACTCATGCGAAAAAACGCAAGCTCCGAAGTACTGCTCAAGTGCATACCCCAAGATGATGGTATCAAGCTCTTGGAGGACATACACGCCGGATCCTGCGGCAATCACGCCGCATCTAGAACGCTGGTCGGAAAGGCTTTCCGAGCAGGTTTTTATTGGCCAACCGCGGTCGGCGACGCAGAAAAACTGGTTCGGCATTGCGAAGGATGTCAGTTTTTCGCTAAGAGGACCCACGTACCTGCCCATGAAATTCAAACCATCCCGTCGTCTTGGCCCTTTGCTTGCTGGGGGCTTGACATGATCGGACCATTTAAACCAGCCCCGGGCAATTTCAAGTTTGTCTTCGTGTTAATCGACAAGTTCTCCAAGTGGATTGAATACATGCCCCTGGTCAAGGCAACCTCCGAGAAGGCTGTGGAGTTCCTCAATCAAATCATACACAGATTCGGCATCCCGAACAGCATAATCACCGACCTGGGCACTCAGTTTACTGGCACCACTTTTTGGGATTTCTGCGATGACAGAGGCATAGTCATAAAATATGTGTCAGTGGCACATCCACGTGCCAACGGTCAAGTTGAACGTGCTAACGGAATGATCGTTGACGCCCTAAAGAAAAGGTTGTACACCGAAAACGACAAAGCACCCGGTCGATGGATGAAAGAATTGCCGGCAGTGGTCTGGGGCCTCCGAACTCAGACCAGTCGAAACACAGGGGTGTCTCCCTACTTCATGGTATACGGTGCAGAGGCGGTCTTGCCGTCTGACATACACTTCGGATCTCCGAGAATCGAGCACTTCGACCAGGCGACCGCCGACAACGCCAGAGAACTCGAAATCAATTGCATGGAGGAAAAGCGTTTAGTTTCATGTCTCCGAACAGCAAAATATCTCGCAGCAGTCAGGCGATACTACAACAGGAATGTCAAGGACCGTTCTTTCATGGTCGGCGATCTGGTGCTTCGATGGAAAACAAGCCAGGAGGGAATGCACAAGCTATCCACTCCCTGGGAAGGACCCTTCGTGGTGACCGAGGTCACACGACCTACGTCCTACAGATTGGCAAACCCAGACGGAACACGAGTGCCTAACTCTTGGCACATCGACAAACTGCGACGTTTCTATCCATAAAGTTTTAATGACTTTCTTTTGTAAGTATCTTATAATTTTTGATAATGAAATTCTCTATTTTTGGCCCATACCTTGTCACACACAGCACTCGGCAAAACTCCTGCAACGGATGCTCTTAGCGACAACCAAGACAAATACGGTGACACGTCACTCAGATATTCTTACAGCGCTCAAAACAACAGTCATGACAAAAAGCAAACTTTATTACAAACTTTACATACAAAGTTTACAATAAATACCCTGACGGGCAGACACTAGTCTATTCCTACAGACTACTTTATTGGCCTAGCTGCTCGGGCTGATCACCCGCCTGGCCCTGCTGCCCGGACGAAGGGGTCGGGGCCACCGGCGCCTGGCTGGTCGAGACCGCAGGCGTCGACCGCCCATCTCCCGCAACGGACGCGCCCGACAACTCCCTGGCCGACCTATCTGAACTCGGCTGGTCTGGAGGAGTGGCCGTTCCGCACAGATTGATGTCGCCGATCACTGTCGACGACAAGTCCAGCAGACTACCCCGGAGTTCGTCCGCTTCCTGTGGGCCGACTTCCTTCGGGTACCCCTTCTCCAGCCCGCTCAAGTCGACCAGGGGGTAGTGGGCGCGCACCATGCTGAGGACGTGCGCGCCCGCAAACTCCCCGGCGTCCTTCACGAACTGCTGGAGCCAGTCCCACGCCCGTTGCGCCTTCTCGACCGGGGTCAATTGCGGCGCGCGGGGCTGGCTCTCCGGGAGCTCGGGACTGATCAGGTCTAGGACCGGGGACACTCCTTTCCAGATCCTGCAACAGTTGACCTTCCAAGAGTCCCGATCCTTGACCAGATCATCCAGGTGCTTTTTGGCGTTCACCTTGAGCACTGCAAACGAAACGAAGCGTTATTTTCGGCATACTAAACAAACAAAGGGGCAGGCAGCAACCAACAAGGCGGCACCCATTACCAGATAGCTCCCGGTCTTTTCGACCCAATTCCTCTTCTGCTCGCCGCCCGGACTCCAGCGCACCGGCGAGCTGTTGGCTGAGCTGCTCCTTCTCTTGTCGGAGGCTCGCCACCTCCTCCTCCAAGTCTGCGTGAATCCTAAACTGGTCAGTACAAGTACGCGAAGCTGCTCGGAGCGTGTGACTAACCTTCCTGCAGCCGGTACTGGTCGGCCAAACGACGAGCGAGGTCGAGACGACGCTCCTTTTTGGCACTCATCTCGACCACCTTCTCCCCGACCTCCGCCCGCAACCGGTCTACCTCCACGGCAAGGGCCTTGTTCTCGGCCATGACGCCTTCTATCTGGTCAAAGCACCGTTTCCGGTACTTCGCCGTTTTCATTACGTCCTACAAAGCAAGCATATAACGACCATGCAAGACAAGGCAAAAGAATGCGCAGCAGTACAAAAAGCCGCTTACCTTGACTTCGTCGACGAGGCGCTTGGCCGCGCGCTCCACCCTGGCGGCCTCTTCGGTCTCGGCGAGCTCCTCATGCCCGATAAAGTGATCCCCGCGTTGGCGCCACACATACACGTGTTGGCGGCCATCACGGGGACGACCCTCGATCTCTTCCACCTCGTCATCGGAGGCCGCCCTGGTTTCCTCCTCCTGTGCTGCGTCACCCCCGGTGGTGGTCCCAGGTATTACTGGCCCTTGGACCAGACCTGGGGAGCCCGCAGCCGAAGAGGCTCCTGCTCGGGGCGGCGGGGGGACTTCACTCCCCCCGGCAGGAGGAGCGGTCGGAGATCTTCCCTTCTCCGAGGAGTCCGTTGGGGGAGCCTCTCCAGCCCTGGTCGGGCTGCTTGTTGTAGTCGGCGCCGTGCTCGGGAGCCCCTCGGTGCTCCCAGGCGCGACTGCAGCTGTTGGCTGCTCTGTGGTCTGGGGGGCCGCATCCCCAGAACCGCGGGCAGGCTCGCCCGTTCCCTGGCTGGCAGTTTGGCCAGGGTCGACATCCGATGCCGCACTACAGGAACAAAAGTTAAAAAAAAAAGAGGAGTCCAAAATACGTAAGTCGAACACTTACAGGTCTGACCGACGGTGGGTCGCGGTGAACCTCCTCCTCGCCCGGCCGGTCGGCACCTGTGCCCCCATCTCGACAACTTGCGGGGCAGCGGCGCCGCTGGCCACTCGATCAGTGGCGACCGGCGCAGTGTCTGGGCGGCTCCGAGGCCGTCGGACCAACGACGGCGCAGCCTCCTCGTCGTTGTCGTCGTCGACGATCCGCACGAGCCGACGACGCTTCGGTGCTTGGCTGCTCTCCGCCGGTGGATCTGCCGGCAGCTCCGGTGTCGGCAAGGGATCTGCCGGCAATGGCCTTTTCCCCGCTACCCTCTCCTCGGAGGTCGGGACGGGGCGGGCTTGGTCTTCCTCACTGCTGGTGTAATGAGTACACCGAGCAGCGTCCTCCTCTGGCGGGACCTCTCCCGCAGGATTTTCCATCCCCGGTGCCAGTGATACATACACTGTGCACCGGTCGACATCGCCGACCTGCAAAAGCAACAGAGATGAGTCAACTGCAGACGATATACGAATGATCAAACAGAATCTGCTACATACCTTTGGTGCTGGTCGTCCTAACTTGAAGGCTTGCACCCGATCACTGCCACGGATGAAGCCCCCATCCGCGAAGTTAAACAGCTCGTTCAACAGCTGTTGTACCTCCGCTTTCTCCAAGATCTCCGACCGCATCCTGGTCGGGTCTGCGCTTCCGGCATACTCGTACGCCGAGTGCACCCTCTTCTGGCAGGGCATCACCCGGCGGCAAATGAAGTTGCCGACCACGCCAAGCCCGTCTAGGCGCGACCAGTCGATCAGCTTCATGAGATCTGCCACTGGACCGTCGAACTCCGGGCGGTCGGTCCAGCTCGTCCTCTTCTCAGGAATGTATCCCACGTCGCAGAACGTGGAGCTGCCCGGTTCCTCCCTGATGTAGAACCACTTCCTGTACCATTCGGTCAAGGAAGTGTTCCATGGGCAGTGCAGGTAGCGATTCTTCATCCCATCACGAAGGTTGAGGTATACTCCACCTGCAACCTTGGAGCCTCCAACTGCTCCCTTCTTCCTCAAGCAGAAAAGATACCGGAAAAGATCGAAGTGCGGCTCTATGCCAACATAGGCCTCGCACAGGTGGATGAAGGTGGAAATAAGGAGAATTGAGTTCGGGTGCAGATTGCAAATCCCGATCTCATAGTACAAAAGAAGACCTTGAAGAAAAGGATGAACAGGAACACCAAAGCCTCTCTTAACGAAATCTTCAAAAACGACGATCTCACCGGCGCGAGGGTCGGGGTAGCTCTCCCCCTCCGGTGCCCTCCAGCCGCCGAGCTCTGCGCCGTGCAGAAGCCCCATATCGACGAGGTCACCAAGAGATTTTGTGGTGCTGCGAGACTTCTTCCACTCCTTGGCCATCAGTTCGGCCCTCTTCCTGGAGTCGCTCTTCGCCATTAGAGGTGCGAATGTGGGCTGGAGTTAGGAAGATGCAGGAGATTGGAGAAGATGAGAGCGGAAGGTTTGAAGGCAATGGCAGGCGAAGCGGTACAGGCCGACCTATTAGACCCTTATAAACCCGCGACTCCACCTCTCCCACTTCCTGTATTCTCGGGAAGTGGGCAGGCCATGCGGCGGACGCGGCGTTTCGGTTTACAATGATTATAGACAATTAATGCGGCGGAGTTTTCGTACCAATTGATGGTTTCCTTTTCTCAAACCATGCAAAGAGCGGTTGTACAGTTGCCAGGTGCAACTTTTCATGCATCCGTCTGACATATCGTCAGGAGACCTCGTCACGTCAACTTTAATTGGAAAGATCTTTTCAAAAGTAAGAAGACACATACGCCAGTGAGTCAACAATCCGGGGACTGCACCGACCACCGAGCACTCGACGCTCGGGGACTGGTCGCCCAGTCTATCAGCTCGGAACTTCAAGGACTGCACCGACCACCGAGCACTCAACGCTCGGGGACTGGTCGCCCAGTCTATCAACTCAGAACTTCAAGGACTGCTCCGACCACCGAGCACTCGACGCTCGGGGACTGGTCGCCCAGTCTATCAGCTCGGAACTTCAATGACTGCACCGACCACCGAGCACTCGACGCTCGGGGACTGGTCGCTCAGTCTATCAGCTCAAAGCTTTAAAGCATGCACCGACCACTGAGCACTCGACGCTCGGGGACTGGTCGTACAGTATAGCAACATATAATTCCAAGAAGCACACTAAGTGCTTGGGGACTGGTCGATTGGTCTTTTCAATTGCAGGCGAGCATGACATGCTCGGGGACTGGTAAATTCACTTTAGACCTTGCTACAAGGCTCATAATTCGCCTTCCAGCAAGCTCGGGGACTACATCGGTACGATGCATCTAGCGATGCATCTCAGTCTCAAAACTACTTTGGGGAATTTTCTTTTGACCCTGGCACCACGTGCCTACGTCACCTACTACCAGGCTCGTGGACTAAGTGGGCACACTTCACCTAGCGGTGAATTTGCTTGCTTTTTTGATGCTTTTACCTTTCAAAAAGGTAAAGTGGGCACACTTCACAAGGAAAGAAATTTTTTTAAGAGCACCATGCATTCTTCGAACAACCTGCTTCTTCGATGTCAATGTTGATCAACTGTCTTTCGAGTTGGTCAAGGAACCGTTGCAACTGTTTGGGCGATCTTCTCACTTATTGAAGACGCCAAGCCTCGCTGATCGAAGAAGCTCAAGACGGCGTGTTGCATCACAATACATGGTGCTCGGGGACTAGCTGTGGGGGTATAAACCCCTATACCCTTACGGCTAGACTTCAGCCAGGAAGCTTGGCCCACTACGAGACGAGTTCAAGGCTTGATCCGACAGCTCGGAGTTTCGCGCAAGGAAACAAGACGTGGAGATCAAGCAGGATTCTAGTCGGTTAGAATAGGAATTGATATCGAATTATCTATGGCAATTGTAACCGACTAGGATTAGTTTCCAGATCTGTAACCCTGCCCTCCAGACTATATAAGGAGGGGCAAGGGACCCCCCTAGGACATCATATTCTCTCAGCACAAATCAATACAACCAGACGCAGGACGTAGGTATTACGCCAACTCGGCGGCCGAACCTGGATAAAAAGCTTGTCCGTGTCTTGCGTCACCATCGAGTTCGTAGTTCGCGCACCGTCTACCGATAAACTACTACCGTGGGTATACCCCAAGGTAGACTGCCGACTAGCTTTCGTCGACACTCTTCCTCTCTAATCTCAGCATGAAACAAAGCTCTAACTCTAGTAGCTTCTCTATTTTCAGCCAAGCGCATAGCCTCACCTCACTCTCTAGTCATTTGCATCATGCGAGCTTGGGCCTCATTTCGCTCTCTAACTGCATTTTCAACTTGGTTGCGGCGGGCTTGCAAAGCGGTATGATAGTTTTGAATTTCAGCTTGGGCGTCGCTAAAGGCTTTGAGGTGCTTGCACACACGTTTGCGCTGCCCAATTTGAGCTTGCTGAAGCGCTAGCATAGCTTCTATGTAGGTGTCTTGGCGTACATAGTACAACTTAAGTACCGCCAGCAAGGCACTCATAGCAGGGCTGGAGCTATATCCTAGTATGGTCTCTCTCATCTCAAAGGGCTCAGTTCCTACACAAAAGTGACAGTCACACTCACTCTAGGAAATGATCCAGTTGGGCCATTAATTAGCTCATCCCCATAGTCTTAGCATATTTCCAACAACACTTCTAAAGTTGCTACTTGGGCACCCTCCCAAGGAGTTTGACCATCGGACTCTACTATCCATCCTAGCCACTGTGGGTTGTTTGGACAAGGGGGAACTGTAATTTGGACATCTACCCAAGGTAAAGATTCAGCGTGCTCGGCCTCTGTCCAAGTGTACTGATTTGGTTCCTCATATCCCACTGAACTCAGCACCCACCACAACAAAGTAGGAGTGCCAAACATGTCCAGAAAAGTCTAACTTGCATGTGCGGCTGCCATCTGTAGGAAAGACCACAACTTGAGTAAGAAAGATTAATTACAAGGGAAGGTAATTAGATATAGTTTTGGAATTATAAGAGTTGAGTAGTGCACAAGGAATGCATGAAGGATTCATGATGCATGCACGTTCCATACGTCCTGACCATTCCTAGAAGAAGGTTCTAACGGTATAGTCGGTGGCATACGTACGTGCACTCTTTATACGTAACTACACAGTCTACACGTTTCGTTGTTAGTGTACCTGTAGAAAATTTCATTTCAGTCCAAACCCACAAGAGTATATAAGCAGAAATGAAAATCCAATCATCTACATTCAAGCTAGGTACTGCTATATATATTCCCAAACATATATCGCAGCACACTACCTATTTGGGATACACCCATATATACATCAAACATGTATATGTGGCTGCACCTACTACCCACAATTAAGTACCTTCATAAATACATGTGTGCAACATGTAAATATTCCAGTAACCACAGCTAACACTCCCCTAGACCGACAGTTGGACGGTCATGCTCTCACAGCTCACACTTACCGTAGCGTAGAGGCATATAGATCCATACATCACCACTCAAGCGAGTGGCATCCATACAATTTCACGCCGTATGGACGACAAAAGAAAACAAACATTGCTTACCATGGCATAGAGGTATATGATCCATTCATTACCACTTAAGTAAGTGGCATCCATATTATTGCACGCCATATGGACGACGAAAGGAAAAACCCCCATGTTAGTAATATTAAGCCACCTAGAAGTCCTTAAGTAGGCATAAAGGGTATGACCACTGGCATGGTATATGTTATTGAAACATTTTTAAAACAGCTCTATGTATAGTATAAGTTTGCCAATTAGTTTGGAAAAAACAAATTCATTTATTTTTAAATACATCTATGATGGCTAAATGGTTAATCTTGCTCCGATGCCAGCTGTAACAGAACCGTCCAATTTATAAGAATTCAAGTGAATTAGCGAACAAGGAAGCAGTCAAGCCAATGGACTTGAACCCATATAAACCCGGTAGTCCGACGAAATCTCAAAAGACCTCGATTCAACCAACATACAACCAAGATCGTACATGATCAAGCATCACCATCACAAATTACATACATTCATCACAGAACATAGTTTTACAACACATCAGAGTTTAAACAAAGTTATTACAAACCAGTTTAGTTGCAGAAGCAAAGTAGTTTTGGAAACATCACACACTCAGTTTAATTTACATGCCAGTTCCATAGTCATCCCAACAAAAGCATAACTGAAGATAAAGGAGGTGATTATGCCCATGATCTATTCATCGTCTGCCTCGGATGATAACAGTTAGCACAGTAGCCATGATAAACGACATCATCTGCAACAAGGGTAAATAAAACCCTGAGTACGAGAATGTACTCAGCTAGACTTACCCGTCATAAACCAAAAATAAAGTGACACCAAGGAGTATGCAAGGCTGATCTTTGTGGACTGGTTTGACTCACATTTTTGCATAAAAAGCTTTAGTTGTAAGTAACCCATTTAACATTTCAGCAGCAGGTTCATTACTTAACAACTATCCACTAGATTAGCACCTGTTCTAAGCATACACTTGAGTATTTAAGCATCACAATAATAATCATATCTAGATTATCACATAGCTATCAACATTCTCATCATAACCATTAATTTTATTTAGTGAGTTCTACGTTGCCGCTGCTCGAGTCAAGTTCTCACTATCCGGGAGAGACGGCGATTCGAATCGATTCCTATCTAGCTGGAGGGGTATTCCTAGCACTCACCCAAGCATACTTCATGACGGCAGCTTGGATCACGTTTAGTACTACTCCGGACCAAGTCGCGGGTCCGTCCAGCGCCGCACCCCCAGGGACCGCAAATTTGCCAGGGTCAGGACTCTAACCTGACACCTCGGTCTTACGCCATTGACTCCCCGCACATACTTACTACCAACCGGGGTGCGCACTCATACAAAACGGGGTATCCGGCCTGAGTTGCACTCGTAGGCTTCGCAGTCGGAACGACTTATCCGGCCAACTAAGTGTTAGGCATGCGTTCAACATGACACGAGGACGTACAACGTATCGGTCCTTAAACGACTCAGACGGGGATAGATTCACACCCAAGACCTCCATGCCTTGTTGCTGCACTATCGTCGTCCCGCCCAATCTCAAGTTCATTATTAGCACATGGTTATTTCCACGATAGCAAATATAGCCAACCGTGATTCATCATCCACCTATCTCTCGCAGGTGACAGGAAATCACCCGGCATCTACCGAGCTAAGCATGGCTAAACATCATTTCGATCCTGGACCTACTTAGGTAAGGTATGAGGTGGACAAGGAGTTAATTATGCAGCAAGGGTGTCATATCAACGCCTAACACTTAATACAACAATACATAACCATAATTATTTGACAGCTGGATATGATTGCAAAATAGTTAGGAGGCTTATAATGCTCCGGGGCTTGCCTTCAACGTAAGTGGACGGGCGGTGGTCGGGACACTCCGGCAGATCCTCCTCCTCAGCTCCTTGAGGTGGCTCCCCTTGTTGTTCCTCCGGCTCGGGCAGCTCGTATTCCAAGACCGTCACTCCTTTGGGTACACCTATGTATGCATGACAAGGTGATAAACATAGGGAATGCACATAAGATGCAATATGTCATGATGCTGAGCCAAGGAACACATAGCCAGGTACAAACATGAGCAAAAGATCCTAAAATTATGTGAATCACAGATTAACAAGTAAGTGCATACTTCTTCTCTGGCAGAGAGGCTAACTAGACAAGCTAATCAACCTTAGCTACTCACACTTAGCCACTGGTGTCATGGGCAGATTAGCTAGTCACAAGTTTCAGTCATAACTTAAGCATCATGTGGCCAAACTAAGCAAGTAGATACTTTCTAGAAAGCTTAACAAATTGTCTACAAAACATCTTTAGACACTCCAGAAGGATTCCCAATGAAAATGAGGTGAAACAGGCAAAGTGTGCTGGCTGTCCTGCAAAATCCGGAGAGCAAGCACTTCGCAGCAGCTACTTGTAACATTCATAGCTTTTAAACTACTCAGCCAAAAGTCATGAAACTTGGACACGAAGTAGATATGTATGTTAGCTACAAGTTTGTTATAGACAAGTTTTTCAGAAAACCTCATCTCAAGTAGTTCTTAAATAATTTCTATCAGCTACATAGAAATGCTCTAGGAAAGACATAATTAGCAAAAATAATATTTTACACATATTAAGAATGCAACACTGGTTCAAGCCAAAAGCACCAGTAGTTAGAACATGTCTAAGAAACACAAAAAAACATCATGGTAAGGGTTAAACTCATATCCATCATCCCCTTTTCTATTTATTTAATTATTAAGATGATCTAAGGAGTATATATCACAAGTGCTCCAAAAATTCTAAGAAAATTACAGCAAGCTGCTTAGACTACCATCAGTTCACTGAAAAATTTCAGGGCACTTGCACATGCATAATGTGAGATACAAAAATAACAAGCTAGCAATGGTATTAAAGGCATAAATGTGAAACCTTATTAAACAGTGTCAAACAACAGATTTCAGATTTTTCCTAGCTTTGTTTACACATGAGTACAACACTCAGCAAGTTTCACCATAAAAGGAGTTATAATCTATTTACTAAAAATACTACAAGAATCTCCTATTTAAAAAAAAAATATTTATAACTTCACTAACAGACATCCAAAAATCATGATAAATTTATCAGAGCTTATTCATGTCATAAGTGACAACATCCTAAATTTTCATGGCCATCAGATTCACAGATCTCAAGATATAATTACCTCCTATTTAATCAAGATTAAATCATATCTATTTATTTCTGCAGAAACATGGCATGTTTCATATTTTTAGTAAAAACTCGATTAACACAGGAACCTAGCAAAATTGGAATCACTCCATTTGGATCTGTAAAACTTGAGTTATGAATTTTTCAAAAACATCACAAGATCTACTACACAGTGAACCAGAGTGTGTGAGAGAGAGGCTGACAATGGGACCCACTGGTCAGCGGGACCCGCTCGACAGTGACACAGAGACAGGGGAGAGCTCGTCGCCGGCGAAACTCGACGACGGCGAGGTCTCCGGGGAAACCAAGGGCATCTACGTGTTCCTCTCCTCAAGGCGAACTTGTTGACCTACTTTACTCGCGCTCTACTGGCCTCTAGGGTGCTCGCCGTCGCTAATGGCGGAGCGGCGGTGCTGCGCGGCGTTACGCTGGCGAACCTAGGCAATGGCGACGCGGTAGAGGTTGCAGACGAGTATGAGTGACGCAAGGCGAAGCTATAGGAAGAAGAATCACGGCCAGAGGTGAACCAGAGAGGTCTGGCCACGTTGCCGGTGATCTCTGCGAACTCCGGCGAGGTGGAGCTCGCGACGGAGTTGTCAAAGCGGCCTCACCAGTGCTCGGCTAAGGAAAGAAGTGGACGTCGAGGTAGAGGACGTCGAGGTGGAGCTCTGGGCAGACTGGCTTGGCCGGAGATGCGGTGGAACGGTCGGGAGAGCTCGCCGAAGCGCGGTGGAGCACGCCGAGAACGAAGGCGGAGGAAATGGAGCGCTCTGAGCGAGTGGAGGTCGTGTCTGAGGCGTCCACCCGGTGCGTGGCGGCTTGTGGACGTCGTTGGAGCTGACAGGAGGGGCCATCGACGGCGTACGGCCGACCGGTGGCTGAACACGCGGCGGCGGGTGAGTTCTGTCCGAACTGAATCGGTTTCTGAATCGCCCGATCACGGTGTCCCAAACTCCAACTTCGTCGACGTTTTACTCGAGATCCACTCGGTGGTTTTGGCTTGGATTTGATCCAATGGATAGACCTACACGAGTTCTACAGGTTTGCTTAAAGGATCGAAGTCTGGTTCGGCTTGGATTTCAAACTACAAAGCTCCCAAGTACCCTACCTCGAAACTGTGTCGACTCTGACTTAGGCAAATTTGGCTAAGTGTGGAATCAGCCCTGATTTTTGCCTTGTGAGCTAAGTTTGAATGTGTTCCAGGCATTTTCATAAAACGTCATCAACATAACTTTTGTAGCTTATGAAATTTACTACAACTTTTTTTTAGATGTTATTTACATGCAAGGTTTCTAACACCAGTTTCATAAACTATCTTTGAAAAGAGGTCTAGGGGGTCAATTAGGTCAACCTAGGGTTAACCATGACTTAGGGGTATTTTTGGACAAAACCTCCAACATAAACTTTGTTCAAAATGTTATTCTAAACATGATTAAAGGATTTTGGAAGACAATGTGCATTTATATGCATTGGTCCCACATTATTATCACTCATAACCAGTCACACAAGCAATTCAATCATACATGGTATACATAAGATGACATGTGATCATGATGGATGCTTATGAATGAGCATGATGATGCTTATGTTGATGCAATGCTCATGGTTAACATACAAGCTAACACTAGGAGTGTTACATTTTGTATAGTGAAACATCTCCCAAAATCATGACCGCTTGCTGTCAAATCAACCGCACAATCCCTTGATTATCGTGCGAACAGTTACCATATCTACCTGAACACCCTCAATTTTCACAAATACGGCAAAGAGATAAGTCAGAAATGCCCCTGCCCTCTTTGTCCTATAAATACTTCCTTCTTCGGTACTCTTCCTCCACCTTGTCATTCTACATTCACCAAACCCACCTTCCTGGCGGCGGCACTGTTCGAGGAGCCCAAGAACTCCAGCGAGCCCCAACAGTTCTTCAAATCGTCGATCCTCTTCCTCCCCGGGAAGAAAAATGGCCATCAACTTCATCATCCCTGAGGTCAACCCTCTTGATCTTCTTTTTTGTGTTGTACTTTTATCTTCCGCAAACCTATTTAGTGAGTACGTTCTTTCTTGCCTTTCCCTTTTTTGTTCTTCCAACCTTTAAATCTTTAGGAATTGGCTGATAAAATTGTGACTCGCACCGATCAACCCCACTTTCAATGCCTTGGTCCATTGGGAAATCTAGATCCTACCGATTTGACAAATGCAGAAACAAATAGGATCCCTTTAGAGCTGAAAACTTCTCATTAGATCTGTGGAAAGACATCTTTCGATCCTGGCCCAGTTCTACTAAGGGGTGGAGAGATTGGTTTCTGAGAATCAGCAACTCAAATGTAGTCCAATGGGGTGAGCGCAAACTAGACCAGTGCATTAGGCTATCCATTGCCGATATGGAAAGAAATGAATCACTATTGATAGCTGCTTCATACTTCTGGTCAGATACCTTCAATGCTTTTTTGTTTGGTCACGGCCCTGCTTCCCCTACTCTTGCCGATGTGCTCATGCTCACTGGCTTAGACATATCAACTGCTGATGATAACCATCTATATGATCGCAAACCCGAGCGCAAAGTAGAAACCCGCAACATCAGCGGTTGGTCAGGATACATTCAGAAGTACCGAAGGACAGGGCCAGTCGGTCAGAGGGAGCATGCTGTTTTCCTGAACATGTGGTTAGAAAAGTTCGTTTTCTGTGACCAATCAGTAGGACCAAACTCTGTCTACTTATCGGCAACAGAAAGACTAGCCGATGGCGGCCGATTTCCTCTCAGTCGATACTTGCTTGGTTCCGCCTATCACCTCCTCCATCAAGTAGCCGAGAAGCTCCTGTTAGGCCAGCCCATCGGCAACCTAGGAGGCCCTTGGTGGTTCATCAACATGTGGCTTAATGTCCACATGCACAAACGTCTCCGGTTTGACCTCTTCGCACAGCGATTCCCGAGAGATATCGCTGAAGATCATGAACTAGCTGATGAAGAATCGGCAACTCGCCCACCTTTGAACTACAGTGAGGCCGCTATAGTTCTACCTGGCACTAGCGGCAATGAAGACCAAGTCAGCCGATTCTTCCAAACTCTGTATGAGAGTCTTCCCAACGATCAATGGGCATGGATGCCTTATGAAGATCCAGAAACTAGATTCCCACTGATCTTCCACCGTTTTGATGACGCTCTCAATAAAGATACCGATCTGATGATGGCAATCATCACACCAAGGGCCATTCCAGTGAATACCTTCGGCATTGGGAAGAACTCCAACCCCACTTATGAATTCTATAACCCATCGGCACTGGCTCGTCAACTGGCTTTTGGGCAGCTGCCGATTGGACTCTGTTATGCCGATGTGGTGAAGCCTAGGAAAACTATAACCAGCAGACTCGAATGGATAAGGATAGCCCAGCTTCAACCAAATGCCGATACGTCAGATATCGATCTATCGGCTTGGATCCCAGCCCTCTTCATTACTCAGGCATACAAACAGTGGTGGGAAGAGTGGATAGAACACTTGTTCTGCACATCGGCTCTGACATGCCGCGGCATGATCGAACCCAACTATAAGGTCCCCGATAACACTGTAAGTCTTCAACCGATAACTTAGTCCTTTTGTTGCTTGTAACCTTATCGGTAACTTACTCTCTACTTTCTAAATAGGTCGACAACCCGCCACTGATAGTCAGCAGAAGTGGAAGACCGATTGAACTCCTCCCGTCAGGTCCAATCTCTCTAATCGGTCACAAGGCACCAAGTCTGGCAACTTTAATGCATCGGAATGTGCGTTTTAAGAAGATAACCACCAAGCGGTCAAAGACGTCCCCATCGGTTGCCGCTGCTACCTTGGCACAGGCTTTCAAGGTAGACTTTTAATTTCTTTTGCTTATACCGATTCTGTTCCATACTCACGTAATCATTTCAGGATACATCGGCTGCTATGGGAACTTCATCGGTAACCTTTATTTTTTAACAAGATTTCATCAACATTCTTTCATATCTATTCTGATGATATCTTGGTTGTTGTAATAGCAAACTGGCAAATTGGCAAAGACTAGAAGCGCCCAAACAAGTGCCGATGCCCCCCCAGCCCAGCCAGGTCAAGAGAAAAGGTCCTAAAAGCACCAAGTCGCAACCAAAGCGCCAGAGGACAGCACCGTCTTCTCCTCCGTCCAGTGTCACCGATTCATGTGGAATCATCCCCCTCTTCACCAAAAATCTAGACACAGCAAGTATCGTCTCCTCCTCATCCAGCACCTCAGCCACAAGAAGCACCAGTCGATGTGCTTGAGCAGACTGCCGATCTAGCGGATCTGATCATATCATCGGTTGTTCCTCCAGAACAAACAAGCACCGCACCCCCTCAAGGTAAAATACTGACCACAAAATTATCACTAATGGATACATCTTTACAAATTATAATTATTCTTGTAATTTCTCAACTGACATCGTCCCATCGGCAACTCCAGCCGATCAACCTATAGTACCAACAGCATCATCAAGCCAGAGGCGTGAAATGGCTTTGAAGCAAGTAAGTTATCTGATTTCCATCCTTTATATCACTAATATCTGACCATCAAATAACTTATTTTTATCTTCTTTTCAGGAACAGGACTCCCCAGACAGCTTATTCTCCTTCGCCATCGATATTTCTAATGATGAGGGCGAAGAAGTGAGCTCCTCCCAAGCAGTAGGGATCTCATCGGCAGAAATCAAAGCCAAGCTTGAAGACTTGTTGGCCCTACTGCATCAAGATACTGCTCAGTTGGTTGATGACTCCGATCCAGCAAAAGCTCTGTTTAAGACCCTTCACGGTCAAATTCCAGACGATGCTGAAGAGACTCTTTTCCAAGCTGCCCATCTAGAAAGCCGTCAGCTTCAATACCAGAAAGCTACCCAACGTCTTGCCGATAGAGCTGCTCATGCCCAAATCACAGAGGAAGTAATGCAAGTAAAGCGCCTTGCCGATGAGAAACATAAGAGCATCGGCATTCTGCAGTCCTCAGGGGAGTCACTGAAACAAAAGATTTCCAATCTATCGGCAAGAAGGGAAGTTCTGCTAGCTGAGCTCAAACAAGTGGAAGAGGCTCTAACTCAAGCTCAGCAAGAAGAAAACCAGCTGCCTGAGATGCTCAAGACTCTTCATCAAGAATGAAACATCTAGGCTCGTAAGGCTCTACAGATGAAAAAGAAGCTGAAGCCAGTAGAGGGCTCTACCGATGAGGACATCCAGGAGATAGAAGAAGCCGACCAGATTCGCCTGCGCGCCATATCGACTATCAAGCTTTGCTGAATCTGTGAACTCTTCACTGGCAATTTGCTTAATTCTGCCCTTAGAAACTTTTGCTCCTTCTGATATAGCCGATAGGACTGTTATCGGCACTTTTGAAACATCATGCATGATCTCAAACATATTTCATCCAGCCGATAGGAATGTTATCGGCACTTAAACTTCTATGCATCAACCCAGATGCTTGGGTAATATTTCTTTAGATATTTTCCATTTAATGCTCTGGGAAATTTAACTCCTTCAAGAGTTTCTAAAATATAAGCATTACCAGGAGCAGACCGATTTATCCGATAAGGTCCTTCCCAATTAGGAGACCATTTTCCAAACTTCGAACTTTTAGTCCGAATTGGTAAAATTAGTTTCCACACCAAATCCCCATCGGCAAACTCCTTAGCTTTTACTTTTTTATCATACCATCTAGCCACTCTCTTTTTATTCTCTTCTATACTCATCAAAGCTCTCAACCGATGCTCTGCCAAATCATCCAACTCATCTTTCATCAAAGCAGCATGTCATCAGCAGCCAACTGATCTTGAAAAGAGATCCGCCTAGATCCAGTCTTAATCTCCCATGGCAACCCCGCATCGTGCCCATACACCAACTGATAGGGCGAAACTTTGGTTGATCCATGACACGCCATCCGATACGACCACAAAGCTTCATTCAACAATGTGTGCCATCTTCTAGAATTTTCTTCAATCTTTCGCTTTATAATATTAATAATCCCTTTGTTAGACACTTCGGCTTGTCCATTGGCTTGAGCATAATAAGGAGAAGAATTCAACACTTTAATCTCCATACCTATTGCAAATGCATCAAACTCCCCTGATGTGAACATAGTACCCTGATCGGTAGTAATCGTTTGAGGAATACCAAATCGGTAAACAATATGCTCCTTCATGAAATCAATCATATTAGCCGATGTCACTTTCTTCAAAGGAATAGCTTCAACCCATTTAGTAAAATAATCGGTGCAACTAAAATGAACTTATGCCCCTTGCTTGATGGTGGATAAATCTGGCCGATTAGATCAATAGCCTATCCCCAGAACAGCCAAGGCTTAATAATAGGATTCATGGCCGATGCGGGTGCCCTTTGAATATTGCCAAACCTCTGATACCCTTGACATCCTTTGAAATATCTAAAGCAATCCTCAAGTATAGTCGGCCAATAATACTCGTTTCTCCTAATCGTCCACTTCATCTTAAAAGCCGACTGATGCGCTCCACAGACTCCTTCGTGGATCTCACCCATCAAGCTCCTAGCTTCATCATCACCTAAGCATTTGAGTAGAACTCCATCTATCGTTCGATAATATAACTCTTCTCGAAGGAGTACATACTTGGTAGCTTGAAACCTTACACGCCTCTCAACCTTTTTAGATGGGTCTTTTAAATAATCAATGATTTCTTTTCTCCAATCATCGGCACTGACTGTCGATAACATATTTAAGATGAGTTGATATCCCGAGGCGTGTTGAGCCAACCGATTAGCTTCTTCATTATGTAATCGAGGAACATGATCTAATCTGAAATCCTTGAATTCCCTCAACAGTTGTATGCTCTTTTCATAATAGGTTATCAAAACCTCACTTCGGCATTCATAAATCCTAGCCAATTGATTTATTACAAGCATAGAATCGCCGAAGATCTCAACAGCATCGGCACGAGCCTCTTTTAACAATTCCAACCCCTTGATTAGAGCTTGGTACTCGGTTTGATTATTTGTCGACGTGGCAACAATTGGCAAAGAAAACTCATACTTCCTTCCTCGAGGAGAAATTAGTACTATGCCGATTCCTGCCCCCCGGTCACATGTGGATCCATCAAAGAAGAGCGTCCAAGGATCGATTTCCAAAGTGCCCACCATACCGCAATGCTGGGTTACAAAATCGGCCATAATTTGCCCTTTAACTGCCTTGGCCGATTCATAACGCAGATCAAACTCTGATAAGGCCAAAATCCATTTGCCGATTCTACCACTCAAAATCAGCATCGATAACATGTACCGGACTACGTCATCTTTGCATATAACAGTGCATTCGGCCGATAACAAATAGTGTCTCAATTTGATACATGAAATGTACAGGCATAAGCATAGTTTTTCAATTGCCAAATACCTTGTCTCAACATCCACCAATCTTCTACTTAGGTAATAAATCACACGCTCCTTGTTGATATTTGTTAACGCCATCAGGAAATGATCCGCAAGCGTACGGATATCGGTGAGCACTTCACCCGGGAGGTTATCCAGAGTATCATATTTATATTTTTACCACTGGGAGAAAGCGTGCATCTGACTAACCAAATCTATTGCTACTACCCTTTAGGCTACAAACAATGTGATTCGATGTGAGCGATGTATAGAGAAGACTACAACCGCACTCTCGTTCTAACCTTGGTAAGGATGATCTACTGTTCTACTAGGGAGGCTCACGGAATCTAGACACCACAAAGGATGTTCGACCCGCACCTATAAACCATATCGATCCTGCTAAGGGATGTGAGCTACAAAGGTAGCTCAGAAATGTCACGTTCCTCGCTACTACCTGTTGACGGTCCTTAATGCTCACATTTAACCATCAACTAATCATGGAAAAGGATCTAAATGGAACCAACACCTAGACTTAGGGTTTTATCTGACAGAATTCCACGAGTTTTGGTGTTTGTCTATTTCTGCAGGGGGTTATCAGGAAATACAGAAGAAAGGCCCACACGTCGGGTTTATATAGAGATATTAACGTGCCGCACAATTTTCTATCATCTAGAAGACTCCAGAAGCCACGAGAACGAAGCGGAGGCCGAGAGGGCTCAGGGACAGGGTGCCCGCCCAGCTACAGTGTCCAATTCGGACCCGTTTCACGTATTATGCTCCACCGACCTAAAGGATCAAGGAAAACCATGCGATCAATGTCGGTTTGATCCGACGGCCCAGATTCATCTGAAAAGACTATATAAGCAAGGCCCCCTGGCCCCTGGAGATCATACCTCTTCTACAGAATCAAAGCTAGGGTTTCAATTCTTCATCCAAGTAGAGAGGATCCCTCTAGTTCTTCTAGTTCTACCTCTAGTTCATCTAGATCTAGTTCTAGTTCATCTAGTTCTAGTTCTAGTTCCTCTAGTTCTAGTTCTAGTTAGTTCTAGTAGTAATCTAGAACATAAGGAGAGAGAAGAGGAGAGCGGATGAGGAGCCGGATCTGTCGGATCTTCCTGAACATTGTACTTTTGCAGCAACTGGTTCGTTCTTCATCGTTCTCCAAGTTCTTCGATTTATAATTCCTGAGTTCTTTAATTACTTTTATTTACATTCAAGTTATTTATTGGATTCCCGCTTGCATCAAGTGCTCTAATCTTTGAAACATTAGAGTAGTAATTAATAGATTGGACGTGGTGTTTAGTCTTGCAATTACCTGGAATTGCACCCAATCCTGCGGATTGTTGTGGTAGCCCTAGGGTAGTGACAGCCCTAACGGTCGACGTATTCCACCTCGTTCGGATCGGTGTTTGTAGGACCGTAGTCAGAGCTTCCTAGCCCCCTTCTCATCTCTTTCTGTGGTTGGTGTTCTGATGTCCGAAATAGATAATCTTGAAGTAATTCTTGATTCTTAGATCAACTAGAGAACTCTCAGGAAACTTCCTCTCTTCCCACCAAAAATAATTATATAGTTATCCTTGAGCGATCTTGATTCTTAATTAGTACAGTCACGTTCCCTGTGAAAAATGGAAACTCTGGAATACTCCCGGGTGAAAGCTACATCGGTATCCGTGCGCTTGTGGATTTTTCTGTTTGCGTTTAAAATACCCAACACTACCATGGTCCGGCTAGACAGGGGATATCTATGAGTACCCTAGCCCAAACACCACGTTTACGCTAGCAATAATTACTCTAAACTCAACCGGAAGAAATTAAAGTAAACTCATAAACCAAAGAACAATAAGAACAAAGAACTTACTAGAATTTAGAAGTCGAAATACTGAAGAATCCTAGGAGCAAGCCTCGGGTTAGGAGACTTGATCCTGCAGGTATAACCTCGGAGTAGACACCGACAGGCCGGGCTTCCTCCGGTCTACACCTCCACTCTATCTCTCTCAATCTAGAAGAACTTAGAAGAACTAACTCTAATCTCACATTGGATGCTAAACCCTATGAGGTTGGATCCCTAGAGGGACCTCTATCTCTGAATCCTCTCTGGAAAATATACTAATGAATAATGGGACTTCTCTCCTCTAGGGGCCAGGGGGCCTGCTTATATAGTCCCCTCAAGTGAACGTGGGCCGTCGGATCAAACCGACATTGATTGAATGGTTCTCCTTGATCCTTTAGGTCGGTGGAGCATAATCCGAGATTGAACGTGATTGGTTGAAACACCAGGGTGGGTGCCCAAGGGGGGAGGGCGGGCGCCCTGCCCCCAGGCCCGCTCAGCCTCCCGTTCGTTTCCGTGGCTTCTGGAGTCTTCTAGATGATAGAAAATTGCGCGGCACGTTAATATCTCTATGTAAACCCGATGTGTGGGCCTTTCCTCCATATTTCCTAATAACCCCCTGCATAAATAGACAAACACCAAAACTCGTGGAATTCTGTCAGATAAAACCCTAAGTCCGGGTGTTGGTTGCATTTGGATCCTTTTCTTTATTTATTTGATGATTATATTTGGTACTTAAGGACCGTCAACAACTCCCCCAAGCTTACCTCTTGCTCGTCCCTGAGCAAGGATGGACTCAAGAGTTTCTGCAGTGGTTTCATGCCTAAAAAGTACACATGCGTTCATGCAAGATCTCATCTCTGAGTTAGAGTAAACTGTTAAGATTTAAAACTTACTCATTTTACCTTTCACCATGGGGCTCGCAACCATCACTTGTGTCTTGAGCTGTTAAAAGATAGAAAGGTCAAGTCAAGCGCCATGTCTCTTATTCTTGATCAGCTATAACTTTGGAGTTTTTGCAGATTTTCAAATAAAACTCAGAGATTCCTTGTATGACTCTCTCAAATCTCTCTTCAGTGGTATTTCTGGATCCTTTCCATGGCAGTAATGGTATATGCCTTCTCTCAAAGTATGTGGTATTTTTGGTATGAGTCATAGTGATATTGCCTTCTCTCTCACCCTACTCTAATAAGGTTTTGATATCTGTAGCTCATAGGTGGGAGACAGATAATACATACTTACAAGACATTTATTGCATAGTCAAACCATGGATCCTGAAGGACAAGTCAATAAGTCAAATCAAGATGTGCATGTGTGGTGAGTGAATGGTGTATGGTGATGATGGTGATAACAATGGTGAAAGTCTAATTCTACTTTTGCTCTTTCAAGGGGATACATACCTTTCTTGCACTTTGAAGCTTTTTGAGGGGAATGAGATGCTCTATATTTTCTTTTTCTTTCCTCTCAGGTGGGTATCTTGTACCCCTAATTCTACTGTCGGACACTTGTCCATTTTTACCTCTCATCTCACTTTTTCTTTTCTTCGAGGTTCCGAGCACTTGCCCCTTTTTATTTCCTCGTATCTTTTTATTTTCCTTTTTTTCTTTTTTTAGAGCACTCATCTCCTGAAATAGAAATAGGAGAATGTTTTTGGCTATTCTCTCCTGGATTAAGAGTAGAATACTTTTGGGTGGCTCTGGAGATGGAAATGAGTGGATATATGTGGATGCGTACTTCCGGAGTAGAAGTAGCATGTGTGAGTGAACGTGCAAGTGAATCTTGATTTTAACCGCATGACAAGCTCCTAAGGGTCTACGCAGCTTGACCACACTCAACGCTCATAAGCAGTAAAAAGTAAATATATGGTTCATAGTCTAATAAGCATGTATATATGGCTGTGGTAGGATTTTAAACTCTCATCATATAGGAACTCATCATGTGTTATTTTAAAGATTTTCAAAGATAAAATTCTCCAGAATTCTAGCATCTCTAGGAACAGATAAACAACAGCTCAACCTTCCCACATCATATCCGTTAACAACTTAGACTTTAGATGAAGTACTCTTCCCACAAGTTTAGGTTTAGAGCAGGTTTAAATTATAACAGTTATGCCTAAACTTGAGAGAGAGCTCAAACTTGAAAACTAGGTACATGGCAGAGCAACTATTTATCATATCAATGTAAGAGTTTATCATTTATGTTCAGTTTGGCCAAAACACTTTATTTATTTATTTAGAAAACTAAGCAAGGATATATATAAGCACAAAATTTTTATTTGGGTTTTCATGATTATGCATCTTTTTATTATTTGAGTAAAGTATAAATGCGAGTAGAAACACTTAGCTGGATAAATGGGGGTGCTCTCCCCCAAGCTGGATTTTGACGTAATTTCTTCTGATGTAGCTAGCAGGTGACACAGGTGTATTTGAATGTCGGCAGCACCTTGACAGCGATTACTATGTCCTCTGCCTGCTAGTCTTCTTTGATCCTTAAATTCTGTGTAGCTCAAGTAGACAACAAAGCTTTGTGGAACTGGTTAAGTGTTAGCATAAAATCTCTTAGCCTTTATCATATTGAGATTCCTCCTAATAAATTTTATTTATTTAGCAGGATCATGCACTTATTAATTTTATATTTTTATTTTAAGATGAAAAATTATTTATTTTATGCCACCACAGTCAATATACCTATGGGTTTTAAGCCACAAGTCTACTCACATGGGGTTTTAGATTTTATGATGCAGTGCAACGAACAAATATTTTTGTTTTCTTTTCTAATGCTAATGTGGAAAAGTAAATATGCTAATGCAAGTGATGGAATAAAAAGGAAAAGGAATGCTGAAAACATAAATATGGATACATACCGATTTTACCTTCCGACAAGGATCTAATGTTTTAAGTCTTCTGGACAAGACTTCTCACCGTGTTCATCCTTTAGGTGCATCATTTGATTAGGTGTGAGCCTTGACATCTACACCTCTTGATATGGTGTCACCCATGTTCTTTGTTTGTCTAGCAGTTCGAGGTGCGGTATTGGCAGTATCTTGCTCAGTGTGTTTGTGCTCGTAGATCCACGTCCTTCACTTGATAGAGTCTGGGAGTTGAAAAATCCTCCATGTTTCTCAAAATGTGTCCTGCTTGTAGAGACAAGGCAGAGATCAAGTGCGTGGGTCCTATTGGTGGAAAACACCAACAAAACCAAAAGTATATTTATTCTTCTCTAACCTTAAGCATAGGGAGCAAGACAAAGTTGATGGGTGATAAGTTCATGAATGTAGCATTTAATACATTTGTCAGATCAGAACGCTCAACCTTATGGAAAGATAATCTATCTATGTATATGTCTTTTTCTTTATATCTGCCCAAAGATTGAATGTGCAACATTTTAGCTCATATGATTAGGAGTTTAGGATCATGGAGATAGTACTAGGAACAAAGATTAAAGGACTAAACATGCTGAATCAGTTGGGTTGGTTAATGTGGAGTTATAAATCATACATGTTTGTCTCTTTATTTATGTGAACGCTGGAACCAAGGAGAAGCTTATAAAAGTGGTAGTCACATATCTTAAGATGTTACCTTTAATGAAGAGTGATGGTACCATCTCACCTTGTGGAAGCTTCCCATTCGTAATGGTTGTGTATCTTGTTTATGTACTTTGTCACCTTCGATGGATCATCTCTCTATGATGAATGAGCTATGTCTTCCTTGTGCAAATCGTTTAGACTTCATGTGTCTCCTTTGTCGCCAATGTCAGTTTGTATCTCAGGACTTCCCAGGTTGATATTGAAAGTTTTCCTGCAGGGGTTAGTCTGACAAAATATACCAATGTCTACTCAAGCAGTTTTTAGTTCAGGAACCAAACTAGACTCCATGTCTAATCAGATTAAGGAAGGCTATTTAACCTACGCACCACACTTAATTTAAAAGCCAATAGTAGTATGTGCAGTACTTCCAAACTAACACTTACTAGGATAAACAAAGGTAGTGTGATGGCTTTTATAGAGATCTACTCAAGTGGAGATGAAGTAGTGTGATTAGTATTTAACAAATTGAGCATGTCTCAATGGTAAGGACAACGAACATAGCAACATGGCAAATTATATTTTTATGTAAGGTATTTCCCCAAAGCTTGAATTTTGCAAAATTCAAGATTGGATGAATTTAATTCAATGTTGCATGATGATTGGTTGGGCATACCTTGCGCTTGTCATTCTTCGGATCTTCTTGCTCCAATCCTAGAAAGGTTAGTGACACGAATACCTGAAGGAATATTTCTACAATTATCTTTATATGCTCAATACACAAGGCAATGTTGCAAATAATTAAAAGTTCATGTTACGATCTGATAAGTCCTTGTTTTAGGACACTAAGCTTGTCCTTGGGAAACCATCAAATTATGTTGGTGAAGTGGTTTCCCCTCCAACACCAACCTAAGCGTGCCTATATCAAGATCGACTCAACGATATCTGCAATATTTATTATAGACATATGCATCAATAACCACCACTTTAAAGTTTTTATAAAAAGAAAGGAAGAGGGGGTTGGAGATCTCAAATGTGGTAAGGTTGGAGAGACCATTTGATTCGGGAGATGTTTTATATGAGCAAGGACTTGGTGAGGTATTTATGAAATAACTTCCATGCTCAATGTTGTTTCTCTCATTCTCAAACTCCAAGGATGATTCTTCATGAATGCTTAAAATTCCTCTAGGATTGTCTCTCAAGTTTGTTTTATCCATCCATTCAATGGTGATAGCACATGGATTTTTAATGCCCTCTAGCCATTGATGTTGCTCTTCTCGATCCTCCTTGTGGTCTTGGTGACTCTTATGCATGGGATGTCTAGAGAGATTCATAGGATCATCGGGAGGTTCAAGAGAAAGAGCATAGTGTAAATTATTAGGCTCAAGGATGTGGTTAAAGATAGGTTCGAATGAGTTATCAAAAGTGGGCGTAGAAGGGGAGAAGATGAGATTGTCGTCTAAATGGCTTTGCTCTCCTTCTATTGCATCAGTTAAGATGCCATCCTTGAGTCTTTCTAGATGTCCATCAAAGGGATTGGATTTGAGATGCTTTCTAAGAGATCCCTTCTTAGGAAGGTTCAGACTATATGCACTCAAAGGTCTCTTATGAAGCAGGAAGTTTACGCTCATCCCAAAATAAATTTCCAAAGGTAGAATTTCTTCTTCCCTTAGATGATTTTGGAGCACTACTAGTTTGGGTTGGATAGCCGAATCATGGGATTGAAATGTTTGGAAATCGGCTATTGAAACTTCCTTTCCTCGTCTGGGAGATGATTCCTTCTCTATCTCTAGGATTTTTTTATAAAGACTAGTGCAAGAAGGATGTCCACGGATGAAGACATACCTTGCTTTACTAACAGATAAAGAAAGAAAAACTCTACCAAAGGTTATATGATCAAGACCAATGTGAAAATATCGAGGAAAAACATGGTCTTGTAGGGCTAGGTCTAAACTAGAATTTATAGAAAGATTAAAAGTTTCCCCTGGTGTACCTAAAAGTTCATTATCTTTTTGATTAAAAGATTGGACCTCGGCTATATAAAAGGGTTGGTTTTGACCTATTGCAATCAACTCCAGACACAGATCATAATTAGGGGCAAAGAAAGGACTTGTTGACTCCCATGGTCTATGGCTGGTCTCCGAAGGTGCAAAAAATTCAATAATAGGTGTGGAATTTGAGTTATCCATAAAGATGGAAAAATAAAAAGATAAAAGAATAAAAGTATAAAAGTATAATACAAGATAATAGGAAGACTAAAAGTTATCTCAGCAAACCGTCTTTCTCCCCGGCAACGGCGCCATAAATGCTTGTAGATATTTGTTAACCCCGTCACGAAATGATCCGCAAGCGCACGGATATTGGTGAGCACTTCACCCGGGAGGTTATCCAGAGTATCGTATTTATATTTTTACCACTGGGAGAAAGTGTGCATCTGACTAACCAAATCTATTGCTACTACCCTTTAGGCTACAAACAATGTGATTCGATGTGAGCAATGTATAGAGAAGACTACAACCGCACTCTCGTTCTAACCTTGGTAAGGGTGATCTACTGTTCTATTGGGGAGGCTCACGGAATCTAGACACCACAAAGGATGTTCGACCCGCACCTATAAACCCTATCGATCCTGCTAACAGGATGTGGGCTATAAAGGTAGCTCGAAAATGTCACGTTCCGCGCTACTACCACGGTCTGGCTAGACAGGGGATATCTATGAGTACCCTAGCCCAAACACCACGTTTACACTAGCAATGATTACTCTAAACTCAACTGGAAGAGATTAAAGTAAACTCATAAACCAAAGAACAATAAGAACAAAAAACTTACTAGAATTTGGAAGTTGAAATACTGAAGAATCCTAGGAGCAAGCCTCGGGTTAGGAGACGTGATCCCGCAGATACAACCTCGGAGTAGACACCGACAGGCCGAGATTCCTCCAATCTACACCTTCACTCTATCTCTCTCAATCTAGAAGAACTTAGAAGAACTAATTCTAATCTCACATTGGATGCTAAACCCTATGAGGTTGGATCCCTAGAGGGACCTCTCTCTTTGAATCCTCTCTGGAAAATATGCTAATGAATAATGGGATTGCTCTCCTCCAGGGGCCAGGGGGCCTGCTTATATAGTCCCCTCAAGTGAACGTGGGCCGTCGGATCAAACCGACATTGATTGAACGGTTCTCCTTGATCCTTTAGGTCGGTGGAGCATAATCCGTGAGATTGAACGTGATTGGTTGAAACACTAGGGCGGGCGCCCTGCCCCCGGGCCCGCTCAGCCTCCCGTTCGTTCCCGTGGCTTTTGGAGTCTTCTAGATGATAGAAAATTGTGCGGCATGTTAATATCTCTATGTAAACCAGACGTGTGGGCCTTTCCTCCATATTTCCTGATAACCCCCTGCATAAATAGACAAATACCAAAACTCGTGGAATTCTATCGGATAAAACCTTAAGTCTGGGTGTTGGTTGCATTTGAATCCTTTTCTTTATTTATTTGATGATTATATTTGGTACTTAAGGACCGTCAACACTCCTTCCCTTCAAATTCTTGAATTAAAGCCGAACCGATAACCATCCCATCGGTACGCAAGTATAATGTGACAGGCTTTCCTTGTTGAGGTGGAATTAGAACTGGAGGATTTATCAAATATTTCTTGATTTCATCTAAGCTAACTATTGCCCCTTCTCCCATAAAAAATCTTGATCGGCTTTCAACTTGAATAAAGGAATAAAAGCACGAATCTTACCAGATAAGTTAGATATAAATCGCCTGATAAAATTTATCTTGCCAATCAGAGATTGGAGTTCAGTCTTGTTGGTCGGAGCAACTATTTTGTTGATAGCATCAATAGATCTCCTACTAATTTCAATTCCTCTTTGATGCACCATGAAACCAAGAAATTGTCCTGCCGATACACCAAATGCGCATTTATTAGGATTCATCTTCAAACCACGCTTCCTTGTGCATTCCAACACTTTTCGTAGATCACCAAGATGCTTTGCGAAGTCTCCAAACTTAACCACCACATCATCAATATAGATTTCCACCAACTTGCCGATAAACTCATGGAAGATAAAATTCATAGCCCTCTAATAAGTAGCACCAGCATTTTTCAAGCCAAAGGTCATGACTATCCATTCGAACAACCCAACATGACCAGGACATCTAAATGCGGTCTTTGGAATATCTTCTTCAGCCATTAATATTTGATTGTATCCTGCATTGCCATCCATAAAGCTAATGATCCGATGTCCGGCTGCAGCATCAACTAGCAAATCGGCAACTGGCATTGGATAACCATCCACTGGTGTAGCCTTGTTAAGATTCCTGAAATCAATGCAGACATGAAGCTTCCCATTTTGTAAACTGGAACGACATTGGAAATCCACTCGTCATACCGACATTGTCGAATATATTTAGCTTCAATGAGTTTAGTTATTTCGGCCTTAATATCAGGAAGAATATTAGGATTGCATTGGCGAGCTGGCTGCTGATGCGACCGAAATCTAGATTTGATAGGTAACCGATGCTCAACAATCGATCAATCTAAACCAGGCATCTTGGTGTAATCCCAAGCAAGGCAATCCTTATATTCTTTTAACAAATCGGTTAACTGTTGCTTACACTCATAATCTAACTTAGCACTAATAAAAGTAGGCCTCGGTCTATCACCATTACCTATATCTATTTCTACCAAATCATCGGCCGATGTAAACCCCTGGCCCAATTTTCCATCATCGGCGATGTCACAGAACCGACCAAATTATAAGAGTTCAAGTGTAGAAACGATCGACTAGCAATCAAGTTTCCAAACTTGAGCCCATACAATCCCGGTAGTCAACTGAAATCACGAAGGACTTCAAACCAACTTGCAACAAACCAAGATCGTAATAGTTCAACATAACACAGCGAATGTTACAGAGTCATTCACTGCCGTCGAAGCGGCACCACATCGAAGTTACTTAGTTATTACAACACAAGTTTGTAGTAGCGGAAGCAAAATAGTTTACAACACATATTCCAAGTTCAGTTCACAAGTTCTTGTTCTGCCAGAGTTTTATGCCATCCATCAAAAGCAACAGGTACGAAGTAGTTAGATAACCGTGCCCAACGGTTTAGTCCTCATCCCCAACGGGATGGAGACAGGTCTTGCAGAAGCCATCATAAAAGATATCATCTGCAACAGGTGGGAATAAACCCTGAGTACGAGGATGTACTCAGCTAGACTTACCCGTCTAGTAAAACATAAAGACACCAAGGATCATGCAAGGCAAAGTATAAAGTGTAGCTCGCCTGACTCAACGTTTGCCAAAAGCTTAAGTAGAGACTACACCATTTGTAAAGGCATCATTTTAAGTATCATTAGCTTACCACTAAATTAGCACCTGTACTAAAGCACTTCACTTTGATTAATACAAACAATAATAACCATATCAAGTTCATCATATGCTTTTCTTAGCTATCATCATCATCACGAACCATTGTTCATTAGTGGATGCTACGTTTGCCGCTGCTCTGTCAAGTTCTCACTATCCAGGAGAGACGGTGATTCGAATCGATTCCTATCCAGCTGGAGGGTTATTCCTAGCACTCACCCAAGCATCCCCCGTCGGAGAGCCAGCGCATCACCTTTGGTACGACTCAGAAATCGCGGCTCCGATCAACGCCGCACTCCTAGGGCTACCACTCTGCCAGGGAGGTCAGGACTTTTAACTCACCTGCCTTTGGTCTTACGCCATTGGTCCCCCGCACACCACACTTCCTCCGGTAGTGCGCACTTCATACTTGCCGGTCTTCCGGCCTGAGTCATACTACTAGGCTTCGCGGTCGGAACGAGTTATCCGGCCAACTAAGTGTCAGGCATGCGTTCAACATGACAAGAGGACGTACAACGATCGGTCCTTAGCTGCCACAGACGGAGTTATTACAACCTTGCAAAACTCCGCCCGGCTTAAGTCATTTTAATCAAGTTCTTCCCACGATAGCACATATAGACAATCGTGATCCGACACAACCCTATCTCGCGCAGGTGACAGGATATCACCCGACTTCTACCGATTAAAGCATGACTAAGCTGCTACTCGATCCTAACTCTATAACCATGTTGTGGTAAGATATCTGGACAAGGAATGAGTATAATGCAACAAGGGTTTCATCACAACTCTTATACGTAATGCATCAATAGATATAACATAACCAAGTAAGCTTTCGAAATTAAATAGGAGACTTAATATGCTCCGGGGCTTGCCTTTCACGAATGATGCAGTCTCGTGATTCGGGCACTCAATCTCCTCTTCGGGCTCCTCGTGTCCGGCTTGCTGGACCTCCACCTCCGGGTTGATCTCTTGGCCCTCGGGGTTCACCTGGAGCTCGAATGAAGCTGTCGCGTCCGGCGCACCTATTGCATGCATGATAAGTAAGAATGATTGCATACTAGATGGCGATGAATGCTTGACAATATAATTAGAACTTCACTGGACACTCATTTACTAAGTAAACTTCCAAGATAAACTCACAAAGGATACTAATTAACTTAGCAAGACCTAGCAAGTCAAACCATAAACAGCAATCCTTGCGTAACAGAGCAGCTCAAGCAATAAATCATAACTGGAGCTATACAGATCCAACAATTATGAATGATGACATTATTGAAAGCTTATGAAATTGTCTACATATAATCTTTAAACATTACAGCAAGATTCATAAGTTAAACAAGTCATTTAAACAAAGTTCCAGGTTCTATCCCAGAAAAACAGAGAACACCTATTTCTGGAACCCAACTTGGAAAAGCCATAACATCAAAACTACTAGACCAAATGATCCCAAAATGAAACCACAGCTAGTTCATACGGTTTGCAACAACTTTGATTTAGACAAGTCTTCCAGAAAACCAAGTTATCATTAAGCAATGGTTGGATTACTCCCTTGCTGTCCAGAACAGTTTTTAACCCCTGAATTAATTATTTGATGACATAACCAAAATATATGTAGTGGCAACCAAATGACTTATAAACACTAGCATACCATAAGATCACCAGAACAATATATGTTAACCTCAAAACATTTAATAACAAGGCATTTATTAATTTAATTCTATAAAGGGACATAATTACAAGATGCTAGCAAAGGTGCTCAGAAAAATCTACAAAATTTATACAAGCACAAACATAGCATCTTGACCTGACAGTAAAATTTTCAGAGCAAATGCACATGCCAGATTTAAGATAAGCATTTAACCATGTGACAAGGTGCTTATTTCATAAATTAAGAAACATAGCTTAGATAGTGTCAAACATCAGATTTCAGATTATTTACATGTAACTATTACCATAAACAAGTTTTACACCAGAGTAGAGCACCAGCATAAGCACCAATTAATTATTATGATTTAAGTAAGAAAACAAGCCATATCACAAACCTAAATTACATATCACGGATACGTTACTCAAAAAATCATGAAATATTTATCATAGTATTCTCATACCACTCAGAGCATAGCATAAAAATTTCATAGCAAAAGGAGCAGTATAACAAGAGATATGAATTTACTCATAAATAACAAGATTAAATCATAACAATTATTTTTCCCTGAAAACATGGTACATTTTATATTTTTATTAAAAACTAGCCATCTCAGGGAACATCACAAAATTTGTTTCACAATTTTCGGATCTTAGAAACAGAAGATATGATTTTTGCAAGAAAGTCAAAAACCTAGATTTGAATAAAAGAAAAGGAGCAAAAACGATGTGTCACTGACAGCGGGTCCCGCGTGTCAGGGTCGTCTTCCTCACGACCGAGATGACTTTTGCCGGCGATTTCTCCGCGACGGCGAGGTCTCCGGCCAAACCAAGGGTACCAACGTGATCCCCAGACCCTTGCGAACCGATTGACCCCCTTTTCCCCATGGCAGAGCCACCGGAGATGGCTTGCCGTCGACCATGGCGGCTCGGCGGTGGTGCTCGGCGTTACGCCGGAGCTCTCAGGCCGGTAGAGCGCGACCTAGGATTTCCTACAGCACCAGTGAACTACGGCGAAGCTTCCTAGTTAGGTGGCTAGGCTTGAAACAGTGTCGAATGAGCTGGCCACGAGAGAGCCGAACTCCGGCGGAAACACGACGGCGCTGCGCGTCGTGTCCGGTGACGGTGAGTGCGGTAGAGCGTCCACCAAGTGGCACAAACATTCGCTAAAGAGCTAAGCTACCTCTAGGACCTAACCAGAGAAGACGAGAGGCTCTGAGGAGCTCAGCATTGAGTTCGCCGGAGAAGAAGGTCACGGCGACCCGATTTGGGGGAAGTTGGAAATGTCGGCTCACCGGAGGGTTTCACGGCGAGTTTGTGGGTGGAGGATGGAGAGCGGGTCACAGCGGAGCTGTGAGCGAGTTTTGGTGAGCAGCAACGCAGCGAGGAGTGAGTTAGAGCTCGCCGGAGTGAGCTCGCGACGGTGAGCTCGCTTTGGCCGTTTTTCTAGCGAGAGGGCGAGAGGAAGGAGAGAGTGGACGCGTCCACTGCGTCCGTGGCGTCGCCGTGGAGGTCATGCGTGCGCTGGGAGCTGATGAGCGGGGCCAGAAACGATGTGCAGGCGCCAAATGTCGCCGAGGTTCTGTCGCCGGTCGGCCACGTCGACGAGCTCGATTCTGATTGAGACAACGTGATGCACGACTGACAGAGCCTCTTCGACGATGATTATCTCCCAAACCATGGCAAGTTAGGAGATGGTGTAGTTGACAAAGTTGGAGTAATAACTGAGTTCTACAACATTGTCAACTAGAGCAAAAGCCAGGTTGGCCTAGATTGAGAGATATGAGGTTTTCAAAATCGATCGCGCAAACTGGTGGTGCCAGGACTTAGCCAAATTCGGTTAAGTGCCAAAACAGCACCCAAAACTGCCTTAAAAGCACTTTTTGAGCAAGATGTGGTCATTTTCATGAGATGGCCATAAAACAACTTTTGTTCCTTATAACATGTGCTACAACTTTGCTGTAGAAAGTTTTGACATGCAAACATTTTATGAACCACTTTTTAAAAGCCTATTCAAAAGAGGTTTCTAGGGCCTAACATGGCAGTATGACTTAAGTACTTAATTTGGGGAAGTGATCAACATGAACATTGTTCCTAAGGTTGAGTTTAACATAGATAAACTAATTACCAAGGTTTATCACACAAGCATGAGCATGGTACAAACAAACACAAGCATAGGAAGCATGATTAAACAAGTTAAAGCACACTTAAGCATAAAATGACATGGCTCAAGGTAGATGATGATCATGGAATGATTGAGTAGATGATGATGCTCATGTTATGCATGTGATTGATGCAACCATAACACTGGGGTGTTACAGCCCTCCCCCCTTATAAAAATCTGGTCCCGAGATTTGGAAGCTTACTGATTTTCGAAGAAGGTTTCATAAACTTCTTTTAGATAGTCCTCTGTTTCCCAAGTGGAATCTTCCTCCCCGTGGTTACTCCGCAACACCTTGTAGAACTTAGCCACACGATTTCGTGTCACCCTTTCCTTGTGGTCAAGATCCGCTACCGGTTTCTCCTCGTACACCAAGTCAGACTTCAACTTGATATCCCGAACTTCCACTCGCTCTTCCGGAACACGAAGGCATTTCTTTAGTTGCGATACGTGGAAGACGGGAAAAATAGCTTGAAGCTCAACTGGTAGTTGAACCTTATATGCCATGTTCCCTTTCCTCTAGAGAATTCGATAAGGACCCACATAACGGAGTGCAAGCTTTCGCTTGACTCTGAACCTTTGTACACCTTTCATCGGAGACACCTAGATATACACATGGTCACCGACTGCAAATTCAATCGGCTTCCTTCTCTTTTCAGCATAACTTTTCTGACGAGCTTGAGCAGCTTCCAGATGTTGCTGGATGGTACAGACTTGCTGCTCCGATTCGTTCACAAAATCGATGCCATAATACCTTCGTTCCCCGGATTCCACCCAATTCAACAGGGTTCGACATTTCCGACCATACAGGGCTTCAAATGGATCCATCTTGATGCTCTCTTGGTAACTATTGTTATAAGAGAACTCAGCTAACGGCAACCACTTTACCCAAGATCCCTTTGAAGAGAGAGCACATGCCCTCAACATGTCTTCTTGGATTTGGTTAACACGTTCAGTTTGGTCGGCCGTTTGGGGATGATAAGCAGAACTACAAACCAAGTGAGTACCAATCTGCTCATGTAGACACTCCCAAAAACGGGCGGTGAACTGTGGTCCACGATCTGATATGATAGTTCGAGGCACACCATACTGACGAACAATGTGCTCGAAGTACAATTCTGCATATTGATGTGGACGATAGTCTGTTCGAACTGGAATAAAATGAGCAACCTTGGTCAAACGGTCTACAATTACCCAGATAGAGTCGTAACCCTTAACAGAAGTTGGGAGTCCAACGATGAAATCCATGCTGACTTCTTCCCATTTCCATCCTGGAATTGACAAGGTTGAAGTAAGCCTGCTTTCATGTGAACGGCCTTCACACGACAACAGTTATCACAACGAGCGACAAAAGCAGCAATCTCCTTTTTCATCTTTGTCCACCAAAACAGAGGTTTCGGATCCTGATACATCTTGCTACTACCAGGATGGATAGACAACTTGGATGAATGAGCCTTAGATAAGATCTGATTTCGCAGCTCACGGTCTTTTGGGACCACGAGTCTATCCTTGAACCATAGGATTCCGTTCTCATCAACCCGGAAATGCTTGGTTTCTTCTTCTTTCATTTTCCTCTTTATATGGTAGATACCTACATCTGTATGCTGCAATTCGATGACTCGATTGCGAAGAGTACTCTCTAGAGAAATCTCGTGGAGCACAAGTGGGTGCATAAGATGTGACAACAATGGATCTTCCATTTGAACTGAATGACAGTGCGCTTTCCAACTCAAGGCATCCGCAACCACGTTTGCCTTGCCCGGATGGTAGTGCACTTGAAGATTATAAACTTTAATCAACTCAAGCCACCTTCGCTGCCGCATGTTCAATTCAGGTTGAGTGAAGATGTACTTGAGACTCTTATGATGAGTGTAGATATTGCACAGATTACCCAGCAAGTAGTGCCTCCAGATTTTCAAGGCATAGACAACTACAGCCAATTCTAAGTCATGAGTAGGGTAATTGACCTCATGCTTTCGAAGTTGGCGCGAGGCATACGTGATAACACGACCTTCTTGCATCAACAGACAGCCCAAACCAATACCCGACGCGTCACAAAAGACATCGAAGGGCTTCTCGATATCAGGCTGGGCTAGAACAGGAGCTGATGTTAGCAATGTCCTCAACTTGTGGAATGCCTCTTCACATTCAGGCGTCCACACAAACTTCTCATCTTTCTGAAGTAGGCGAGTCATAGGCTTAGATATTTTTGAGAATTCCGGAATAAATCGACGATAATACCCAGCCAGACCGAGAAAACTCCGAACCTCATGCACCGAAGTTAGAACCTTCCAATCCAGCACTTCTTGCACCTTAGCCGGATCCACCGAGATACCTTCTTGAGAAAAGACATGGCCCAAAAAAGGTACTTTCTTCAGCCAAAACTTGCATTTGCTGAACTTAGCATAAAGGTGATGCTCACGCAAGCACGACAACACTACACGCATATGCTCTGCATGCTTTTCTTCATTGCGAGAATATACCAAGATATCATCAATGAAGACCACCACAAACTTGTCCAATTCGGGCATAAACACCGAATTCATGAGATACATGAATTGAGCAGGTGCATTCGTGAAACCGAAGGACATGACGAGATACTCATGCAACCCATACCTTGTCGAGAAAGCTGTCTTGGGTACATCCTCACGACGGATCTTGATCTGATGATACCCAGATCGCAAATCAATCTTGGAAAAAACCTTAGCTTTAGACAACTGATCAAACAAGATATCAATGCGAGGAAGAGGGTATTTATTCTTGATGGTCACCGCATTCAGAGGACGATAGTCCACACACATGCGCAAGGACTGATCCTTCTTCTTCACACAGATAGCCGGACAACCCCAAGGAGAAGAACTAGGACGAATAAGACCCTTCTTTAACAACTCATTCAACTGCGTCTTAAGCTCAGCTAGCTCATTTGGTGGCATTCTATATGGCCTTGTAGAGATAGGAGCGGTACGTGGGATCAATTCAATTTTGAACTCCACATCCCGATCGGAAGGAAGCCCGGGCAAATCATCAGGGAATACATCCAGGAACTCACACACGACCGGAATATCTCTGATGGCCTTAGATGTAACTGCATTCATCGTGCTACGGATATGAATATCTCGAGGAAGTTGCACTAAGAATGCCTCTTTGGTATTCGGGTTTCTCAACATCACTACGCGAGTGGTGGTGTCGATAAGAACTCCGTTGCTACTCATCCATTTCATACCCAGAATTACATCTATACCCACACCGGGTAAAACAACCAGATCAGCAAGAAACTGACGGTCTCCTATTTCCAGAGTTGCCCCCAAAACCACTTGATTGGTAGAAATATCATTTCCAGCAGCACTAATGCAATAACTACCCTTATCAAGTGTAATTGCCTTGAGATTATGCTTAGACACAAAGTCTGAACTCACAAAAGAATGTGATGCTCCGAAATCAAAAAGTACAAGTGCTTCACATTGGTTGACCAGAAACTTACCAGCCGTAACTACCTCTATTGACATCGTTTTTGGACACGTACCCAGGGACCTGTGGAGTATAGATCGGCAGGTGGAGCAACGGTAACTGGTCTGCAGAAGAGTTGCCGATGAGGATAGTTGCCGATGAAGAGACGATTGAATATGACTAAGTCCAGGGGTGGTGACGTGTTCTTACCGATGATCAATGTTGGTGTTTGCCGATGGCCATAACAGAAAGGTTGTCGATGACTCTGAAGGGAAGCATGGAGATTGCCGATCGATCTGTAGTGGTGTCCTGGTCGGTTACAAGGGGGTAGTTTTATGTTTTCCTTAGTTATTTAAATTCGTTTTGTATACGGATTCTGTTTAAATTGGAATTCGAGTCCTAGTCGTGTCTTATTGTAGCTCTTTGAGCAGGGTATAAATGTAGACCCTAGGGCCTTGTAATGAGATATCTATCAATCAATCAAACACAAGTTTTTACTCATATTCCAACATCTACTTTTTCGATGACTTCGTCATATTTTCCTTTTTACTACGAGTTCTTAAGATTTCGTTGACTTAAGCTCGGCGTATTCTCGAGTTCCGCGTGAATACCTCTTTGCCGTGACATCCGGGCGCATCGCTGTTGTCGGGACCAAAGTATTTGAGTTATCACCTTTGACGATAGTAAGGTCAAATCGGCTGGCACGCCCTAACGTTTAAATCGGGTATTAGCCCTTTGTGTTTGCAGATCCACTTTTGCACCAACACTTCTTTTGGCACGCCTGGTGGGACTAGATTCAAGATCAAGATTGACATGTCGACTACCGAGTTCGATTTGGAGAACGTTATCCCCGTGACGGAAGCCAATCTCAGAGATGAGCAGAAGCAAGCTATTGCAAAAGCTATGGAGGATTACAAGAAGCAATGTTTGAAGTCCTTCAGTATCAACAGGAGTGGCGAGGTGATCCAGAAGGAAGCACTGCCGGCGCCTCGGCAGGTTACTTTTGATGCCAATCCTGGTAAACTTCAAGACATGGTTGATAGTGCTATTAACCGTGCCTTGATCAATCAAGCCGGTGTGCTGTCCAATACAGTTTTCAACGCCGTGGCCAGAACTTTCAAAGAGGGACAATTGCCACAAAATTATGTGAGCCCTGTCTATCATCAGCCAGGATCACCAGTTGTCACAGCTCCATTGGCTACTACGGCCGCTGTGGGTACAGAAACTACTACTCCCCCAAGCACATTAGGGCTCACTAATGTGCAATCTATGTCGATGACAACCAATCCATCAACTTTAGATGAGCAGATCAAGCTTACCACAGATCTATTGGCATCGGCGATGTCGGGGTCCGTTCCTCCCAACTGGTGGGGTTATTGTATGCCCCCAGAGATGATGTTGAAGACACCTGGAACATCTCAGACGGCTGACACGAGAGACAAGGCTCCTATGGCATCGGCACCTCCAAATTTGCCGATGAATCAGAGTCCCCAGTATACTACAACTACTACTGCAAGACCTTACACTGGGAATTCTCAAGCTCCAATGTTTCAGATGCCTAACGCCTCAGCAGATTCAATGCCGACGCAACAGAGGTTTATGACTCAACCAGGGTTTGGCAATTCAACGATAATGCCCAATCTTCAGTCATCGACAGGGTTTATGCCGATGAATGCCAACATTGGATGGACGGGGCAGTTAGTCTTTCCACAAATGCCTCAACAGAATCATCAGGCTTTAGGGTTCCAACAAGGCCAGATCCAACCCAGGTTCTAGAATCAAGGGTTGCCTAACCAGCCGATGAGTCTTGGTCAACAGTTTGGTGGTCAGACAATCAACCCCATGTTCCATGCAGATCGTGCGCCTCAGCGACACGTGGAAGTGTATCAGCAGGCGCCAGATCCACAACCACCCAATCGGCAAGATGCCGATGCTTATTGGGCCGATAAGATTGCTGAAGTAATGAGGGACCAATTTGGGATAAAACCCAAAGTCAACACTTACTCTTATCGGACACCGTATCCTCCTGCATATGATTTAATCCCTCTTCCAAATCGGTACAAGGTGCCGGATTTTACTAAGTTTTCTAGACAGGATGATACATCGACCATGGAGCATGTCAACAGGTTCATCATCCAGTGTGGGGAAGCTGCTAACAGGGATGAATTGAGAGTTCGACTGTTTTCATCATCTTTATTTGGATCGGCTTTCACCTGGTTTATATCATTGCCTCCTAATTCAGTGATTACTTGGGCCAATCTGGAGAAGCAGTTCCACAAGTACTTCTTTTCTAGAGTCCATGAGAAGAAGATTACCGATTTGGTCAGATTGAAACAGCGCAATGATGAATCAGTTGAAAGTTTTGTGCAGAGGTTGTGGGAAGTCAAGAATAAATGCTATAGTCTGGTTTTGGACGATCGGCAGCTAGCCGATTTGGCTTTCCAGGGTTTGTTGCCACATATCAAGGACAAATATGCTTCCCAAGAGTTCGAGAGCCTGAGTCACTAGGTCTAGAGGATTTCCGACCAGGATATTAAGCCCTTTGAACCTAAGAGAGCTTGGAACAAAAAGGTGTCATTTGTTGATGAGGCAGCAAGCTCAGATTCTTATGAAGAGCCAGTCATTGGCTTGGCAGAATGGGTGAAAAAAAAGAACCCGATGTCTTGCCCTTTTGGGCATAAAGAGCCGGAGAAGTTCGCATTTGATATCACCAAAGCCGATAGGATATTTGACTTTCTACTTTAGGAAGGTCAGATCAAATTGTCACCCAATCATGTAATACCATCGGCTGAAGAGTTGAAGAAGATGAAATACTGCAAGTGGTACAATGCAACCTCTCACAGCACCAATGAGTGCAAAGTTTTTAGACAACAGCTGCAATCGGCTATTGAATCTGGGAGAATCAAATTAGATAGTTCCAAAGCTCAGAAGCCGATGAAGATCGATCAACATCTTTTCCCAACAAATATGTTGGATGCTAAGGGAAAAACCAAGGTCTTGACCTCAGAAGCAGCTGAAAGGAGTGCATCGGTAGATCCTCAGCATCAAATTACTATTGCTGATGCCAAAGGAAAAGGCTTAATCCAAGAGGGAACTAACTCAGGATGGCCTCCCCGATCTGGTATTGTGATAACTCATAGAAGGCCTCAGGAGACTTGGCAGCAACGTGAGAATCGGTATCGGCGTCAGCAAGAAGACTATCATCGGGAAGAAGAAAGACGCCGACAGGAGTGGAATCGGCACAGAGACCATTGCAACTGCCCATTCTTTATCCATTGCTGGGAGTAGAACATCAAGTTGCCCACTGTTAGAGATTGCCCTGAGTGCAATGGTTATGATCGATATGACAGATCCGATCGGCACTATCACAAAGATGGTCGACGATTTAATGGGCCGATTAGGGGGAGAGCGTCAGTTCAAGATCGGCTAGGGGGCAGACTCAGTGTACATGACAGGCTTGGTGATCGCATTGAATATTTTTCCAGGAATCAGGAAGAGCTTGAAGATATGGCCAATGCTCGAGTTCCCGATGAATTCATATTTTGTAGAGACGCTAATACTTATCGGATGGAGTCAAGGGAAAGTCGTCGCCCGTCGGCAAGGCAGTCACCACTTCCCCCATGGTGTCCAGAGGGGTTGACTAAAACATAGAAAAGAAGACTGCAACGCGAAAGACGAGAAGAGCTAAGCAGGGGTGAGAACTCTGGCCAGTCTGGGGATCAGCAACAGCCAGATCCTAAGGGGAAAGGGCCATCGGCAGATGTTAACATGGTATTCATGTTGCCGATGGAATTCCTTGCGCCATCCAGTGATGATGAGGAGTTGGAGTTTTCCGACCAGATAGCTCAGTTGGCTCTAGATCTGATGACAGCTATCTTTGAAAAGCCTGCCGACAATGAAAGGCAGCATTTTAAAGCTCTGTTTGTCAAAGGAAGGGTTGATGGTCAGCCAATGACCAAGATATTAATTGATGGTGGAGCTACTATCAACATCATGCCATACGCAGTCTATCGGAAGCTTGGAAAAGGAGATCAAGATTTGACCAAGACCGATATGATGCTAAAGGATTTTGAAGGAAATGTATCTCCGGTTAAGGGGGCAATCTGTGTCGAGTTGACCATCGGCAGCAAAACCTTGCCGACAACTTTCTTCGTGATAAGTGGAAAAGGTGCTTATAATCTATTGCTAGGGAGAGATTGGATCCATGCCAACTGTTGTATCCCATCAACAATGCACCAATGCTTGGTTCAGTGGGTAGGTGACAAGATTGAGATTGTCTCGGGAGATTCTTCTCATGTCATTGCATCGGCAGAAGCAGACACCTGTGGAAGAACTAGGTGTATCTCGGGAGAGATTTGGGAGAAGGATTTCCTCAAAGTTGCCGATTATGAAATTCCACCGATCCAAGCAGTCGGTTCTGATGAGGGGTTTTAATGGATAGATTCGCCGATGATGGAAAATTAGGCCAGGGATTCACATCGGCCGATGATTTGGTAGAGGTAGATATAGGTAGTGGTGATAAACCTAGGCGTACTTTTATTAGCGCTAAGTTAAATTCTGAGTGTAAGCAGCAGTTGACCGATTTGTTAAAGGAATATAAAGATTGCTTTGCTTGGGATTATACTGAGATGCCGACCGATCGATTGTTGAACATCGGTTACCCATCAAGTCTAGATTTCGACCACATCAGCAGCCGGCTCGCCGATGTAATCTTAATATTCTTCCTGATATCAAGGCCGAAATAACTAAACTTATCGAGGCTAAATTTATTCTGCAGTGTCGGTATGCCGAGTGGATTTCCAATGTTGTTCCTGTTTGCAAGAAAAATGGGAAGCTTCGGGTTTGCATTGATTTCAGAAATCTGAATAAAGCTACACCGATGGATGGCTACCCAATGCCGGTTGCCGATCTACTAGTTGATGCTGCGGCTGGGCATCAGATCATCAGCTTTATAGATGGCAATGCAGGATACAATCAAATATTCATGGCTGAAGAAGATATTCCAAAGACTGCATTTAGATGTCCTGGGCATGTTGGGTTGTTTGAGTGTATAGTCATGACCTTTGGTTTGAAAAATGCTAGTGCTACTTATCAGAGGGCTATGAATTTTATCTTTCATGAGTTCATCGGCAAGCTGGTGGAGATTTATATTGCTGATGTGGTGGTTAAGTCTGGAGATTTCACAAAGCATCTTGCCGATTTACGAAAAGTGTTGGAGTGCACAAGGAAGCATGGTTTAAAGATGAATCCCAATAAGTGTGCATTTGGTGTATCGGCAGGACAATTCCTTGGTTTCATGGTGCATCAAAGGGGGATTGAAATTAGTAGGAGATCCATTGATGCTATGAATAAAATAGTTGCTCCCACCAACAAGACTGAGCTCCAATCCTTGATCGGTAAGGTAAATTTTATCAGGCGGTTTATATCTAATTTGACTGGTAAAATTCGTGCTTTCAGTCCTTTGCTTAAATTGAAAGCCGATCAAGAGTTCATATGGGGGAAAGAGCAACAGTTGGCTTTAGATGAAATCAAGAATTATTTGATAAATCCTCTAGTTTTGATTCCACCTCAACAAGGAAAGCTCTTCAGGTTATATTTATCTACCGATGGAATGGTCATCGGTTGGGCTTTAATTCAAGAATTTGAATGGAAGGAGCGTGTGATTTACTATCTAAGCAGAAGATTGGTTGATGTTGAGACCTGGTATTCGGCCATTGAAAAGTTATGTTTATGCCTATATTTCTCATGTATTAAATTGAGGCACTATTTACTATCGGCCGAATGCACTGTTATATGCAAAGATGATGTGGTCCGGTATATGCTATCTATGCCGATCATGAGTGGCAGAATCGGTAAATGGATTTTGGCACTGTCGGAATACGATTTGCGTTACGAATCGGCTAAGGCGGTTAAAGGACAGATTATGGCTGATTTGGTAACTCAACATTGCGGTATAGTGGAAACTTTGGAAATTGTACCTTGTACGCTCTTCTTTGATGGATCCACGTGTGACCGGGGGGTAGGGATCGGCATAGTGTTAATTTCCCCTCGGGGAAGGAAATATGAGTTCTCCTTGCCGATTGTTGCCACGTCAACGAATAATCAAGCCGAGTATCAAGCTTTGATAAAGGGGTTGGAATTGTTAAGAGAAGTCCATGCTGATGCTGTTGAAGTCTTCGGAGATTCTATGCTGGTTATAAATCAATTGGCTGGAAGCTATGAATGCCGAAGCGAAGTCTTGATAGCTTACTATGAAAAAAGTATGCGACTATTAAAGGAATTCAAAGATTTTCGATTAGAGCATATTCCTCGGTTACATAATGAGGAGGTTAATCAGTTGGCTCAGCATGCTTCGGGGTATCAACCTATGGTTAACATGTTATCGGCAATCGGTGCTGATGATTGGAGGAAAGAGATTGTTGATTATTTAAAGGATCCATCCAAGAAAGTTGAAAGGCGTGTTCGGTTTCAAGCCACCAAGTATGTGCTCCTCGAGGATGAATTATATTATCGAACAATTGAAGGAATTCTTCTCAAATGCTTAGGTGATGACGAAGCTAAAAGTTTAATGGGAGAAATCCATGAAGGAGTGTGTGGAGCACATCAGTCGGCTTTTAAGATGAAATGGATGATTAGGAGGAATGGATATTATTGGCCAACCATACTTGAAGATTGTTTTAAATATTTCAAGGGGTGTCAAGGATGTCAGAAATTTAGCAATATTCAAAGGGCACCCGCATCGGCCATGAATCCCATTATTAAACCTTGGCCTTTCCCGGGATGGGCTATTGATCTGATCGGCCAAATTTACCCACCATCAAGCAAAGGACATAAATTCATATTGGTTGCCACCGATTATTTCACCAAGTGGGTTGAAGCTATTCCTTTGAAGAAAGTCACATCGGCCAATATGATTGATTTTGTGAAAGAGCATATTATTTACCGATTTGGAATTCCTCAAACAATTACTACCGATCAGGGTACTATGTTTACATCAGGGGAGTTTGATGAATTTGCAATCAGTATGGGAACTAAAGTATTAAATTCTTCTCCTTATTATGCTCAAGCTAATGGGCAGGCCGAAGCATCTAACAAAGGAATTAACAAACTCATTAAACGGAAGATTGAAGAAAATCCTAGGAGGTGGCATACGTTGTTTAATGAAGCTTTATGGTCATATCGGATGGCTTGTCATAGGTCGACCAAAGTTTCACCTTATTAATAGGTGTATGGACATGATGCAGTGCTACCTTGGGAAATTGGTGACTATCTTTTCAAGATCAATTGGCTGCCGATGATTATACTACTTTGATGACAGACGAGTTGGATGATCTAGCAGGGCATCGGCTAAGGGATTTGATAAGTATAGAAGAAAATAAGAAGAGAGTTGCCAGATGGTATGATAAGAAGGTAAAGGCTAAGGAGTTTGCCGATGGAGACTTAGTATGGAAACTAATCTTACCGATCAGGACTAAAAGTTCAAAATTTGGGAAGTGGTCTCCCAATTGGGAGGGTCCCTCTCGGATAAATCGATCTGCTCCTGGCAACGCCTATATCTTAGAAACTCTGGAAGGAGTTGAATTTCCCAGAGCATTGAATGGCAAATATTTGAAGAGATATTACCCCAGCATATGGCTTGATGCATGAAAGTTTATGTGCCGATAACATTCCTATCGGCTGAATTAAAAGTGTATCTGGGGCCGGACTTAATGTTTTAAAAGGATGCCGATAACAGTCCTATCGGCTGGACCAAAATCTTTAGAAGAAAGAACCAAAGAACCCCGCCGATGAAGAGTTCACATGTTTAACAGAGCCTGGATCGTCGATATGGCGCGCAGACGGATCTGGTTGGCTTCTTCTATCTCCTTCACGTCATCATCGGCAGAGCCTTCCACTGGCTTCAGTTTCTTCTTCATCTGCAGTGCTTTACGGGCCTGGATGTTTCGCTCTTGTTCAAGAGTCTTGATTGCTTCAGGCAATTGGCTTTCTTCCTGTTGAGCTTGGGACAGAGCTTCTTCCACTTGTCTGAGTTCAGCTAACAGAGCTTCCCTTCTCGTCGATAGATCAGAAATATTTTGCTTCAGTACATCTCCTGAGAATTTCAGAATGCCGATGCTCTTATGCTTCTCATCGGCAAGGAGCTTCACTTTCATCGTCTCCTCTTAGAGTTAGGCGTGAGCAGCTCTATCAGCAAGACGCTGGGCAGCCTTTTGATACTGCAGCTGACGACTCTCTAAATGTGCAGCCTGAAAAAGAACCTCCTCGGCATCGGTAGGATTTGACCTTTGAGAGCCTTGAACAGAACTTTGGCTAGATCAGAGTCATCGACCAATTGCGCTATGTCTTGATGGAGAAGGGTTGACAGATCCGCCAGCTTTGCTCTAATCTCTGCCGATGAGATTCCAACTGCTCGAGAAGAACTTGCTTCCTTGCCTTCATCCTCAGAGATCTCGATGGCGAAGGAGAACAAGCTGTCGGGTGAATCCTGTTCCTGGAAAAGAAGACAGGATAAGTTATTTTATGATCAAGTACTGATAATAATAAAAATAAGGATCGGATAACTTACTTGCTTCAGAGCTATCTCTCGCCTCTGACTAGTTGAAGCCGATGGAACCATAGGTTGATCGGCTGAGATTACTGATGAGACTATGTCAGCTGAAAGATTAACAGAGGTAATTACAAATTGGAAAAAAGTGGGTTCATCGACAATAAATAAAGAGTATGTTACCTTGAGGAGGTGCAGTACTAGTCTGAATTGAGGAAACTACCGATGTTTCTTCTGGCTGAGGTACTTCTGGTTGAGGTTCTTCTGGCTAGAGTTCTTCTATTTGGGTTTCTTCTTGTGGTTGAGGAGGAGACGGTGCTGGTTGTATCTGGGCTTCTGGAGGAGAAGGGGATGATTCTACTAGGATCGGAGATATTGGGGGAGGAGAAGGCATTGCTGTTCTCTGGCGCTTTGCTTGTAATCTGGTACTCTTGGAACCTTTTCTCTTCTGGTCTTTGCCGATGTACTGGTGTGCTGATACAACAGAGAGAAGTTTATAAGTACAAGTGTAATAAGTATAAGAATGGAATTGGTATGAGTAAAATAATTTGAAAAATTTATCTTGAAGGCTTGTGCTAAGGTAGAGGCAACTACCGATGGGGATATCTTCGCCTGCTTGGTGGTAACTTTCTTGAGACGCACACCGCGATGCATTATAGCAGCCAAGGTTGGAGTGTTGTTGCCAATCAAAGAGATCGGGCCCGATGGAAGGAGCTCAATCGGCATACCACTCCTTGTACTGAGAGTTGATCATGCCACGGTATGTGAGAGCCGATCTACAGAACAGGTGTTCTTTCCATTCTTCCCACCACTGTTTGTATGCTTGAGTGATGAAGAGAGCCGGGATCCAAGCCGATAGATCGACATGTGTATTGGCGTTTGGTGGAAGTTGGGCTACCCTGATCCATTCTAGACGGCTGGTAATAATCTCCCTCGGCGTTATCACATCGGCGTAGCAAAGTGCAATCGGCAGTTGGCCGAAAGCCAGTTGGCGAGCTAGTGCCGATGGATTATAAAATTCGTAGGTCAGGTTGGAGGTTTTCCCACTACCGAAGAAATTCACTGGTATGGCCCTTAGGGTGATAATTGCCATCATCACGTCGCGGTCCTTGTTGAGAGCATCGTTGAAGGGGTGGAAAGTCAAAGGAAATATGGTATCTAGATCTTCATAAGGCATCCATGCCCGTTGTTCTCTGGTTAGACCCTCATACAGAGTTTGGAAGAATCGGCTAACGTGATCTACGTTACCACCTGTGCCAGGCAAAACTATGGCAGCTTCGCCAAAGTTCAGAGCGGAACGAGTTGCCGATTCTTCTTCATCCAGTTCATAATCCTCGGCTATATCCCTGGGGAAGCGCTGTGCAAAGAGGTCGAACTCAAGGCGCTTGTGCATGTGAAGACTAAGCCACATATTGATGAACCACCAGGGACCCCCTAAGTTGCCGATGGGTTGACCAAGCAGTAGTTTCTGGGCTACCTGGTGGAGGAGGTGATAAGCCAAGCCTAGCAAGTATCGGCCAAGAGGAAATCGGCCGCCATTAGCTAATCTTTCTGCTGCCGATAAGTAAACAGAAGTTGGTCCTGCCGATCGGCCACAGAAGACGAATTTATCTAGCCACATGTTCAGAAAAGTGGTCTGTTCCTTTACATTGACAGGGCCTGTTCTTCGGTACTTCTGGATGTACCCTGACCAACCGCCGATAGAACGAGTTTCCACCATAGCACTGGGTTTGGTATCAAACAGGTGGGTGGTATCGGGAGTGGATATATCTAAGCCGATGAGCATAAGCACATCGGCAAGTGTAGGAGAAGCAGGGCCATGGCCAAATACAAAAGCATTGAGTGTATCTGACCAAAAGTATGAGGCAGCTATCAGTAGTGACTCATTTCTCTCCATATCGGCAAGAGACAATCTAATGCACTGATCTAATTTCCGTTCACCCCATTGGACCTCATTTGAGTTGCTGACTCTCAGAAACCAATCCTTCCATCCCTTGGTGGGACTGGGCCAGGAGCGGAAGGCATCTTTCCATAGATCTAGAGAAAAATTCTCGGCTCTAAAAGGGATTCTGTTTGTCTCTGCATTTATAAAATCGGTGGGATCCAAGTTTCCTAGTGGACCAAGGCATTGGAGATGGGGTTGATCAGTGGGAATAACGATCTTATCAGCCAAATCCTAGAAATTTTTGGGAATGAAATGAAAAAAAAAGAAAAAGATTTGGTAAGAGAGATTGCGGATGAACAAAAATACAGTAGAAACGTGAAAAAGAATGGTAGTGAACTGACCTCAGGAACAGTGAAGTTGATGGCCATTTTCCCGCGAGGAAAAAGATCGAAAACTTGGGGGTTGTTGGAGGAAGTTCCTGCTGGAGTTCTTGAAGTTCTCAAACAGTACCGCCACCAGGAAAGCAGAGTTTGGGCTGTAGAATGATGCGATGGAGAAGGAGTACCTAAGAAGGAAGTATTTATAGGACAAAACGGGCAAGGGCAAATTTGACTTATCTCTTCGCCATATCCGTGAAATCCGAGGGTACTCAGGTGGATATGGTAACTGTTCGCACGGTAATCAAGGGATTGCGCAGGTGATTTGACAGGAAGCGATCATGATCTGGAGATATTTCACTGTGCGGGATTTCTTGGTCGATCCATCGGCAGTTCCCTCTAACGGTAATATTGCCGATGGGCGCATAAAGTGGAGAGATCCGGTTCAGAAGGTTGAGGAATTCGAGGAACCTGTAGGAGAATCGGGCCAAGGTTGTTCAGATTTAAACAGTCGGTTACCAAATTGGGAGAATTAATTGCGGAAAGGCATCATTACTGCAGAGAATTTTGGAGCATTAATGATTTTATACTCTGAAATTGGGGGGCATGTATTGACACCGTTTTTGGACACATACCTAGGGACCTGTGGAGTATAGATCGGCAGGTGGAGCAACGGTAACTGGTCTGCAGAAGAGTTGCCGATGAGGATAGTTGCCAATGAAGAGACGATTGAATATGACTAAGTCCAAGGGTGGTGACGTGTTCTTACCGACGATCAATGTCGGTGTTTGCCGATGGCCATAACAGAAAGGCTGCCGATGACTATGAAGGGAAGCGTGGAGATTGCCGATCGATCTGTAGTGGTGTCCTGGTCGGTTACAAGGGGGTAGTTTTATGTTTTCCTTAGTTATTTAAATTCGTTTTGTATACGGATTCTATTTAAATTGGAATTTGAGTCCTAGTCGTGTCTGATTGTAGCTCTTTGAGCAGGGTATAAATGTAGACCCTAGGGCCTTGTAATGAGATATCTATCAATCAATCAAACACAAGTTTTTACTCATATTCCAGCATCTACTTTTTCGACGACTTCGTTATATTTTCCTTTTTACTACGAGTTCTTAGGAGTTCGTCGACTTAAGCTCGGCGTATTCTCGTGTTCCATGTGAATACCTCTTGGCTGTGACATCTGGGCGCATCGCTGTTGTCGGGACCAAAGTATTCGAGTTATCACCTTTGCCGATAGTAAGGTCAAATCGGCTGGCACGACCTAACGTTTAAATCGGGTATTAGCCCTTTGTGTTTGCAGATCCACTTTTGCACCAACAACCTCACCAGCAGGGATTGCTTCCATAGTTGTATAGTGAACACGCCCCTGACGGACGTTCCCTTAGTTGCCCTTCTTTGGCGGGTAAGGACAGTTGCTTTGCCAGTGTTCGGTCTGATTGCAGTTCTAGCACGGACGGTTGGCCGGCGGAGTCTTGGCATAACTGGGACCCGTGTTGCCCCTAGGAAGAGCAATAGAGTAACCCTTGCAAAAACCCATCTTTGCCTGATTCTTCTTCACTAGAGGGCGATATCGCTGGTTAGGAGTTGGAGCGCGATACTGGGGCCTAGCTGCCACTGGAGCCTTGGACTGAGATGCCCCTGCCCCGGCCTCAAAAGCCCTCTTGTGAGTCTTGGTCGCAGTGTACAGAGTGTTGTAGTTCTCTTGGGTAAGAGCATCACTACCAAACTCATTGAAAGTTGCACACTTAGTGCGGCCCATAGTTTTCAGCAACTTGGGGCCAAGACCCCGCTTGAAGCTAGCAATCTTCTTCGCCTCAGTGTTCACAAACTCAGGAGCATACCTAGACAAATAATTGAAAGCATGAAATACTCCTTCATAGTTTTGTTTCCCTGAGTTAACTGCATGAACTCAGTATGCTTCATCTCCATGACACCAGGAGGTATGAAATGCCCCTTGAAAGCTTCATGGAAGAGATTCCATTCAAGCACAGTATTGTCCGAAAGGGCCTCCCGATACTGATTCCACCATATGCCTACCGGACCCTACAGTTGGTGAGCTACATACTCGGCCTTCAAACCCACGGTCAGCCGAAGCAAGCGGAACTTTTGTTCCACCGTGTTCAGCCACTCCTCCGCTTGAAGGGGTTCTTCAGCCTCTCTGATGGGGGCTTCGTATCCATGAAATCCTTGAAGCTACTGTACTGGTTAGGTGCTAGCCCACCCGGTGCATTCTGACCACCCTGGTTTGCCATCCGGTTGATGGTTTCAGTGAGCATCCTCTAGTTTTCCACCATCATTTGCATCAGCTCAGCTGGATTTGGTGGTGGAGGAGGAGGGGGTGGGATCATGTTCGCACGTTGTTCCGCACCTCGAGTGCCACGAGACATCTGTAAAGACACAATCAGTGAGCATTGATGATGACAAGATTTTCCATAGAAGAACTTATATTTATGCCCGAAAGTATTTGAGAGAATAACTTTACAGAGAATGGCACAATAATTCAATTCCATAAAACAACATCACCAATCCAACACATGACACAGATATCCGCAATATGCACAATAACGGAAAACATCGCCATATCGGTCGAACAGGATAAAGCTTAAACAACATTAGGTCCATAAAGTTATTACACCATCCCAGTACATGACATGAGTCAGAGATCAAGGTTCCAGATTATAACATGATTACAAAAGCACAACTGCTGAAAGTCATGCTACAAAAGATCATCATAACAACTACCAACTACCCACTACACTCCTGGCTCATCGTCCGAGTCAGCGTCAAAGATCGCCTCTCCATCCTCGTTGCTAACCGGCTCAAGCTCCTCGTCCTCCACGTCCTCGTGCAAAGGTGGTGCAGCCGCGGCTGGTCCATCTACCTCCATACCATCATCATCGGCCACGATCACCTGAGGCCCACCTCTGGATACACTGGTGCGGGGCAAGGAATAGGGTGTAGTAGGTTGTTGAGACGGTGAATCTCCACAAGACCAGCCTCAATCTGATCCTGCAGATAGTTCTCCCGCTCAAGCGACTGGATCCGGTGCATCTCCCAAGCCCGGCGCCTGTTCTCCGACACGTGGAGCGCAGTATCCCTCTCACGAGTGATCTGCACCAAGCGCTCCTGCACTGTCTCCCTCTCTCTAGCCAACTGACTCATCTGATCCTATTTGTGATCTCTCTCTCTAATGGCCTTCACCCACTGCTACCTACGGTACTCCGCAATGTCTTCCCAGTCATTGCGGTCCTTCTGGGCTTGCTCCAGGAGTCTAGCTTGCTTGCGAAACTTGCGAGCACACTTTTCCGCCTTCTGTTGCATCTCCTGAGCCTGGCGAACAGCCACCATCACTTGGGCATAGGTGTCCTCTCGCCGACTGAACAGCTTGAGCACAGCCATCATAGCACTCATAGCAGGACTAGAACTCTCAGCTCGCTCTCCTCGGCCTCGGACCAACGCACAACCATCAGCTTGCTTCCACTCCGCTGCTGCTGGGTCAGCACGGGGAATGGAGGCCGCTGGCTCTCCTGTCACCTCTCGCCAAACCTTTGACATATGTTTAGTAGCATAGCATGGGCTGCAACCTGAGCTGCTTCCCATTGAGTCTGCCCATCAGAGTTGCAGTTTCACCCTATCCAGGCAGGCCTGCCCCCATGTGGTGGGACAACCCCTTGCACAGCGAACCACTGCAAACCTCCTGTCATATCCACCTCCCACTAGGAATACTGAGGTGGCTCAGTATACCCTACAGACTGTAGCACCCTCCAGAGCAAAGTAGGAGTGCCAAACTCGCTCAAGAAGGTGTCACTGGGGCGAGATGAAGCGGGCACGTCAATCCGTGGAAAGGAATAACCGTGGGTAAGAGAAGATTAATTTAAGCAACATTTATTTAATTAAAAAGGGACGACATTGTAAGGGAAGGAGTAGACAGAATGTATGTATGAATGCGACATGATGCATGCACGAACCGTACGTCCTCACAAACTTAGAAAATTAATATTCTAACGGATATACAGTGGCATTCATTCATCTCTCGATGCGATAACTATCGATTTACACGTGCGCTGTTAGAGTACCTACAGAAAACTTCATTGCAGCCCAACAGTTCCCAATATATCACTCAAGAAAGCAGTAAACTAAGTGCACATTGCTTGTACACACCCAACATGCACAAACAATGACACCATAGCTACCCGAGAAATTAAATACTCCCCAATTAAGTTTCTTTCGTGGTTCCATGGTTAGACATGTAACCACTCTAGAAAACCATTGCGAACACTCCCCTAGATAGCCGTTTGGACGATCATGCTCTCATAGCTCACACTTACCTGAGCGTAAGTGCGATGTTGCATAATTTAGATCTAGCGACATATGTGGCTAATTCACATATGAAGGCTACCTCTACCATTAGACCACAGGGTAGCATAGTGCGGTCATCACACATCCATACCTGAGTACTGCCGGAGATGCATAAATAAAACCCCCCAAGTCAGTACTTAAATAGCCACCTATAGTCCTTATATGGGCAAGGAGGATTCAACCACTGGCATAATTAAGTGTTGATTTTCACAATTTTATTTAAAAACTCTTTTGTTTTTAAATACACAAACACTGCATTTATAATGCTGAACTTGCTCCGATGCCAGCTGTCATAGAACCGACCAAATTATAAGAGTTCAAGTGTAGAAACGATCGACTAGCAATCAAGTTTCCAAACTTGAGCCCATACAATCCCGGTAGTCAACTGAAATCACGAAGGACTTCAAACCAACTTGCAACAAACCAAGATCATAATAGTTCAACATAACACAGTGAATGTTACATAGTCATTCATTGCCGTCGAAGCGGCACCGCATCGGAGCTACTTAGTTATTACAACACAAGTTTATAGTAGCGGAAGCAAAATAGTTTACAACACATATTCCAAGTTCAGTTCACAAGTTCTTGTTCTGCCAGAGTTTTATGCCATCCATCAAAAGCAACAGGTACGAAGTAGTTAGAGAACCGTGCCCAACGGTTTAGTCCTCATCCCCAGCGGGATGGAGACAGGTCTTGCAGAAGCCATCATAAAAGATATCATCTGCAACAGGTGGGAATAAACCCTGAGTACGAGGATGTACTCAACTATACTTACCTGTCTAGTAAAACATAAAAGACACCAAGGATCATGCAAGGCTAAGTATAAAGTGTAGCTGGCCGGACTCAACGTTTGCCAAAAGCTTAAGTAGAGACTACACCATTTGTAAAGGCATCATTTTAAGTATCATTAGCTTACCACTAAATTAGCACCTATACTAAAGCACTTCACTTTGATTAATACAAACAATAATAACCATATCAAGTTCATCATATGCTTTTCTTTGGTATCATCATCATCACGAACCATTGTTAATTAGTGGATCCTACGTTTGCCGCTGCTTTGTCAAGTTCTCACTATCCGGGAGAGACGGCGAATCGAATCGATTCCTATCCAGCTGGAGGGTTATTCCTAGCACTCACCCAAGCATCCCCCGTCGGAGAGCCAGCGAGTCACCTTTGGTACGACTCAGGAATCGCGGCTCCGATCAACGCCGCACTCCCAGGGCTACCACTCTGCCAGGGAGGTCAGGACTTTTAACTCACCTGCCTTTGGTCTTACGCCAATGGTCCCCCGCACACCGCACTTCCTCCGGTAGTGCGCACTTTATAATTGCCGGTCTTCCGGCCTGAGTCATACTACTAGGCTTCGCGGTCGGAACGAGTTATCCGGCCAACTAAGTGTCAGGCATGCGTTCAACATGACAAGTGGACGTACAACGATCGGTCCTTAGCTGCCACAGATGGAGTTACTACAACCTTGCAAAACTCCACCCGACTTAAGTCATTTTAATCAAGTTCTTCCCACGATAGCACATATAGACAATCGTGATCCGACACAACCCTATCTCGCGCAGGTGACAGGATATCACCCGACTTCTACCGATTAAAGCATGACTAAGCTGCTATTTGATCCTAACTCTATAACCAGGTTGTGGTAAGATATCTGGACAAGGAATGAGTATAATACAGCAAGGGTTTCATCACAACTCCTATACGTAATGCATCAATAGATATAACATAACCAAGTAAGCTTTCAAAATTAAATAGGAGACTTAATATGCTCCGGGGCTTGCCTTTCACGAATGATGCAGGCTCGTGATTCGGGCACTCAATCTCCTCTTCGGGCTCCTCATGTCCGGCTTGCTGGACCTCCACCTCCGGGTTGATCTTTTGGCCCTCGGGGTTCACCTGGAGCTCGAATGAAGCTGTCGCGTCCAGTGCACCTATTGCATGCAAGATAAGTAAGAATGGTAGCATACTAGATGGGGATGAATGCTTGACAATATAATTAGAACTTCACTGGACACTCATTTACTGAGTAGACTTCCAAGATAAACTCACAAAGGATACTAATTAACTTAGCAAGACCTAGCAAGTCAAACCATAAACAGCAATCCTTGCATAACAGAGCAGCTCAAGGAATAAATCATAACTGGAGTTATACAGATCCAACAATTATGAATGAGGATATTCTGAAAGCTTATGAAATTGTCTACATTTCATCTTTAAACATCACAGCAAGATTCATAAGTTAAACAAGGTATTTAAACAAAGTTCCTGGTTCTGTCCCAAAAAAACAGAGAACACCTATTTCTAGAACCCAACTTGGAAAAGCCATAACTTCAAAACTACTGGACCAAATGATCCCAAAATTAAACCACAGCTAGTTCATACAGTTTGAAACAACTTTGATTTAGACAAGTCTTCCAGAAAACCAAGTTATCATTAAGCAATGGTTGGATTACTCCCTTGCTGTCCAGAACAGCTTTTAACCCCTTAATTAATTATTTGATGACATAACCAAAATATATGTAGTGGCAACCAAATAACTTATAAACACTAGCATACCATAGGATCACCAGAACAATATATGTTAACCTTAAAACATTTAATAACAAGGCATTTATTAATTTAATTCTATAAAGGGACATAATTACAAGATGCTAGCAAAAGTACTTAGAAAAATCTACAAAATTTATACAAGCACAAACATAGCATCTTGACCTCACAGTAAAATTTTCAGAGCAAATGCACATGCCAGATTTAAGATAAGCATTTAACCATGTGACAAGGTGCTTATTTCATAAATTAAGAAACATAGCTTAGATAGTGTCAAACATCAGATTTCAGATTATTTACATGTAACTATTACCATAAACAAGTTTGACACCAGAGTAGAGCACCAGCATAAGCACCAATTAATTATTATGATTTAAGTAAGAAAACAAGCCATATCACAAACCTAAATTACATATCACGGATACATTACTCCAAAAATCATGAAATATTTATCATAGTATTCTCATACCACTCAGAGCATAGCATAAAAATTTCATAGCAGAACGAGCAGTATAACAAGAGATATGAATTTACTCATAAATAACAAGATTAAATCATAACAATTATTTTTCCCAGAAAACATGGTACATTTTATATTTTTATTAAAAACTAGCCATCTAATGGAACATCACAAAATTTGTTTCACAAATTTTGGATCTAAGAAACAGAAGATATGATTTTTGCAAGAAAGCCAAAAACCTGGATTTGAATAAAAGAAAATGAGGGAAAACGATGTGTCACTGACAGCGGGTCCCGCGTGTCAGGGTCGTCTTCCTCACGACCGAGATGACTTTCACCGGTGATTTCTCCACGACGGCGAGGTCTCCGGCCAAACCAAGGGTACCAACGTGATCCCCAGACCCTACCGAACCGATTGACCCCCTTTTCCCCACGGCGGAGCCACCGGAGATGGCTTGCCGTCGACCATGGCGGCTCGGCGGTGGTGCTCGGCGTTACGCCGGAGCTCTCATGCCGGTAGAGCGCGACCTAGGGTTTCCTACAGCACCAGTGAACTATGGCGAAGCTTCCTAGGTAGGTGACTAGGTTTGAAACTGTGTGGAATGAGCTCGCCACGAGAGAGCCGAACTCCGGCGGAAACACGGCGATGCTGCGCGTCGTGTCCGGCGACGGTGAGTGCGGTAGAGCATCCACCAAGTGGCGCAAACGTTCGCTAAAGACCTAAGCTACCTCTAGGACCTAACCAGAGAAGACGAGAGGCTCCGAGGAGCTCAGCATTGAGTTCGCCGGAGAAGAAGGTCACGGCGACCCGATTTGGAGGAAGTTGGAAATGTCGGCTCACCGGAGGGTTTCACGGCGAGTTTGCGGGTGGAGGATGGAGAGCGGGTCACGGCGGAGCTATGAGCGAGTTTTGGTGAGCAGCAACGCAGCGAGGAGCGAGTTAGAGCTCGCCGGAGTGAGCTCGCGACGGTGAGCTCGTTGCGGCCGCTTTTCTGGCGAGAGGGCGAGAGGAAGGAGAGAGTGGACGCGTCCACTGCGTCCGGGGCGTCGCCGAGGAGGTCATGCATGCGCTGGGAGCTGACGAGTGGGGCCAGGAATGACGTGCGGGCGCCAAATGTCGCCGAGGTTCTGTCGCCGGTCAGCCACGTCGACGAGCTCGATTCCGATTCAGACAACGTGATGCACGTCTGACAGAGCCACTTCGACGATAATTATCTCCCAAACCATGGCGAGTTAGGAGATGGTGTAGTTGACAAAGTTGGAGTACTAACTGAGTTCTACAACATTGTCAACTAGAGCAAAAGCCAGATCGGCCTGGATTGAGAGATATGAGGTTTACAAAATCGATCGCGCAAACTGGTGGCGCCAGGACTTAGCCAAATTCAGTTAAGTGCCAAAACTGCCCCCAAAACTGCCATAAAAGCACTTTTTGAGCAAGATGTGGTCATTTTCATGAGATTGCCATAAAACAACTTTTGTTACTTATAAAAGTTGCTACAACTTTGCTGTAGAAAGTTATGACATGCAAACACTTTTTGAACCACTTTTTAAAAGCCTATGCAAAAGAGGTTTCTAGTGCCTAAACATGGAAGTATGACTTAAGTACTTAATTTGGGGAAGTGATCAAAATGAACATTGTTCCTAAGGTTGAGTTTAACATAGATAAACAAATTACCAAGGCTTATCACACAAGCATGAGCATGGTACAAACAAACACAAGCATAGGAAGCATGATTAAACAAGTTAAAGCACACTTAAGCATAAAATGACATGGCTCAAGGTAGATGATGATCATGGAATGCTTGAGTAGATGATGATGCTCATGTTATGCATGTGATTGATGCAACCATAACACTGGGGTGTTACAGGCTAACCAATCCATTAAAACTCCTCGTGAGAACTGACTGCTTGGATCGGTGGAATTTCATAATCGGTGACCATGAGAAAATCCTTCTCCCAAATTTCTCCTGAAATGCATTTGGTCCTTTCATAAGTATCTACTTCTGCCGATGCATTGACATATAAAGAATCCCCTGGGACAATTTCAATCTTGTCACCTACCCACTGAACTAAGCACTGGTGCATTGTAGATGGGATGCAACAATTGGCATGAATCCAATCTCTCCCCAACAACAAATTATAAGCACCCTTTCCGCCGATGATAAAGAAAGTTGTCGGCAAGGTTTTGCTGTCGATGGTCAACTCAACACATATGACTCCCTTGACTGGAGACACATTTCCTTCAAAATCCTTCAACATCATATCGTCTTGGTCAAGTCATGATCTCCTTTTCCAAGCTTTCGATAGACCGTATATGGCATAATATTAATAGTAGCCCCACCATCAACAAGTATATTGGTCATCGACTGCCCATCAACCCTTCCTTTGACAAACAAAGCTCTAAGATGTTGTCTCTCATTTTGAGCGGGCTTTTCAAAGATAGCCGTCATGGATCCAGAGCCAACTGAGCTATCTGATGAGGAAAATCTACCTCCTCATCATCACTAAAGGGTGCAAGGAATTCCATCGGTAACATAAACACCATATTAACGTCTGTCGATGGACCTTTTCCCTTAGGATCTGACTGCTGCTGATCTCCAGACTTAGCAGAATTCTCTCCTCTACTCAGCTCTTCTTGTCGCTCCCACTACAGCCTTCTTTTCTGTGTCCTAGTTAACCCCCCTGGACACCATGGAGGAAGTTGTGGTTGCCTTACCGATTGACAACGATTTTCCCTTGATTCTACCCGATAAGTATTAGCATCTCTGCAAAAATATGAACTTATCAGGAACCCGTGCATCTGCCATCTCTTCAAGCTCCTCTTGGTTTCATGGAAAATAGCCAACACACTAACCAAGCCTATCAAGCACACTGAGCCTGCCCCCCAGCCGATCATGAACTGATGTCCTTTCCCTCATCGGCCCACCAAAACGCCGATCATTGTTCTGATACTGCCGATTTGGTCTATCATACCGATTATAACCATTGCATTTAGGGCAGTCTCTAATGGTTGGTAGCTTAATGTTTTGCTCCCAACAGTGGATGAAGAACAGGCAGTTCCAATGATCTTTATGCCGATTCCACTCTTGTCGGTGTCTTTCATCTTCCCTGCGACGATCTTCCTGTTGGCGACGATACCGATCTTCACGCTGCTGTCGGGTTTCCGGATGCCTCCTATGAGTGATTACAATGCCAAACCGAGGAGGCCTTCCTGAGCTGGTTCCTTCCTGGATCAAGCCCTTGCCTTTGGCGTCATCGGTAGTGATCTGATGCTGAGGATCTACCGATGCACTTCTCTCAGCTGCATCTGATGTCAAGACTTTAGTCTTTCCCTTAGCATCCAACATATTAGTGGGGAAAGGATGCTAGTCAATCTTCATGGGCTTCTAGGCTTTGAAACTATCAAATTTAATTCTTCCAGATTCTATAGCCGATTGCAGCTGCTGTCTAAATACTTTGCATTCTTTTGTACTATGAGACGTTGCATTATGCCACTTACAATACTTGATCTTCTTTAACTCTTCCGCCGATGGAATGACATGGTTAGGTGACAACTTGATCTGTCCCTCCTGAACCAAAAAGTCAAATATTCTATCGGCTTTGGTAATGTCAAATGCAAAATTTTCTGGCTCTTTATGCCCAAAAGGGCAAGACATCGACTTCTTATTTTTTACCCATTCTGCCAAGCCGATGAGTGGTTCTTCATCAGAATCTGAACTTGTTGCCTCATCAACAAATGACACCTTTTTATTCCATGCTCTCTTAGGTTCAAAAGCTTTGATGTCTTGGTCAGAGATCCTTTGCACTAGATGACTCAGACTTTCAAATTCTTGAGAAGCATACTTGTCTTTAATATGTGGCAACAACCCTTGGAAAGCCAAATTGGCTAGCTGCCGATCATCCAGAACCAGACTATAGCATTTGTTCTTAACATCTCGCAACCTTTGCACAAAACTCTCAACCAATTCATCATTATGTTGTCTTAGCCTGACTAAATCAGTAATCTTCTTCTCATGAACTCCAGAAAAGAAATATTTATGGAATTGCTTTTCTAGATCGGCCCAAGTGATTACTGAGTTTGGAGGTAACGAAATAAACTAGGTAAAAGCCGATCCAGATAAAGATGATGAGAATAAACAAACCCTTAACTCATTTCTATTAGCAGCTTCCCCACACTGGATGATGAACCTGTTAAAATGTTCCATGGTTGATGTATCATCCTACCTATAGAATCTGGTGAAATCCGGCACCTTGTACCGATTTGGGAGCGGGATTAAGTCGTATGCAGGAGGATACGGTGTCCGATAAGAGTAAGTATTGACTTTGGGTTTTATCCCGAATTGATCTCTCATCACCTCAGCTATCTTATCGGCCCAATAAGCATCGACATCTTGCCGATGAGCTGGTTGTGGATCTGGCATCTACTGATAAGCCTCCACGTGTCTCTATGGTGCATGATCTCCAGGGAACATAGGATTAGCCATCGCCTATTGACCACCAACTTGCTGGGCAAGATTCATCGGCTGATTGATCAATCCTTGATTCTAAAAACTAGGTTGCACTGGTCCCTATTGAAATCCCATAGCCTGGTGATTCTGCTGAGGCATCTGTGGAAAGACAAACTGCCCTATTGAAAGCCCAAGTTTGGTTTTGGTAATTAATGACACCAAGGTTCTAATAGTTTGTGTTCAAGTGATTTGAGTTAGGCACTGCAACACATTTGAAGAAGGAGCAATATGACAAGAGTGGTGGACACATGATCATAAAGAGAGGAAGCATGAAGTGGAGATCATGGTGATGGACAAGGAGTAAAATGATCAAGGCAAAGGTATAAACATAGGATTTTGCTTTTGCCGGTCTAAGATGAGTAAAGAAGTGATTGACCGGATTTAGGATAGCTAGCCATACTATAAAGAGGGGAAATCTTTAATTGCAATGGTTATCTAGTGCCACTAAGTGTGAGCCTCATTTGCATATACAAAGTGCTTAGTGACGTGGTGAGTTGCATGAGAAAGCCTATAAAAATGTTTGTGAAATGCTAACACACAAGCACATGGTGGAGTACACTTGGTGGTGTTGGCACTTTTGTAAAGGAGAAGGTGTTGGAGTTGATTTTGATCAACTTGGTGAAGAGAGAGAAGTCTTTCGGTGTTCTCTGGACATTAGGATGGCTTTTAGATTGAAATACTTCTTTGATCCATTATGACTTGGATTTATTATTCATATGGATTGTATAGCCCTCTGAGTAAGCTTTCCAAAATGTCCAAGATCATCGAATTCGGAGTTCGGAGCTAAAAGTTAGCAACCTAACAAGGTTTGAGATGGCGCTGAGAATGCAGGACCGGAAGTTCCGGTGGAACTTCTGGTGGTACTTCCAGGCCTAAACGGAAGTTCTGGTCAGCCTGACATGAAGTTCCAGTTGGGCTGTGAGAGGTGCTCTTGCATTTGAGAAAACACTTCTAGTGTCTGACCGGAAGTTCCGGTCCATGACCAGAAGTTCCGGTCCTTAACTCGAAGTTCCGGTCCATGAATGGAAGTCCACATAGGAGCCTTTGTGCATGGCCTCGCGTGTCAGGATTCACTTCCGGTCTTTGACCGGAAGTTCCACTTCCGGTGGGTCCGAGTCTATCACAACGGTCAGATCTGCTTGGCCACAACGGTCAGATCTGCTTGGATCGAGGCTCCAACGGTCAGATCTAGTCAGACTGGAAGTTCCGGTCCTAGGCACCGAAACTTCTAGTGCCACACTATAAATACTCGTTTCCCTTGTTTCTAACCGGGCACTTCGCATAAAACACATTTTCTGACTTCCGGTGGCTCTTCCAAAGAGTAGAGAAAGCTCTCCCCTCCTCCTCTCTCACTCCCTAAGCTTTGTGCTCCATTCAAGTGAGAGATTGAGCCCTAGTGATAGATCTGAGAGCTTCAAGAGCATCTCTTCCCTCTCCTCTCCATCCCCATAGCTTGGTGCTCTTTGGTGAGAGGATTTGGGGAACCCTAGTGTTGTGCATTTGTGATTTCATTCTTGTGGCAGTAGGTGGTGATTGCAAGTGTGGATTTCTTGTTACTCTTGGGTGTTTCCCGACGCCCTAGACGGCTTGGTGCAAGGGAGGTGTTGACCTCGTGATTGGAGATTGTTTCGAGCTTCACCAAGTGATTTGTGTGGGGTTCTTGAGCCTTCCCCACGGGAGATCGGAATTGGCTACTCTAGTGGATTGCTCGTGGCTTGGAGGATCCCCATCTTGTGAGTGGATGTGCGGCATCCGCTGAGGGTTTGGCTCTGGATTGCCAATTAGCTCATGATCCATCAAGTGGGTGTATCGCCACAACGTGGACTAGCTTGCCGGGAAGCAAGTGAACCTCGATAAAAAATCTTGTGTCATCTCTTGCCGAGGATTCTCTTGTAATTGTGATTGATTGATTGGCTATATTTCTACTCTACAACGTTGGTATAACAATCACTCTCCTCTCCATTACTTATGTGCATACCTTTCTAGTTGTGTAGCTTGTTTAGCTTAGCTATCTTGTTTAGGAGTGTAGCAAGCTTCTAGTTGTGCTTTCTTGTTGTAACTAGTGTTTAGCTTTCTTGCTAGACCTGTGTAGGTGGCTTGCATAGCTTAGTTGTGCTAGTGCTAGAATAGCTTCGCCTTTTGTTTTACTAATCAACTTGTCTAGTTGAAGTTTGTAGAAAATTTAAATAGACTATTCAACCCCCCTCTAGCCATTTGGACCTTTCAAGTGGTATCAGAGCCGAGGTACCGTTTATTTGAGGCTTAACAACCTACGTTGAAGAAACACCAAGAAGGCACCTTTCTTTGATGGCACCAATTATGCTTATTGGAAGGTCAAGATGACCTCTCATCTTAAGTCAATCAATAGAGAGGTTTGGAAAGTGACCGAAATAAAGTTTGAGGTTGCAAATGAGAATGCACCAACACCGGTCGAAGAGAAGAAGCTACAATGCAATGATATTGCCATTAGTGCTCTTCATGAAGCTCTTGATGACAAGACCTTTGAGCAAATCAAGAACATTGAGATTGCTCACGATGCATGGGTAAAATTAGAAGAAACATTTGAGAGAACCAAGGGAACCAAGACCGCCAAGGCATACATCCTACAAGAAAAGTTCTCAAGCTTCAAGATGCAATAAGATGAAAGTGTGATGGAGATGTTTCACCAGTTGCAAGTTATTGTGAATGAGCTCAAGGTACTTGGGGAAAAAGTGAAGGATAGTCAATTCTCTATGAAGTTCTTGAGAAGCTTGCCCAAGAGATTTGACACATTGATCACCGTGCTAGTCAAGACAACACTTAGTGAATCAACTCCCCAACAAGTGTTTCAAGAAGTGATGACCGATGATGCTTATAGAGAAGATGATGAGAAGGATGAGTTGATCGAGAAGAAGAAGAAGGATAGTGAGAAGAAGGATGATGAGAAGAAGAAAAGTGTGGCATTCAAGGGCTCCTCATCTAAGGGCAAAGCCAAGATAAAGTCATCAAGTGAAGAAGAAGCAAGCTCTTGTGATAGTAATGAAGATGAGGAGATGGCTCTTCTTGTCAAGAGATTTGGCAAGTTTATGAAGAAGAAGGGCTACCGGGCAAGAAGGAAGAAGAACTCCTCCAAGAAGAATGACCATTCCATGAGGTGCTTTAGATGCCATAGCAAGGATCATCTCATCACCAAGTGTCCCTATGATAGTGACGATGAGGATGCTATCAAGAAGGAAAGAAAGAAGCAAAAGAAGAAGCAAGAAAAGAAGGAAGGCTCAAACAAGAATAAGGGTGATGCCCATGTTGCAACTTGGGATAGTGATGACTCCTCAAGTGATAATGAGAGCACGAAGAAGAAGGGGCACGCTAGCATTGCAATTCAAGGAAAGAGCTCCACCTTCGACACTCCATCATGCTTCATGGCTAAGGCCACTAAGGTATCATCCGATGATGAGAGTGACCATGCTAGTGATAGTGATAGTGATGATGATGAACCAACTAAAAATGAACTAATCACTGTGGTAGAAAATTGCACTCATCACTATAAAGAAACTAGAAAGGAGTGCAAGGCCTCGCTCAAGGATAAGAAAACCCTTATGCAAGAACTTGATGAGCTTAGAGCATCCTATGAGAGTCTAAAGGTAGACCATGAGAAGCTACAAAAGGCTCACACTAAGCTTGAAGAAGCTCATTCCTCTCTAGTTAACAAATGTGAAAATGAGCCAACTAAAATTGAAAAATCTAAAACTTGCAACATAGGCATAACATGTGATATCTTGAGTAAGCCTATTGTTATTGCTACCACTAACCATTAACGTTGCACATCTACATCATCCTCATCTAGTAGTGATGGTTTCACTTGTGGCACCACACTAAAAGTTGAGAATGAAATTCTCCAGAAGGAGGTGAAAGAGCTCAATCAGACCTTAGCCAAGGCTTATGGTGGTGAGGACCGCTTGGTCATGTGCTTGGGTAGCCAAAGAGCTTCTCTCTATAAAGAGGGATTGGGCTATAACCCCAAGAAAGGCAAGGTCGCCTTTGCTCCTCACAAGACACGTTTTGTGAAGAACAATGGCCGGTATTGCAAAGCTTGCAAGCAAGTTGGTCACTTAGAGCAACAATGCATGAACAAGAAATCCAAAGCAAATGTATCCTCGATTAAGCTTAATTCTTTCTATGTGCTTACTAAGGATACAAAAGGTGTTCATGCTAAGTTCATTGGTGCACCATGGATGGTCTCAAAGAACAAAGCCATTTGTGTGCCAATGATCTTAGTTGCTAACCTTGGAGGACCCAATGAAGTTTGGGTACCTAAAAAGAATTGATCTTGTCTTGTAGGTCAATTACAAAACCGGAGGAAGGCATTGGGTGCTTGATAGTGGGTGCACTCAACATATGACCGGAGAGTCTTGTATGTTCAAATCAATTGATACTAGTCAAAATGGTGGCTTTGATTCTATCAACTTTGGCAACAATAAGAAAGGCAAGGTCAAGGGGCTTGGTAAAATTGCTATCTCAAATGACATGAGCATATCAAATGTGTTGCTAGTTGAGAGCCTTGATTTCAATCTCTTTTCTATTGCACAACTTTGTGACCTTGGTTTCAAGTGCATCTTTGGAAGTGATGATGTTGAGGTAGTTAGTGTTCATGGATCAAACTTGATATTCAAAGGATTTAGGCATGGTAGCTTATACTTGGTTAATTTCAATGACAACGAGACTCAATTGACATCATGCTTGCTTAGAAATCTAGTTTGGGTTGGCTGTCGTATAGAAGGCTTGGTCATGTTGGAATGAAATAATTGAATGAACTATTGAGGCATGACTTAGTTAGAGGCTTGAAGGATGTCACTTTTGAGAAGGATGAACCATGTAGTGCTTGCCAAGCCAGAAAGCAAGTTGGAAATGCACATCCTAAGAAAAGTGAAATGAGCACATCAGAGGCATTTGAGCTATTACACATGGATTTGTTTGGGCCAACAACATACACTAGCATTGGTGGCAACAAGTATGGATTTGTGATAGTTGATGACTACACTAGATACACTTGGGTGTTCTTCCTCTATGACAAGAGTGATGTTTGTGACCTATGTTGATATTTGGTAACGCAATAAGGAATTGATCCGCAAGCACACGGATATCGGTGAGCACTTCACCCAGGATGTTATCCAGAGTATCGTATTTATATTTTTACCACTAGGAGAAAGAGTGCATCTGACTAACCCGGTCTATTACTACTAACCTTTAGGCTACAAAGAATGTGACTTGATGTGAGCAATGTATAGAGAAGACTATAACTGCACTCTCGTTCTAACCTTGGTAAGGATGATCTACTGTTCTGCTGGGGAGGCTCACGGAATCTAGACACCACAGAGGATGTTCGACCCACACCTATAAAGCCTATTGATCCTGCTAACGGGATATGTGCTACAAAGGTAACTCGGAAATGTCACGTTCCTCGCTACTACCACGGTCCAGCTAGTCACAGAATATCTATGAGTATCATAGCCCAAACACCACATTTACCCTAGAGATAATTACTCTAAACTCTACGCGAAGAGATCAAAGTAAACTCATAAACCAAAGAACAATAAAACAAGAACTTACTAGAATTTAGAAGTCGAAATACTGAAGAATCCTAGGAGAAAGCCTCGGGTTAGAAGACTTGATCCCGCAGATACAACCTCGGAGTAGACACCGACAGGCCGGGCTTCCTCTGATCTACACCTCCACTCTATCTCTCTCAATCTAGTAGATCTAGTCTACTCTCACATTGGATGCTAAGCTCTAAGTCTATGTAGAGGAAAGGTTATCCTTCGAGGGCACCTCTCAACTCTGTAATGAACTTGTTCTCCTCTAGGGGGCCACGGGGGATGCTTATATAGTCCCCTCAGGTGAACGTGGGCCTTTGGATTGATTGAACGGTTATCCTTGATCCTTTAGGTCGGTGGAGCATGATCCGCGAAGTTGAACGCGATTGGCCAAAACACCAGGGCGGGCGCCCTAGGGGGGAGGGCGGGCGCCCTGCCCCCGGGCTCGATCGCCTTCCAGTTCGTTCCCGTGGCTTCTGGAGTCTTCTAGATGATAGAAAATTGCGCGGTACGTTAATATCTCTATGTAAACCCGACATGTGGGCCTTTCTTCCATGTTTCCTGATAACCCCCTGCAGAAACAGATAAACAACAAAACTCGTGGAATTCTGTCAGATCAAACCCTAATTCTAGGTGTTGTTTGTATATTCATCCTTTCCCTTGTTTATTTGATAATTAAAATTGATACTTAAGAACCGTCAACAAACACCCCCATACTTAGGCTTTTACTCGTCCTCGAGAAAAGGATGGTTAAGAAAAATATCTGGGGTTAAAACTTTGTAAAGCATTCTCTTTATACCTGCAGGGTACCATAGTCAGGGAAATATATGGTCAAGAGTAGAGATCCTTTCTTCTCAATCTTGTTACTTGGAGTTTTTGTATATTTTTGAAAAGAAATTTAGCATACCTTTATCCTCATAGGTTCTCTCAGGTCACTCATTATCTTTTATATATCTCACTGAGGCTGTTTTAATTTACAAAAATTCTCAAGCATACTTACCTTGCATTTATTGCCTGATCAAAACGGGATCCGAGGAGAGGAATGTCATACTCTTAGACCAAAGACTTTGGAAATTAAAAATTTGTCAACTCTTACTGGCATATTGCTTATTAGAGGGACCATGGGCTATCATTTTCTTTCTTTTCTCTTCTTTTTTTTTCAGGTGGATACCGAGGTACCCCTAATTCTACTGCTGGATACTTGTCTATTTTTTCTGTGAGGTTGTCGAGCACTTGCCCCTTTTTATTTCCTCAAAATATCCTTATTTTTGCATAGCCCATGCCTCTAACGCAATAATACTTCGGAAGAGTGAATCTTTCTAAATAAATGTCTTGATCTTAGGAGCATGATAAATCTCTCAACAAGGGTCTAACTCATTTTGAACAAACTCAATACAGAGCAGATAGCTTTTATAATTATTAATATTTTCAGTTTTATCAGGCATATAAAACACTGAGGATGGTAGCTAGAATTTTGAAATAAATTCTCCAAGCAACAATGATATCAACAATAAGGTACTCATACTCGACCATCTCATATTCCACAATTACTTAAGTAACACAGGGTTTAAAAATGATTTTTCAATAATTGTAGGTTTTCAGGAAATATCATAGAGTGAGATTAATCATGATTAGAAACATTTTAATCTTTTTAATTTATCATGTTGAAGACAATATTCTGCATAATCCAAGATATATATGTATGTGTAAAGTGTGCAGAGTATGTACCTGAATCGTGGAGTGGTGTAGTCGAAGTACGTTTGGCGTGTCGAGGGATCTCCCCCATACTTGTTTTCTGCTTTCTTGCATAAAAATAAAGTAGAGACACACAAGACATAATAATAATAATAATACTCTTTATTAATCTTGAGGTATTTATTACAAATGACTAGTAATATACTGAAGCTAATAATAGATCTAAACCGAATTTAATGATAAATAACTAAGATGCATTTCCTCAAGATCTAATCTAGATAACTTAGCGGCGCTCTAACTCCATAATCTTCTTATTGGCACTAGCAAGATCATGCCTAAGACCTAGTATAACGGTGTTATGGTTAGAGAGCTACCTAGTGATAGAGTTAACCGAGGACTGGAACACTATGATGACCCTGTCTAGCCTACAAACGTCCTCATCAATATCTACTATAGTCTTGCAACGCTTAGGAGGTGTCTCGAGAGCATTGAGAGCGTGCTTCGGGGCTGCCTTTGGAGGGATGAAACGGACTTTGGCTGCTCCAATCCCCTCAAAGTAAGGCCTCTCCTCCTCCGTAGTGTAGCGGATGCTGCTGATCTCGCCGCTCCGGTTGGTCTTGACTCCAACGACCCTCTCATTGGGTCTGGGTGGCAGGATCCTTGTGCCGGCTGGCACCTTGCCGGTGGCCTCCTTCTTGGCTGACGGTCCCTTGAGAAGTAGGGGCTATGGCGGTGCAGTGAGAACTGGTTGAGCATGGTAGGATTGGGTGGAGCTACGCTAGCGTAATGGCATGACTTCTAGCTGTCGCTCTATGTAGGCCGGGACGAGAGCGTAGGCGTCGGTGTCTTCCTTGGGCTTCTTTTTGAGGTCGTAGGGGATGACTTCCCAATCGTCGTGGAACTCTTCGGCATTGGAGCAGCGAGGGACTTAGCAAGTTCTAATAGAAGAAGGAGAGAAGGCTTGTATGAATTGGTGTTTGAAAACTGACATCAGGGGTCTGTTTATATAGGGGTCAAAAAGTGCCTCTAGGGTTTGCTCGGGCTACTCCCGCCGCCGTGCGTGCGAAACTTTCCATCTGTATGATTATTTAGTTTACCATAAATGTGTTTATCTTGACGGAGGAAATCGGGACTGAGAGGGGACAGGGGCTGGGCGCCCGCCCTCATCATCAGGGCGCCTGCCCTGTGCCTGGCCCCTCTGTGGGCCCGCTTCCTTGAGCGTGCTTCTAGATGCAGACTTTATTCGAAAAATATATACGTGGCCCAAAAACGTCAGATTAAAAAGGTCAGGCTCTAATTCTCCATGGGAAGGTAGAAATGGATCACGTCTATGTCTTCTAATTCTTTATTGGGCTCTAAAAATAATTTAAGACGTTGACCATTTACCTTGAATAACGTACCTTCGTTATTTTGAAGTGTGATAGCTCTGTGGGATGATGAATTGATTACCTTGAATGGTCCTTCCCATTTACTCCGAACTTTTCCATGCCCAAAAAGCTTCACCCTGGAATTAAAAAGTAATACCTTATCTCCGGGTGCGAACTCCTTCTTCTTGATCCTCTTGTCATGCCACCTTTTGACTCTTTCTTTATAGATCTTCGAATTGTGATATGCTTTCTATCGCCATTCTTCCAATTCTGATAGTTGCATTCTTCTATGATCTCCAGCGACATCTAGGTCCATATTCCATCTCCTTATGGCCCAGTGTGCTTTGAATTCTAATTCAACAGGTAGGTGGCAAGTCTTCCCGTACACCAATTGGTATGGGGACATTCCAATTGGGGTCTTGTATGCTGTCTGGTATGCCCAGAGTGCATCGGGTAACTTGTCTTTCCATGCTGTTTCCATCTCATTGACTGTTTTCTGAAGAATATTCTTGATTTGCTTGTTGGAAGTCTCTGCTTGGCCACTTGTCTGAGGATGGTAAGGGGTAGCGACGTTGTGACGGATTCCATGTTTTGATAGATATTGCTTGAAGCATTTGTGAAAGGTCCTAATATGGCTAGAGGGGGGTGAATAGCCTATTTAAAAATTCTACAAACTTCACTAGAGCAAGATGTTAGTAAATAACAAAGCGAAGCATTTTGCTCTAGCTCTAATGGGGTGTTTGCAAGCCACCTATCCAACAATTCTAGTTGATATAATCACTAGGCACACAAGAGCTATGTCACTACTTACACTAGAAAGCTACCTAAAGTTTCTATACAAGTAAGTAAGCTACTCTAGTTTGCGGGAATGTAAAAGAGATGGTTTGAACTTTATACCGCCGCGTAGAGGGTATGAACCAATCAATAATATGAAGTCCAATCACCGGGAGAAATCCAATGAACAATCACAATGGAGACACACAATTTTTCTCCCGAGGTTCACGTGCTTGCCAGCACGCTACGTCCCCGTTGTGTCGACCAACACTTGGTGGTTCGGTGGCTAAGAGGTGTAGCAGGAACCTTGTCCTCAGTAGGACACCACAAGAACCAACCCAACAGTGAGGTAACTCAATGACACGAGCACTTTACTAGAGTTACCTTTCGGCTCTCCGCCGGGGAAGGTACAAGACCCCTCACAATCTACGCGAGATGGCCATGAACAATCACCAACTCGTGCCAAAGCTCCTCTGCTGCTCCATGCCGTCTAGGTGGCGGCAACCACCAAGAGTAACAAGAAAACCGCAGCTAGAACGATCCCCAAGTGCCACTAGATGCAATCACTCAAGCAAATGCACTTGGAATCACTCCCAATCTCACAAAGATGTATAATCTATGAAGGAGATGAGTGGGAGGTGTTTGCTTAGGCTCACAAGGATGTCTAGTAGTCAAGAATGCCAAGAGGGTGAGCCCTAAGCCGGCCAACAACTATTTATAGACCCCTCAAACAAATAGAGCCGTTGGCTCTCTCACTGGGTCTGACTCGTGGTCACTGGACGCTCTTTAAGGGGCACCGGACGCTCAACACCTGCGTCCGGTGCTCCAACGTGAGCCGCGTGTCAGAAACTAACGGTAACCTGCAGAGCACCGGACTCATGCGCAGAGAGGGTCGCCAAACCACCCGCACACCGGACTCTAAGTACAGAGAGGTCTGCAGAAACATAGGGTCACCGGACGCAGAGCACCGGACGCTCCAGCCTACGTCCGGTGCTCACCGGACTTAAACCCAGGGAGCACTGCAAAAAGCGCGGGGCACCGGACTCACACCACCGGACGCTCCAAGCTGCGTCCGGTGCGTATCGTCCGGTGCCTAACCCTAACCGAGCTAGGCTGCCTGCTCACCGGACGCACAGGCACAACGTCCGGTGCTTCTGGGCCAGTGACCGGTGAGTGTTCTTCAGCGAGAAACACTCACCGCGACTTCTCCAAATTTCCCACCGACGCAATAGAAAATATGCACTTAATTTTCTCAAAAGCGTCGAACTCCACCTCCTTCTCAAAGTGTGCCAACACCACAATGTGTAAACCAACATGTGCACGTGTGTTAGCATTTTCACAGTCATTTTCTTCGAAGGAGTTAAGTTAGCTCACTAGGTTCTAAATGCATGCACATGAACAATGACACCTAGTGGCACTCGATAACCGCTTAGCCAAAGAATTCCCCTCTTTATAGTACGGCTATCTATCCTAAATGTGATCACACCCTCTATGGTGTCTTGATCACCAAAACCAAAACCCTAACCAATACCTTTGCCTTGATTTCCATAGGGTTTTGTTTTTCTCTTTCTTCTTTTCCAAGTTGAGCACTTGATCATCTTGTGGTCATCACCATCATCACCATGATCATCACTTGCTCCATCACTTGGCATGTATCAACCTCATTAAGTATACACACACTTAGTATAGAGGTTAATACTAGGGTTTCATCAATTATCCAAAACCAAACTAGGGCTTTCAATCCCCCCTTTTTGGTAATTGATGATAACCCTTTTTACAAAGATTTTTAATAAAATTTTCTTGGATTCATGTTGCTTGCCCAAGCATTTTACCATGTGCAAAGGTTATGGACAAGTTTCACAAACCCAAATTTGGTAGCAACTGCTCCTCCTACATATGTGCTAAGAGTTTGGATTTGAAAGCTTGCACATATGCTTGAATAGGAAAAATATGAGTCAATTTCTACCAAATGATGCTAAGGTGTAAAGAATGGACCTTTGAAGCGTGATACCAATTGGAGTTGCCAATGTACACCATCCTTAGCACCATTAGTAACTAGGCTTTCACAAAACTAGAACACCTCGTGAGATCAACATTATAAACAAGGTTCTAGTACCACTTGTGAAGTAACTAATAGTCTAGTTATACTACCTATGCATGCTAGTTCTTCATTTCATCATTCAAACCTACAACTAGCATATATCACACAAGCAAGGAATTGGAGAGAAAGCTTCTAAAACTAATGCAAATGCAAGCAAACATATGTGATGCACATTCAAATGCAACATACAAGTTTATGAGCTTGCTCCCCCTACTTGTGTGCTTCAAATTTTAATTGATCCCCTTCTTTTATTATGTTACTTCCCTATCTTTGTACTTCTCATGTTACTTCCCTATCTTTGTACTTCTCCTATAATTTCTCCCCTTTGTCATCAATGACCACAAAAGGTGAGCTCAAATTTTAGATAAGTTAGTGTGAAACCATGTGAAGTGAGATCATTTTCCCAAATTGGTTCAATCTAGATTACTTGCCTAAGATATTTAACTTGGTTTGATCCAAGGACAAGCTTCTTCACACCTCCAAATAAGGGTTATCTTGTACCATGTTGAGTTAAACACTTATAGCTCATATTCTAGATCAAACACTAGGATTGCAAGCCCACAAACATGTCATATGCTACCATTAGATAAAGTCAATCATAGAAGCAATAGTGGTACCATACAAGCATCAAATTCATTTGATTTTCATGAATGATCCTAGGACATGTAAGTAATGACTAGATGCACTAAACAAGTCCTTAGCATATGATGAATGACATGTCAATCAATTTTACCATGCTTTTGCTCGAAGGAGAGGCATGTCATAAAGTGGGGGTGCATCAACACATATTTGAGAAGTCAAGTATGTTAAATTCATTCCTTAGCTTGCAAAACCTCTTCTCATCAAGTGGCTTGGTGAATATATCGGCAAGTTGATCATCGGTGCCTATACTCTCAATGCAAATGTCCCCTTTTTGTTGGTGATCTCTCATGAAATGATGGCGGACATCTATGTGCTTTGTTCTTGAGTGTTGAACCAGATTGTTGATGAGCTTCACGGCACTTACATTGTCACATAGCAATGGCACTTGTTTGAAGTTGATTCCAAAGTCCTTCAATGTTGCCTTCATCCATAGGATTTGTGCACAACAACTACCGACCGCAATGTATTCCACTTCGGCGGTTGATAGTGCAACACTATTTTGCTTCTTGGATGACCATGAGACAAGTGATCTTCCCAATAGTTGGCATGTGCCCGATGTGCTTCTTCTTTCAACTTTGCATCCCGCATAGTCCGAATCGGAATATCCAACAAGTTCAAACTTTGCACCTTTGGGATACCACAAACCAACATCTTGTGTATGCTTCAAGTACCTCAATATTCTCTTTGTCGCCTTCAAATGACTTTCTCTTGGTGAGGCTTGAAATCTTGCACACATGCATACACTAAACATGACATCCGGTCTTGATGCGGTCACATAGAGTAGGCTTCCAATCATAGACCGATACAACTTTTGATCCACCATATTTCCACTTGTATCACTATCTAGGCTTCCATTTGTTCCCATTGGAGTGCTAATTGATTTTGCATCATCCATACCAAACTTCTTGAGCATGTCTTTTATGTACTTGCCTTGACTCACAAATGTACCATTCTTCAATTGCTTGATTTGAAGACCAAGGAAGTAACTAAGCTCTCCAATCATTGACATTTCAAACTCATTAGACATCATGTTGCAAAACTCCTCACAAAATTCTTGGTTGGTTGATCCAAATATGATATCATCAACATATATTTGCAACACAAACAAGCCTTTGCCAATCTTCTTGGTGAAGAGAGTGGTGTCAACCTTGCCCATATTGAAACCTTTAGAGAGTAAGAAATCTCTCAATCTCTCATACCATGCTCTAGGTGCTTGCTTCAAACCATATAATGCCTTTCTTAGCTTGTAAACATGGTTGGGTTTCTTGTCATCTTCAAAACTGGTAGGTTGCTCAACATAGACTTCTTCATTGATATAGCCATTGAGAAATGCACTCTTGACATCCATTTGGTATAGCTTGATGTTATGAGCACAAGCATAGGCCAACAAGATCCTAATTGCTTCCAATCTTGCAACCGGGGCATAGGTTTCACCAAAGTCAAGACCTTCAATTTGAGTATAGCCTTGTGCTACCAATCTTGCTTTGTTTCTTACAACTATCCCATCTTGATCTTGTTTGTTGCGAAAGACCCATCTAGTACCAATGACATTGTGATCACTAGGCCTCTCAACTAATTCTCATACTTGATTTCTCTTGAAATTATTAAGCTCTTCATGCATGGCATTAACCCAATCAACATCTCTCAATGCTTCTTCAATCTTCTTTGGCTCAATGTGAGACACAAAGGAGAAATGCTCACAAAATGATGCTAATCTTGATCTAGTTTGCACTCCTCTTTGAATATCACCAATGATATGATCCAATGGATGATCTATTGCAATATTTGTAGGTTGGAGTATTTGCACTTGATTGCTTGCACTTGGTTGATCATGAGATGATGTACTAGCTTGGTGATCTTGCGCTTGTGTACCACTTGTACTAACTTGATTTTGATCATGAGAACGACTAGCTTGCACATTAGAGGTAGGAAGTACTTGATCTTTGTCATCTTCAACATCAATCACCTCTCTAGGCCTTAAATCACCAATATCCATATTCTTCATTGCATCGGCCAATTGAGTGCCTCTTACATCATCTAGATTTTCATCTTCCTCTTGAGAGCCATTGGTTTCATCAAATTCAACATCATGCACCTCCTCAAGAGTACCACTAGCCAAATTCCACACTCTATAAGCTTTGCTAGTAGTGGAGTAACCAAGCAAGAAACCTTCATCACATTTATTTTCAAATTTACTCAATCTAGTGCCTTTCTTCAATATGTAGCATTTGCAACCAAAAACCCAAAAATATGCAATGTTGGGCTTTCTTCCATTCAAGAGCTCATATGGAGTCTTCTCCATCATTGGGTGACAATAGAGTCGGTTGCTATAGTAGCAAGCCGTGTTGATTGCTTCGGCCCAAAAAGAATGACTCACATTGTATTCACTCAACATTGATCTTGCCATGTCAAGCAAGGTTCTATTCTTTCTCTCAACAAGACCATTTGATTGTGGAGTGTACTTGGCCGAGAATTGATGCCTAATGCCAAATTCATCACAAAGCTCATCAACTTTTGTATTCTTGAATTCACATCCATTGTCACTTCTCACTTTCTTGATGGTTGTATCAAACTCACTGTGTATTCTCTTGACAAATGATTTGAAGGTTGCAAAAGCATCACTCTTGTCACTAAGAAAGAACACCCATGTATATCTTGTGAAATCATCCACTATCACAAATCCATATTTGTTTCCACCAATACTTGTGTATGTGGTTGGTCCAAATAAGTCCATGTGTAACAACTCAAATGCCTTGCATGTACTCATGATGCTCTTCTTTGGATGAGTGTTGCCAACTTGCTTTCTGGCTTGACATGCACTACAAAGCTTGTCTTTCTCAAATGTGACATCTTTCAAGCCTCTAACAAGATCATGCTTGACTAACTTGTTTAATTGTTTCATTCCAACATGACCAAGCCTTCTATGCCATAACCAACCCATGCTAGATTTAGTGAGCAAGCATGTTGATAATTGAGCTTCACTGGCATTAAAATCAACCAAGTATAGATTCTCATATCTAAAGCCTTTGAATATCAAGTTGGAGCCATCTACACTTATGATCTCCACATCATCAACTCCAAATATGCATTTGAAACCAAGATCACAAAGTTGAGCTAGGGATAGCAAGTTGAAGTTCAAGCTTTCTACTAGTAGCACATTGGAAATGCTCAAGTCATTGGATATAGCAATTTTACCAAGCCCTTTGACACCATTGTCATCATTTGGATTGATTGAATTGAACATTCTTGAATCACCGGTCATGTGTTGTGTGCACCCACTATCAAGCACCCAATGCCTTCCTCTGGCTTTATAGTTTACCTACAAAACAAATCAATGTTTCTTAGGTACCCATACTTGTTTGGGTCCTTGGAGGTTAGTGACTAAGCTTTTTGGTACCCAAATGGCCTTCTTCTTTGGACCCACAATTGGTGTACCAACAAACTTAGCATGCACACCGTTCTCACCCTTGGTAAGCACATAACAAGAATCAAAAGGAATGTAAGGTACATTAGCAATTTTCTTGTTCTTGTTCATTTTATTGAAATTAAGCTCTAGGTGCCCAACTTGCTTGCATTTCTTGCAATACCGACCATTGCTCTTCACAAAGCTAGGCTTGTGAGTTGCAAAGGCTTTCTTGCCCTTCTTAGGTGTATAGCCTAATCCCTCTTTGTTGAGAGAAAACCTTTGGCTACACAAGCACTTTAGCAAGCGGGCCTCACCACCATAGGCTTTGCCTAGGGCGTGAGTGAGCTCATCCACCTCTCTCTTGAGAGTCTCATTCTCAACCTTTAGTGAGATATCACAAGTGACACCGACACTAGAAGTAGAGGTAGAGTTGGTTGTGGTGGATGAAGACCTACAAGAAGAGTTAGTGGCAACAACAGTAGATGGGTTGGGTGATTCTTTAATTAAGTCACATGTTGTGCCCACATCACATAATACAACAACCTTTTCCTTATTCTCTTCTAACAACAAGGAGTGAGCTTTCTCAAGCTTGGTGTGAGCCTTGCCAAGCTTCTCATGGGCTTCCACTAGCCTCTCATGATTAGCATTGAGCTCATCAAAGGATTGCTCAAGAGCTTTTAACTTCTTGGCCAATTCTTTGCACTTCCTGTTTTTAGATTGAATAAGAGAATCGACTTGTTCTAGCATGTCCATAAGTTGTTCATTAGTGAATTCATTTTCATCATCACTATCACTATCATGTTCATGTTCACTTTCACTTTCACTCTCATCATATTGTACCTTGTGGCCCTTGGCCATGAAGCATGAAGGAGTATCAAAGAGTGATGACTTGTTGATAGCAATGCTTGCAAGCGCCTTCTTCTTGGATGCCTTGTCATCATCACTAGAATCATCATCCGAAGAAGCATCACTATCCCATGTCACAACATAGGATCCACCCTTCTTCTTCTTCTTCTTGAAGACCATCTTCTTGACCTTCTTTTTTTCTTCTCTTTCTTGTTCTTCTTCTCATGCTCATCATGATCACTATTGTATGGACAATCCACCAAAATATGATCGGGGCTCTTGCACTTGTAGCATAGCCTCACATATTCCTTGTTCTTGGAGTTGTCCCTTCTTTTTCTTGTATGGTAGCCCTTCTTCTTCATCATCTTGCCAAACTTGTGGACAAAGAGTGCTAGTGCTTCATCATCACTATCATCATTGGAGCACTCCTCATCACTAGATTCTTCTTTCTTAGCCTTGCCCTTGTTCTTGCTCTTGGATGAAGATCTAGCTTTGAATGCTACACTCTTCTTCTTCTTGTCATCATCATCCTTCTTCATGACCTCATCATCATGATTATCATTGTATTGATCTTCGGTCATGACATCTCCAAGTACCTCATTGGGAGATACACCCGTCAATCCACCTCTAAAGATGATTGTTCTCAATGTCTTGAACCTCTTGGGCAAGCACACCAAGAACTTGTAAATGAAGTCCTCATCCTTCACTTTCTCACCAAGACCCTTGAGATCATTGATGATGACTTGGAGTCTATAGAACATCTCCGGTATAGACTCATCATCCTTCATCTTGAAGTTGGATAGCTTGTCCTTGAGCTTATACAATTTGGCACTTTTTACCGTTGTAGTGCCCTCATATGTTTCTTCAAGTCTTGTCCACACTTCACTTGCCTTCTCAAGATCTTTGACTTGTTCAAACAGTTTTGAATCAATGCCATTGTAAATTGTGTTGAGAGCCATAGTATTGCATTATTTGTCGGTGGGGTTGGCGGGGTCAAGGATCACAAAATCATTCTCCATGACTTCCCACACTCTATCATTGATTGATCCAAGGTACATCTTCATTTTTCTCTTCCAATAGTCAATAGAGCTTGTGCCATCAAAGAACGGTGGTTTGCCCCCAACATGGTTGAACACTATTCGAGCCATAATTTGAGCACCGAGGTTGTTAAACCTTCAAAAACCGTGACCACGGCTTTGATACCACTTGAAAGGTCCTAATATGGGTAGAGGGGGCTGAATAGTCTAATTAAAAATTCTACAAACTTCACTAGAGCAAGAGGTTAGTAAATAACAAAGCGAAGCTTTTTGCTCTAGCTCTAATGGGGTGTTTGCAAGCCACCTATCCAACAATTCTAGTTGATATAACCTTTAGGCACACAAGAGCTATGTCACTACTTACACTAGAAAGCTACCTAAAGTTTCTATACAAGTAAGTAAGCTACTCTAGTTTGCGGGAATGTAAAAGAGATGGTTTGAACTTTGTACCGCCGCGTAGAGGGTATGAACCAATCAATAATATGAAGTCCAATCATCGGGAGAAATCCAATGAACAATCACAATGGAGACACACAATTTTTCTCCCGAGGTTCACGTGCTTGCCGGCACGCTACGTCCCTGTTGTGTCGACCAACACTTGGTGGTTCGGTGGCTAAGAGGTGTAGCACGAACCTCGTCCTCACTAGGACACCACAAGAACCAACCCAACAGTGAGGTAACTCAATGACACGAGCACTTTACTAGAGTTACCTTTCGGCTCTCCGCCGGGGAAGGTACAAGACCCCTCACAATCACCGGGAGATGGCCACGAACAATCACCAACTCGTGCCAAAGCTCCTCCGCTGCTCCAAGCCGTCTAGGTGGCGGCAACCACCAAGAGTAACAAGAAAACCGCAGCTAGAACGATCCCCAAGTGCCACTAGATGCAATCACTCAAGCAAATGCACTTGGAATCACTCCCAATCTCACAAAGATGTATAATATATGAAGGAGATGAGTGGGAGGTGTTTTCTTAGGCTCACAAGGATGTCTAGTAGTGAAAAATGCCAAGAGGGTGAGCCCTAAGCCGGCCAACAACTATTTATAGACCCCTCAAACAAATAGAGCCGTTGGCTCTCTCACTGGGTCTGACTCGGGGTCACCGGACGCTGTTAAAGGGGCACCAGACGCTCAACACCTGCGTCCGGTGCTCCAACATCAGCCGCGTGTCAGAAGCTAACGGTAACCTACAGAGCACCGGACTCATGTGCAGAGAGGGTCGCCAAACCACCCGCACACCGGACGGTAAGCACAGAGAGGTCTGCAGAAACACAGGGTCACCGGACGCTGAGCACCGGACACTCCAGCCTACGTCCGGTGCTCACCGGACTTAAACCGAAGGAGCACTGCAAAAAGCGCGGGGCACCGAACTCACACCACCGGACGCTCCAAGCTGCGTCCGGTGCGTATCGTCCGGTGCCTAACCCTAACCGAGCTAGGCTGCCTGATCAACGGACGCACAGGCACAACGTCCGGTGCTTCTGGGCCAGCGTCCGGTGAGTGTTCCTCAGCGAGAAACACTCACCGCGACTTCTCCAAATTTCCCATCGGTGCAATAGAAAATATACACTTAATTTTCTCAAAAGCGTCGAAGTGTGCTAACACTACAATGTGTAAACCAACATGTGCACGTGTGTTAGCATTTTCACAATCATTTTCTTCGAAGGAGTTAAGTTAGCTCACTAGGTTCTAAATGCATGCACATAAACAATGACACCTAGTGGCACTCGATAACCGCTTAGCCAAAGAATTCCCCTCTTTATAGTACGGCTATCTATCCTAAATGTGATCACACCCTCTATGGTGTCTTGATCACCAAAACCAAAACCCTAACCAATACCTTTGCCTTGATTTCCATAGGGTTTTGTTTTTCTTTTTCTTCTTTTCTAAGTTGAGCACTTGATCATCTTGTGGTCATCACCATCATCACCATGATCGTCACTTGCTCCATCACTTGGCATGTATCAACCTCATTAAGTCTACACACACTTAGTATAGAGGTTAGTATTAGGATTTCATCAATTATCCAAAACCAAACTAGGGCTTTCAGTTTGTCGATGAAGTGTGCTCCTCCACCACTTATCACTACTCTGGGAACTCCAAATCTTGGAAATATAACTTCTTCGAACATCCTCTTTGAACTGATGTTGTCGGCGTGCTTGCAAGGTAATGCGTCTACCCACTTGGAGACGTAGTCAACTGCCACCCAGATGAACTCACACTTCTTTGATGGGGGAAATTGACCCATGTAATCTATTCCCCAGTCATCAAGGAGCTCAATCTAAAGGTTGTTGGTGAGTGGTATGGCATCTCTTGTGTTTATGTTTCTGTGCCTTTGACGTGGCCCACATCTTCTGATATATTGCTTCGTGTCTTCATACATTGTAGGCCAGTAGAATCCACACTACCAGATCTTTGAATGTGTGCGGAATGCTCCATAATGACCTCCATATGGTGATGAATGACATCTGTCGATGATCTTGCATCCTTCCTTAGTGGTCACACATCTCCTGAGTAAGCCATCAGAGCATACTCGGAAGAGGTATGGCTCATCCCATATATGTGAACGACTTTCTTGAATAAGCTTCTTCTTGTTTGCTCCTGGTGGTACATACCCTGAAACCATAAAATTAACAATATTTGCATACCAGGGGTCAGACCTGATAATCCCGTAGAGCATGTCGTCCCGGAGTGAATCATTGATGGGGTTTCCTGTGGATTCTTAAAATACATTCTAGACAAGTGATCAGCAACAGAATTTTCTACTCCCTTTTTTTCTTTTATTTCTAAGTCAAATTCTTGAAGTAATAAGATCCATCTAATCAGGCGAGGTTTAACATCTTTTTAGTGAGCAGATGTTTTAGTGCAGCATGATCAGTGTAAACAATTATTTTAGCTCCAACCAAATAAGATCTAAATTTATCAATGGCATAGACAACGGCTAGAAGCTCTTTTTTAGTGGTAGCATAATTAAGTTGAGCTCCTGTCAAAGTTTTCCTGGCATAAGCAATTGCATGATGCTTCTTATTTTTAGTTTGTCCCAAAACTGCCCCCACAGCATAATCACTAGCATCACACATAATTTCAAAAGGCAATGACCAATCAGGGGGTTGAATGATTGGTGCAGAGATGAGTGCATTCTTTAATAAATTAAAAGATGTTAGGCATGCATCATCAAATTCGAAAGGAACATCCTTGGCTAGCAAAAGAGTAAGTGGTCTAGCAATAAATGAAAAATCTTTTATGAATCTGCGATAAAAACCAGCATGGCCAAGAAAGCTTCGAACTCCTTTTATATTTACAAGTGGAGGTAGTTGTTCAATTACTTCAATTTTAGCTTTGTCTACCTCAATACCTCTTTCAGACACTAGGTGTCCCAGCACTATTCCTTCCCTAACCATAAAATGACATTTTTCCCAATTAAGGACTAAGTGCTTTTCTTCACATCTTTGCAAAACCTTGACTAAGTTTTCAAGACAACTATCAAAAGTTTTTCCATAAACAGAGAAATCATCCATAAAAACTTCCATAATTTCTTCAATCATATCAGAAAATATAGGCATCATGCATCTTTGAAAAGAAGCTGGTCTATTACATAACCCAAAAGACATTGTACGGTAAGCATAAGTTCCGTATGGGCATATAAAAGTGGTTTTGCTTTGATCATCGGGATGGATCGGGATCCGGTGATACCCTGAATATCCATCTAAGAAACAGAAGAACGAATGGTTCGCTAATCGCTCTAGCATCTCATCTATGAAAGGTAAAGGAAAATGATCCTTTCTCGTGGCTTTGTTTAGTTTTCTATAGTCTATGCACATCCGCCACCCTGTGACGGTGCATTGCAGAATTAGCTCGTTCTTTTCATTCATAACGACAGTCATGCCTCCCTTTTTAGGCACAACTTGAACTGGGCTCACCCACTCACTGTGCGGCACAGGATATATATAATCCCTGCATGCAGCAACTTTATAACTTCCTTTTTAACTATCTCTCTCATCGCGTTGTTCAGACTACTTTGGGGCTCTCGAGAAGGTGAAACAGAAGGATCTGTCAGAATATGATGGGTACAAATCATAGGACTGATTCCTGTAAGATCTTGGAGTGAGTAGCCGAAAACTGAGGATGTTTCTCAAGAATGGTCATCAATCTTAGAGTTTGCTCTTGAGTGAGTTTATCACTAATGATCACAGGAAACTCTGGATTATTGTTTAGGAAAGTATAGAAAAGACTGGGTGGTAAAGTTTTAAGCTCTATGGGAGGTCTAGGCGTTTCTGCAAACTCGTCTAAGGGTTCAGGTTCAGATGGTTCAGCTTCTTCTTCTATGAAGAAAGGAGCTTCGTCTTCTAAGTCTGGTTCATCTAAAAGCTCTAGAGATGCAGCATTTACCTCCTCCATAGGATCAGGCAAAAGATATGACTCAACCTTATTATTTAAGGAGTGTGAAATCGTTATTGGAAATTTAAAAGTTTTTCCAAAAGAATGTGTAGCTTTCCAGTATGACCTTCATAAAGAGTCTTCTAAAAGGTTGTCCTATCAACAGGTCGAAGTCTCATGTATCAAAGATATAAAAGTTCAAATGAACCATGGAGCCTTCTACCATAAGGGGTAGGACATTAATAATTCCAAGATTGGGGACTAATCGTCCTGAAGATTCCTTTATGACCTTTGTTGTGGGGGTTAAGACCAAATTTTTAAATAATTTAAGTGCAAAAGATTCAGACATGATGTTGATCCCCACAACAGGATTATAGAGAGCATCAAATTGATCAGAATCATAAGCACAACGTATAGTTATAGGAGGTGTGTCCAAACGGATCACATCAGAGGAAAGCTCTGACTCCTCCAACCATTCGCTATTCATGACTGTGATAAGCTCTCTCAATTGATGTTCTGTTGGCAAACAAATGCTAAAATGGCCGTTTTGGGGTCTGTCAATAGAATGGTAGTTTGAAATGTTTCCAAAATCGGCAAAAAGATCAAATTCTATATCCAGCATGAAATCAGGTGGTGGAATTTCTTCCTTTTGTGGCTCAGAACTTGGGATAGCTAAAGTAGATGGAGAATTTGGTAAAGTGTCTACTTTGGCTTCATGGGTTTCATCATGAAGGGTATTATCCATCTCAGCTTATAGGATTCTATCTAGGATCGCTCTAGCATCATCAGTAGGGATGTGAAAGAAATAACCTCTAGACATTGTATGTAGCATTTGTTTATGATCTTTCTAAAGACCTCGAAAAAAGTGAAATAAAAGAACAGTGTCTTCAAGATTAAGGTTTGGACCAAATTCTAAAAGATTAGAAAAACGTTTCTAGGATTTTCCCAAAGTTTCATTATCTTTTTGTTTAAAAGATAGGACTTCGAGTCTAAGGTCGCCAATACGGTCGAGGGAATAAAAATCTAGGCAAAAGTTGGCTCGTAAAACTCCCCATTCACCTCGTTGTTGACTTACCTTCTGACTATACCAATGTCTAGCTTCTCCCCTTAAAGAAAAAGGAAAAAGCTTCCAACGTAAAGTCTTATCAGAAATGCCTTCAATGCGAAGACAATCACATGTTTGCTCAAAATCTCTAATATGAAGGTAAGGGTTTTCGTCTTCCTTTCCAGAAAAGGATAGGTTTTGAATCATGGCAATTAACCTGGAACTTAACCTATACTGAGATGTTTAGATATGCTGTGATGACTCCCATGGTAAAAGGTCAGTTTCCGAAGGTGTTGGAAATTGATAGATTGATTTAGAATCTTGGTTTTCCATAAAGTAAGAGTGAAGAAAATAAAGAATATAAAAAGATAAGAAAAGAAAAAAGTATAGATACAAGCTAGTAGTAAGACTCAAGGTTATCTCAGCAAACCGTCTTTCTCCTCGGCAACGGCGCCAGAAATGCCTGTTGATATTTGGTAACGCAATAAGGAATTGATCCACAAGTGCACGGATATCGGTGAGCACTTCACCCGGGATGTTATCTAGAGTATCGTATTTATATTTTTACCACTAGGAGAAAGAGTGCATCTGACTAACCCGGTCTATTACAACTAACCATTAGGCTACAAAGAATGTGACTCGATGTGAGCGATGTATAGAGAAGACTACAACTGCACTCTCATTCTAACCTTGGTAAGGATGATCTACTGTTCTGTTGGGGAGGCTCACGGAATCTAGACACCACAGAGGATGTTCGACCCGCACCTATAAACCCTATCGATCCTACTAACGGGATATGGGCTACAAAGGTAACTCGGAAATGTCACGTTCCTTGCTACTACAACGGTCCAGCTAGTCACGGGACATCTATGAGTATCCTAGCCCAAACACCACGTTTACGCTAGAGATGATTACTCTAAACTCTATGCGAAGAGATCAAAGTAAACTCATAAACCAAAGAACAATAAAACAAGAACTTACTAAAATTTAGAAGTCGAAATACTGAAGAATCCTAGGAGCAAGCCTCGGGTTGGAAGACATGATCCCGCAGGTACAACCTCGGAGTAGACACCGACAGGCCGGGCTTCCTCCGATCTACACCTCCACTCTATCTCTCTCAATCTAGTAGATCTAGTCTACTCTCACATTGGATGCTAAGCCCTAAGTCTATGTAGAGGAAAGGTTATCCTTCGAGGGCACCTCTCACCTCCAGGCGCCAGGGGGGTCTGCTTATATAGTCCCCGCAGGTGAACGTGGGCCGTCGGATCAAACCGACATTGATTGAACGGTTATCCTTGATCCTTTAGGTCAGTGGAGCATGATCCGTGAAGTTGAACGCGATTGGCCGAAACACCAGGGCGGGCGCCCTGCCCCCGGCCCCGATCGCCTTCTCGTTCGTTCCCGTGGCTTCTGGACTCTTCTAGATTATAGAAAATTGCGCGGTACGTTAATATCTCTATGTAAACCCGACATGTGGGCCTTTCTTCCATATTTCCTGATAAGCCCCTACAGAAACAGATAAACAATAAAACTCGTGGAATTCTGTTAGATCAAACCCTAATTCTAGGTGTTGTTTGTATATTGGTCCTTTCCCTTGTTTATTTGATAATTAAAATTGATACTTAAGAACCGTCAACAATCTATTCAAGTCTTTTGTCAAGAGAGTGCAAAATGAGTTTGAGACCACTATCAAGAAAATTAGAAGTGACAATGGTAATGAGTTCAAGAACACAAGAATTGAGGATTTATGTGATGATCTTGGCATTGGGCATCAATTCTCTCCAACATACACTCCTCAATCCAATGGTGTAGTTGAAAGGAAAAATAGAACCTTGATTGATATGTCTAGATCAATGCTTAGTGAATACAATGTTAGTCATTCATTTTGGAGTGAAGCTATCAACACAGCTTGCTATTGTAGCAACCGTCTCTATTGCCATGGGAAGCTTGGGAAGACACCATATGAGCTATTGAATGGAAGAAAGCCCAAAATTGCATACTTTAGAGTGTTTGGTTGTAAATGCTACATTGTCAAAAAAGGCACTAGATTGAGCAAATTTGACAAGAAATGTGATGAAGGGTTCTTACTTGGTTATTCCACCACAAGCAAGGCATATAAAGTTTGGAACTTGGCAAGTGGCACATTAGAATAAGTTCATGATGTGGAGTTTGATAAAACCGAGAGATCTCAAAGTGAAGATAAAAATCTTGATGATGTGAGGGGAGATCAATTGGCAAATGCAAGTTGATGATGATGGTGATATTCACATGATCAATCAAGAAGTGCAAATTGATACAAATCAAGCTAGTACTAGTGGCTCTCATGATGATAATCAACATCAAAGTCAAGCAAGTGGAAGCAATCAACTCCCAATACTCCAACCTACAAGCATAGCAAGGGATCATCCATTGGATCAAGTCATTGGTGGTATTCAAAGTGGTGTACAAACAAGATCAAGGCTAGCATCTTTTTGTGAGCACTATTCATTTGTCTCATTTGAAGAACCAAAGAGAATAGAAAATGCATTGATGGATTCCGATTGGGTAAATGCCATGCATGAAGAATTGAACAACTTCACAAGAAATCAAGTGTGGGAGCTTGTTAAGAGGCCAAAGAACTACAATGTAATTGGTACCAAGTAGGTCTTTAGAAATAAGCAAGATCAAGATGGTGTAGTTGTGAGAAACAAAGCAAGACTAGTAGCACAAGGCTACACACAAGTTGAAGGTCTTGACTTTGGAGAAACTTATGCACCAGTTGCAAGATTAGAGGCAATTAGAATCTTATTAGCCTATGCTTGTGCCCACAACATCAAGCTATATCAAATAGATATGAAGAGTGCATTTCTCAATGGAAACATCAATGAGTTGGTTTATGTTGAACAACCTCCCGGTTTTGAAGATGACAAGAAACCCAACCATGTTTACAAGCTCAAGAAGGCATTGTATGGTTTGAAGCAAGCACCTAGAGCATGGTATGAGAGATTGAGAGACTTTCTTCTCTCTAAAGGGTTCAAGATGGGAAAGGTTGACACTACCCTCTTCACCAAGAAGCTAGGCAATGACTTGTTTGTGTTGCAAATCTATGTTGATGATATCATTTTTGGATCAACCAATCAAGACTTTCGTGAAGAGTTTGGAAGAATGATGGCTAATGAGTTTGAGATGTCCATGATTGGAGAGCTTAGTTACTTTCTTGGTCTTCAAATCAAGCAAATGAAGAATGGCACTTTTGTATGTCAAGGCAAGTACATCAAGGACATGATCAAGAAGTTTGGGTTGCAAGAAGCTAAACCAATAAGCACACCTATGGCCACAAATGATCAATTAGGATGTGATGCAAGTGCCAACATGGTAGATCAAAAGCTATACCGTTCTATGATTGGAAGTTTGCTCTATGTCACCGCATCAAGGCCAGATGTGATGTTTAGTGTGTGCAAATGTGTAAGATACCAAGCTTCACCCAGAGAGAGTCACTTGAAGGCAACCAAAAGAATATTAAGGTATCTCAAGGGCACTCATGATGTTAGATTATGGTATCGCAAGGGGTCTAACTTTGAGTTGATTGGATATTCGGACTCCGACTATGGTGGATGCAAGATTGATAGAATGAGCACAAGTGGCACTTGTCAATTGCTAGGAAGGTATCTAGTTTCATGGTCATCAAAGAAACAAAATAGTGTTGCACTATCAACCGCCGAGGTCGAATACATTAGTGCTGGTAGTTGTTGTGCACAATTGCTTTGGATGAAAGCTACTTTGAATGACTTTGGAATCCAATTCAAGAATGTGCCTTTGCTATGTGACAATGAGAGTGCAATCAAGATGACACAAAATCCGGTTCAACATTCAAGAACCAAGCAAATTGACATAAGGCACCATTTCATAAGAGACCATCAACAAAAAGGTGATATTCGCATTGAAAGCATTGGCACCGAAGATCAACTAGCCGACATCTTCACAAAGCCACTTGATGAGAAGAAATTTTGCAAGTTGAGGAATGAATTGAACATACTTGACTTCTCCAACTTGAGATGAGTACACCCCTACTTTCTATATGACATGCCTCTCCTCCAACAAAGCAAGGTAAAGTTGGTTGACATAGCATTCATACTTTGCTAAGGACATGCTTAGAACATATAGACATGTTTGCATGACAATAGGCTCATTCATGAAAATCAAAAGGATTTGACGTATGTATGGTACCACTATTGTTTATATGATTGATTGATCTAGTGGTAGCATATGACATGTTTGTGAGCTTGCAAGCCTAGTGTTGAATCTAGAATATGAGCATATGATGTGTAATTTAACATGGTCAAGATAACCCTTGTACTTAATGAGGTGTGAAAAAGCTTGTCCTTGGATCAAACCAAATTACATGTTCTAGGCAAGTGATCTAGATTGAACCATAATTTAACCCTCACATTGATTGACTTAATTCTCATTAAAAATTTGAACCTTTGTGGTCATTGATGACAAAGGGGGAGAGAAACAAAGATAAGTCATAAAGGGGGAGAAAAGTGCTTAAGGGGGTGAGAAAACTTTTGAAAATAGAAAGGGATAAATTAAAACTTGAGCACACAAATAGGGGGAGCAAGCTCATGAACCATTTGTTGCATTTCTATGTGCACTAACATAATGAGGTGTTACATTGCAAGTTTAAATTCACTACTCTTGTTTGATTGGTGATTGCTAGAAATAAAACTTGAATGATGCTTTGAATTCTAGCATAGAGTTCTTATTTTCATGTGGTATCTAGACATAACGTGATCTCACGAGGTATCTTGAGTTTTTGATGTATGTCTAGCTACATTGGTGCTAAGGATGGTATATTGGCAACTCCGATTGGTATCACGCTTCAAAGGTCCATTCTATATACCTTAGCATCATTTTGGTAGTAATAAATCTCCCAAAATTCTAATTCATACATATGTGCAAACTTGAACCGAACTCATGTTAGCACATATGTAGGGGGAGCTAGTACTACCAAAATCAAAATTGAAATATTTGTCCAACCTTGTTTCATGATCAAAATGCTTTGGACAAGCAATTCAAGTTCATTATGATTTCATTTCATATCTTTGTGATGGTTGTCGTCAATTACCAAAAAGAGGGAGATTGAAAGCCCAAGTTTGGTTTTGGTAATTAATGACACCAAGTAGCTAATGCTTTGTGTTCATGTGATTTGAGTTAGGCATAGCAGCACATTTGAAGAAGGAGCAATATGACAAGAGTGGTGGACACATGATCATAAAGAGAGGAAGCATGAAGTGGAGATCATGGTGATGGACAAGGAGTAAAAAGATCAAGGCAAAGGTATAAACATAGGATTTTGCTTTTGCCGGTCTAAGATGAGTAGAGAAGTGATTGACCGGATTTAATTGCCATACTATAAAGAGGGGAAATCTTTAATTGCAATGGTTATCTAGTGCCACTAAGTGTGAATCTCATTTGCATATACCTAGTGCTTAGTGACGTGGTGAGTTGCATGAGAAAGCATATAAAAATGTTTGTGAAATGCTAACACACATGCACATGGTGGTGTAAACTTGGTGGTGTTGGCACTTTTGCAAAGGAGAAGGTTTTGGAGTTGATGTTGATCAACTTGGTGAAGACAGAGAAGTCTTTCGGTGTTCTACGGACATTAGGATGGATTTTAGATTGAAATACTTCTTTGATCCATTATGACTTAGATTGAGTATTCATATGGATTGTATAGCCCTCTAAGTAAGCTTTCCAAAATGTCCAAGATCATCGAATTCCGAGTTCGGAGCTAAAAGTTAGCAACTTAACAAGGTTTGAGATGGTGCTGAGAATGCAGGACCGGAAGTTCCGGCGGAACTTCCGGTGGTTTTTCCGGTGCCTGACCGGAAGTTCTGGTCAGCCTGACAGGAAGTTCCGGTTGGGCTGTGGGTGGTGCGCTAGCATTTGAGAAAACACTTCCAGTGTCTGACCGGAAGTACCGGTCCATGACCAGAAGTTCCGGTCCTTAACCGGAAGTTCCGGTCCACGAATGGAAGTCCGTGTTGGGCATTCTTAACGTCACTACCAAAAGTAGACTTAGTTTTCTAATTCTGATAACGGCGCCAAAAATGCCAAACCTATCCCTCATGCCACTTAAGCCAAGTTGTCATCCCCAGCATGACATGACAGACACGGTGTTGACGGTCCTTAAGTATCAAATTTAATTATCAAATAAATAAAGAAAAGGATCCAAATGAAATCAACATCTAGACTTAGGGTTTTATCTGACAGAATTCCACGAGTTTTGGTGTTTGTCTATTTCTGCAGGGGGTTATCAGGAAATACGGAAGAAAGGCCCACACGTCGGGATTACGTAAAGATATTAACGTGCTGCGCAATTATCTTACATCTAGAAGACTCCAGAAGCCACGAGACCGAAGCGGAGGCGAAACGGGGCCAGAGGCAGGGTGCCCGCCCTGTTCCCCTGGGCGCCCGCCCTCTCCAGGAGTCCAATCAGGACTCTGCTTCGCGGGAGATCTCCACCGACCCAAAGGATGAATCTAAACCATACAATCTATGTCGGTTTGATCCAATGGCCCATATTCACTTGAAGGGACTATAAAACCAGACCCCCTGGCCCCTGGAGCAGGGAGCCTCTCAACCCTAATTCATTGTTCCATCAAGGGAGAAGAAGCCTCTGATCAAGATTAGAGCCACCACATCAATTAGATATCTAGATTAGCATAGCTACATAGGATTAGAACTAGAAGGAGTCAATCTTCGATTGGTTTTCGGATCTGTCAAGAGGATTCTTGGTAATTCTCTAATTGTGCTTCTAATTGCTTTCTAATTATCTTTGTTCTTCAATATTATGAATATGACTTTGTTCTATTTCAATATATTGCTTATGACTTTGCTCTACTTGCTTATATTCAAGATTATATTGTTCTTAGTTTATCATAGTTATGTACTTAGCTTAGTTAGATTGGATCTATATACATGCTTAGGATCGTATAATCTTTATCCATCGGATTCATGGGTAAATGATAGATATTGTGTAGGCGTGGTGCTTATACCGTATTTATCTGCGATTGTACCCAATATGCCAGATCGTGGGGTGGTTCGTGATAATGACAACTTCATTGATTCTTATATAGTCCCCCTCTCGTGTATTGGGCTGGCAGAGCAACATTATTACAGGGGAGTGATTGATATGTTTCTCATATTCCTTGCTAATATCACTATGCATGGGCGTAGTCTTATCTCGCAATGATTGCTAAGTATGCTTGCACTAACTATGATATGCTAGACTATATAGTTGAGAATAACTTAGGGAATATTCTTGTAGTTCGTTCTAATACCATGCTAATGACTTTCTAGAGTATCTAATTGAGGTGCTTATCATATTTATTATGTGGCTAGATCAGATTAATTATCTTTGTCACTATTATTATTTCATATATCTTTTATGTGACACTTATCCCTGTATGAAAGAGTTAGATAAATGTTCTCAATTATACATGCAATGATAGATGCTCAATCTCATATTCTATTCTGTAATCAATATTGATGATTGCTAATCCCTTCCCAGTGGTAAAAATATAAATAACGATACCTGGAATACTTCCCGGTTAAAATGCTGCATCGGTATTAATCTGTGCGCTTGCAGATCCCATTCATTATTTATTTAGAAGAGCAATTGCATATTTCAATACCGTGTCTCTTATATCATGCTGGGGATGACAACTTGGCTCAAGTGGTGTGAGGGATAGGTTTGGCATTTTTGGCACCGTTACTAGATTTAGAGAATTTAGTCTACTTTTGGTAATGATGTTAAGAATACCCAACAAGCATTTTTGGCGCCGTTGCCGGGGAAGGTTGATTACCAATCAGGAATGGAATAAAGGATTTTGAGTTATCATTCGCATCACTAATATGATTGAGCTTATCTATTCTCTCATACAGTTTTACTCCGATATTTTTCTATTTCATCTTATGCAGGGGAATGTATGAATAGAAGACATCTTCCAGGAAATTTTGTTGACAATCCCGAAGCATTATTCAAGAAGACGAGAGCCAAGCTCAAGAAGAGATCATCAACACTTCAGCAATAAGCTTCATCCAATCAAGAAGATCACCGAACTTGTCTTCAGAGTTTGAAGCCATGGCGAACAAATCAATCCGCGAGTTCTCAGCTCCCACTACGGACAACATCCGCACTGGACCTGCTGCAGAGATCGATGGCAACTTTGAGCTCAAGCCTGGACTTATCAACATGGTGCAATCGACTGTGGGAAGGCACACGAAGATGCTAGTGCTCATTTACAACACTTCCTGGAGATTTGCAACACATTCACCATATTAGGAGTTTCCAAAGATGCTATACTACTTCGCCTCTTCCCATTCTCACTGTTAGGAAGAGCGAAGTAGTGGTTCTACGCTACAAAGGAGAAGAATACTACGTGGGCACTCTGCTCAACAAACTTCCTAGCTAAGTTCTTTCCCATGGGCAAGACCAATGCTCTCCGTGGGAAGATTACAAGTTTTCAGCAACAAAATGATGAATCTGTTCTAGAAGCATGGGAGCGCTTTCAAGACTACATCCTAGAATGTCCCCATCATGGAATGGAGAGTTGGCTATTAATGCAGACGTTTTATCATGGGCTCGGCAACAGTGCCCGAGAGACCATGGATGCTGCAGCTGGAGGAGCATTCTTATCACTTACTATACCACAAGCCACAGCTCTTGTGGAGAAGATGGCGTCCAACCAAAGCTGGAATGAAGAGAGGACCCAGACACGCAAGAGAGGTGGAGGTATGCATCAGCTGAAAGAGGTAGACATGCTGTCTGCAAAGCTAGACCTGCTCATGAAGAAGCTCGACGATAGAGCTGGAGATAAGAAAGAAGTTATGCACATCTACGACTCTCACATGACTTGTGAGGAGTGTGGAGACACTGGACACTCAGGCAACCACTGCCCTGAGATACTTGAGGATGTGAACTACATCAACAACAACAACAATAACTACTACAACCGTCCTCAACAAAATCAAGGTTGGAATCAACAAAGGCCTAACTACTCAGGTAATTATCAAGGTAACAATTCTTACAACAATAATGCTAATAATTTTCCACCTTTGAGAGAGTTAGTGTCTAATCAAGGAAAGCTAATGGATAACCTGTCTAAGAAATTGGCATCTAATGATAAAATGCTAGAAAATATAAATAATAGAATGGATAATTTCTCTACTGCCATCAAGAATCAAATTAGCTTTAATAAAATGATTGAATCTCAGTTAAATCAAATAGCTGCTGCTGTTCCTACTACTAACCCCGGTATACCATCACAACCGAAAGGATTAGAATCTGCAAATTTTGTAGACACGTTTGATGCTAGTAATTGGAGTAACCCCATCAATGAATTCTCTACTGACCTTCTGCCGGTCAAGAGAGGCGATCGAGGACGCCCCGTCATCCCGATCTCCATCGGCATGGTGGACGTTCCAGAAGCACTCTGCGACTTTGGCTCCAATGTCAACATTATACCCAGGGTACTCTACGAAAAATTCTTTACATATCCTTTATTAGAAACAACCATGTGTTTGCAGTTTGCAGATCAGACGATAACTTTTCCAAAAGGAATAGTGAAGAACCTTTGTGTCTGAGTTGGTACCTTATATGCCCCAGCAGACTTCGTAGTGGTAGAGACCGGAAATGATGAGAGAGCACCTATCATCTTAGGGAGGCCATTCTTGAACACCACGGGAGCTATCATCTACGCCAGTACTGCCAAGATCAGTTTCTACGTCAAAGGGAAGAAGGAGACATTTTTCTTCAAGAACAAGACTACACAAATTCCAGATCAATCCAGATGTGAATCAAGGAAGAGGACCAACAGGAGGAACAGGAACAAGCAAGTGTGGACCGAGTCAGCTAAGATGGTCACTGTAGTTCATGGAGGCCAAGATCACCAACTCAAGTCACCGCTTTTGACCAAGAAGGACGACCCAGGAATGCCAAGCATTTACTGCTCCATAAATGGATACAACTTCTACAAGACATTTTGTGACACCGGATCGGGCGTCAACATAATGGCCGCAGTCACCTATCGGCTCTTGTTCGGAACCATGCCACTAAGACCAACATACATTCAGCTCCAGATGGCAGATCAGACATTTCGAGAAGTTAAAGGAATAGTAACTGATGTCCCAGTCAAAATAGACGATCACTTTGTCTACACAGACTTTCAGGTTATTGACATGGGAGAAGACGAATACGATCCACCCATCATCCTTGGAAGACCGTTCCTCAGCACCGTTAAAGCAATTATCTACATTGGAACCGGAGAAGTCCATATGCACTTCCCCTCAGAGAAGGTACGCCGTTACTTTACTGACCCTAACTATATCATTGAAGAATCTAAGCAGGTCAGAAAGAGACGCAACCGCAACCAGAGGAGGCAAATCATCAAGGACGGATGGGCAGACTATGAAGGAGAAGTTGTAAGGTCAGAAGACGTAGAGTTTAAACAGAATTATCCAGAGGAGACGGAAGCACCGAGTCAGGTATGGAAAAAGAAGATAACTATACATGAAGAGGAGGCACTGCCGGAAGTACCGACTACGCCACCCAACGAACCTCAGGACGATTAAGAAAATGGAGAGTCCCGTTCGGAGGACTTAAAAACACCGAACGCCTTGCCAAGAGGTAAACTTGGTAGTTATCCTTTCCCTTTCAATTATTTCAAATAGTTTATTTAGTTAATCATGTTCATGCTATCTTAAAAAGAAAATAAAAATATAAAAAACAGTAAGCCCCATGTGAGTATACGAGTGGCATAAAACCCATAAGTACATTCACTGTGGTGGCATAAAAATAAAAATAAAAATTTCTTTTCTGCTTTATAAAATGAAAATATAAAAACAGGGAGTAATAATTATTAAGGAGTCTCAACATGATAAAGGCTAGATATTTATGCTAACACTTAATCAGTTCCACAAGCTTTGTTGTCTATTTGAGCTCCACAGAATTTAAGAAGACTAGCAGACGGAGGACATTCGAATCGCTGTCAGAATGCTGCTGACTTTCAAATACACCTCTGCCACCTGTTAGCTACATCAAGAGAAATTACGTCAAAATTCAGCTTGGGGGAGAGCACCCCCATTTATCTCAATAAGTATTTCTATCTATCTATCTTTATACTTATATTATTTTAGAATATAAATATACATAACTATGGAAAAATCAAATAAAGATTTTATGCTTATATATATATATGTCTTTTGCTTAGTGTGTTTAATAAATAAATAAAGTGGCTATGCTAATCTGTATCTAAAATAAAACTTAAGCATGGATATGATGAATAGTTGCTCTGCCTAATTTGCACATTTTAAGTTCTCTCTCAAGTTTAGACATAACTCTTATAATTTAAAGCTTGCTCTAGACCTAAACTTGTGGGATGAAAACTTGATCTGAAGTCTAAGTTGTTAACGGATATGATATGGGAAGGTTGAGCTGTTGTTTATCTGTTCCTAGAGATGCTAGAATTCTGGAGAATTTTATCTTTGAAAATCTTTAAAATGTTGCATGATGAGTTCCTGTATGATGAGAGTTTAAATTCCTACCACAGCTATATATACATGCTTGCTAGACTTTGAGCCACACATTTACTATTTACTGCTTATGAGCATTGAGTGTGGTCAAGCTGTGTAGACCCTTAGGAACTTGTCATGTGGTTAAATCAAGATTTCACTTGCACGTTCACTCATATATGCTACTTCTACTCCGGAAGTACCATCCACATATATCCATCCATTTCCATCTCCAGAACCACCTAAAAATATTCTACTCCTAATCCAGGAGAGAATAACCAAAAATATTTTTGTTTTTCCCTTGTGAAATAAATGCTCAAGTTATCTTGTTACTACCACTTGCTATATTATCTCATGAGATGAGTGCTCTAAAAAAAAGAAAATAAAAAAGAGAAATACGAGGAAATAAAAAGGAGCAAGTGCTCGGAACCTCGAAAGAAAAGAAAGAGTGAGACGAGAGGTAAAAATGGACAAGTGTCCGATGGTAGAATTAGGGGTGCAAGATACCCACCTGAGAGAAAAGAAAAAGAAGAGCATCTCATTCTCCTCATAAAGTTTCAAAAAAGCAAGGAAGGTATGTATCCCCTCAAAGAGCAAAGTAGAATTAGACTTCCACCACCATTGTTTCTACCATTGTTATCACCATCACCACCATACATCATTCATTCGCCACACATGCACATCTTGATTAAACTTATTGGCTTGTTTCTTTGGATCCATGGTTTAACTATGCAATACATGTCTTGTAAGTATGTATATTTTATTTCCCACCTATGAGCTCCAGATATTAAAGCCTTATTAGAGTAGGGTGAGAGAGAAGGCAATGTCACTATGCCTTATACCACAAATACTACATATCTTGAGAGAAGGCATATACCATCACTGCCTTGGTAAGGATCCAGAAATACCACAAAAGAGAGACCTGAGAGAATCATACAAGGAATCTCTGAGATTTATTTGAAAATCTGCAAAAAACCCCAGAGCTATAGCTGATCAAGAATAAGAGACATGGCACTTGACTAGACTGTTCTATCTTTTAACCACTCAAGACAGAAGTGACGGTTACAGGTCCCATGGTGAAGGTAAAGTAAGTAAGTTTTAAGTCTTGACAGTTTACTCTAACTTAGAGATAAGATCTTATTTAAAAAGCATGTGTACCGTCAATTTTTAAATATATTGCAACAACTTATAATCCATAGCTGAGTCTATCCTTGCTCAGGGACGAGCAAGAGGTAAGCTTGGGGGAGTTTGTTGACGGTCCTTAAGTATCAAATTTAATTATCAAATAAATAAAGAAAAGGATCCAAATGAAATCAACATCTAGACTTAGGGTTTTATCTGACAGAATTCCACGAGTTTTGGTGTTTGTCTATTTCTTCAGGGGGTTATCAGGAAATACAGAAGAAAGGCCCACACGTCGGGATTACGTAAAGATATTAACGTGCTGCGCAATTATCTTACATCTAGAAGACTCCAGAAGCTACGAGACCGAACCGGAGGCCAAACGGGGCCAGAGGTAGGGCGCCCGCCCTGTTCCCCCGGGCGCCCGCCCTCTCTAGGAGTCCAATCAGGACTCTGCTTCGCGGGAGATCTCCACCGACCCAAAGGATGAATCTAAACCATACAATCTATGTCGGTTTGATCCAATGGCCCATATTCACTTGAAGGGACTATAAAACGAGACCCCCTGGCCCCTGGAGGAGAGAGCCTCTCAACCCTAATTCATTGTTCCATCAAGGGAGAAGAAGCCTCTGATCAAGACTAGAGCCACCACATCAATTAGATATCTAGATTAGCATAGCTACATAGGATTAGAACTAGAAGGAGTCAATCTTCGATTGGTTTCCGGATCTGTCAAGAGGATTCTTGGTAATTCTCTAATTGTGCTTCTAATTGCTTTCTAATTATCTTTGTTCTTCAATATTATGAATATGACTTTGTTCTATTTCAATATATTGCTTATGACTTTGCTCTACTTGCTTATATTCAAGATTATATTGTTCTTAGTTTATCATAGTTATGTACTTAGGTTAGTTAGATTGGATCTATATACATGCTTAGGATCGTATAGCGTTTATCCATCGGATCCATGGGTAAATGATAGATATTGTGTAGGCGTGGTGCTTATACCGTATTTATCTGCGATTGTACCCAATATGCCAGATCGTGGGGTGGTTCGTGATAGTGACAGCTTCATTGATTCTTATATAGTCCCCCTCTCGTGTATTGGGCTGGCCGAGCAACATTATTACAGGGGAGTGATTGCTATGTTTCTCATATTCCTTGCTAATATCACTATGCATGGGCGTAGTCTTATCTCGCAATGATTGCTAAGTATGCTTGCACTAACTATGATATGCTAGACTATATAGTTGAGAATAACTTAGGGAATATTCTTGTAGTTCGTTCTAATACCATGCTAATGACTTTCTAGAGTATCTAATTGAGGTGCTTATCATATTTATTATGTGGCTAGATCAGATTAATTATCTTTGTCACTATTATTATTTCATATATCTTTTATGTGACACTTATCCCTGTATGAAAGAGTTAGATAAATGTTCTCAATTATACATGCAATGATAGATGCTCAATCTCATATTCTATTCTGTAATCAATATTGTTGATTGCTAATCCCTTCCCAGTGGTAAAAATATAAATAACGATACCTGGAATACTTCCTGGTTAAAATGCTGCATCGGTATTAATCTGTGCGCTTGCAGATCCCATTCATTATTTATTTAGAAGAGCAATTGCATATTTCAATACCGCGTCTCTTATATCATGCTGGGGATGACAACTTGGCTTAAGTGGTGTGAGGGATAGGTTTGGCATTTTTGGCACCGTTACTAGATTTAGAGAATTTAGTCTACTTTTGGTAATGATGTTAAGAATACCCAACACACGGTATTGAAATATGCAATTGCTCTTCTGAATGAATAATAAATGAGATCTGCAAGCGCACAGATTAATACCGATGTAGCATTTTAACCGGAAAGTATTCCAGGTATCGTTATTTATATTTTTACCACTGGGAAGGGATTGCTAAACATCAATGTTGATTATGGAATGGAATATAAGATTGAGTATCTATCATTGCATGTATAATTGAGAGCATTTATCTATCTCTTTCATACAGGGATAAGTGTCACATAAAAGATAGATAAAGTATGAATGGTGACAAAGATAATTAATCTGATCAGCATAACTCAGCCACGTATAATTATGATAAGCACCTCAATAGATATTCTAGCAAGTCGTTAGCATGGAACTAGGACGAACTACAAGAATATTTCCTAAGTTATTCTTAACTATAAAGTCTAGCATATCATAGTTAGTGCAATTATACTTGGCAATCATTGCAAGACAGGACTACGCCCATGCATAGTGATATTATCAAGGAAGATGAGAAACATAGCAATCACTCCCCGGTAATAATGTTGCTCTGCCAGCCCTATACAAGAGAGGGGGACTATATAAGAATCAATGGAGCTGTCACTACCACGAACTACCCCGCGATCTGGCATATAGGGTACAATCGCAGATAAATACGGTATAGGCACCACGCCTACACAATTCTTATCATTTACCCACTGTACACCTGGATAAACGCTATACGATCCTAAACATGTATATAATTCCAATCTGACTAAGCCAAGCATATAACTATGATAAACTAAGAATAATATAATTGCAAATATAAACAAGTAGAGCAAAGTCATGATCAATATATTGAAGTAGAACAAAGTCATATTCATAATATCGAAGAACAAAGATGAACAATTGAAGAACAATAGAGAAATTACTAAGAATCCTCTTGACAGATCCGGAAACCAATCGAAGATTGACTCCTTCTAGTTCTAATCCTATGTAGCTATGCTAAACTAGAGATCTAATTGATGTGGTGGCTCTAAGGCTTGATCAGAGGCTTCTTCTCCCGAGATGGATAATGAATTAGGGTTTCTGAGGGATAGAGGTGCCCTCCTCCAGGGGCCAGGGGGTCTGCTTATATAGTCCTTCCAAGTGAATATGGGCCGTCAAATCAAACCGACATTAATCGCACGGTTTTCCTTGATCCTTTAGGTCGGTGGAGCATGATCCGTGAGGTGGAGTGTGATTGGCCCCGAGGTCAGGGCGAGCGCCCAAGGGGGGATGGCGAGCGCCCTGCCCCTGGGCCCGATCGGCCTCTCGTTTGTTCCCGTGGCTTCTAGACTCTTCTAGATGTTAGATAATTGCGCAGCACGTTAATATCTCTATGTAAACCCGACGTGTGGGCCTTTCCTCCATATTTCCTAATAACCCCCTGTAGAAATAGACAAACACCAAAACTCGTGGAATTCTGTCAGATAAAACCCTAAGTATGGGTGTCGGTTGCATTTGGATCCTTTTCTTTATTTATTTGTTGATTATATTTGATACTTAAGGACCATCAACAAACTCCCCCAAGCTTACATCTTGCTCGTTCCTGAGCAAGGATAATCTCAGTGATGGATCAAAAGTTGTTGTAATGCCTTTAAAAGTTGACGGTACACATGCTTTCAAATAAGGTCTCATCTCAGAGTTAGAGTAAACTGTCAAGACTTAAAACTTACTTATTTTACCTCTCACCATGGGACTTGTAACCGTCACTTCTGTCTTGAGTAGTTAAAAGGTAGAACGGTCTAGTCAAGTGCCATGTCTATTATTCTTGATCAGCTATAGCTCTGGAGTTTTTGCAAATTTTTCAAATAAAACTCAGAGACTCTCTCAGATCTCTCTTTTGTGGTATTTCTGGATCCTTACCAAGGCAGTGATGCTATATGCCTTCTCTCAAAGTATGTAGTATTTGTGGTATAAGGCATAGTGACATTGCCTTCTTTCTCACCCTACTCTAATAAGGCTTTGATATCTGGAGCTCATAGGTGGGAGATAAAGTATACATACTTACAAGACATTTATTGCATAGTCAAACCATGGATCCAAAGAAACAAGTCAATAAGTCAAATCAAAATGTGCATGTGTGGCAAATGAATGGTGTATGGTGATGATGGTGATAACAATGGTGAAAGTCTAATTCTACTTTTGCTCTTTTGAGGGGATACATACCCTTTCTTGCTCTTTGAAACCTTTGAGGAGAATGAGATGCTCTACATTTTCTTTTTCTTTCCTCTCAGATGGGTATTTGTAACACCCTAAAATTTGCTCCTTTCAAAATAGATGAAAATTAATTTAGTTTTGTATTTGAGTGCTCATGAAAATATATGAAAAATAAATTTGCTCCTTGTTCAACATATCTTTATCTTTTTCTACAATCAAATTCCCTGTTTTCAGCCTATGCTTTAATTCTGAGGTTCTCAAAATCTTTTCTTTGTAACCCAAATCACTCTGTTCAGTTCCTCATCTGTCAATCAATCTCTAAATACTTTACTTGTGATCTTCATATTCTAAAATATCTCTAATAATTTTCCCCAAATTATTGGAGCCTTCGGATTGTTTTTCGGACCTTAAATATCAATTCTAGATTTTCTGCAATTATTTTTATTCACGAAATTAATTAATTCTGAAAATAATTAATCTTAACTGTAATCCATCTCTCACCAAGCCTTTTTGGTTCTTTAACTAATGGATCAAGGTCTGCACAATTCTCTTGCAATCCCCTTGCATTAATCCAAACTTGTTCTCTTGTTTTGATTCATGGCCCATTTTGCTTTGACGAGAGGACGCACAGATTAAAAAAAAGCAAGCAACAAGTCCATGTTCTCTTCGTTGTAATCTATTTACGATTTATATGCCGTGTAAAACAAGGACTCCGTATCAATCATGCCATGCCCATCCATAAATAACAATCTCTGATTCATATGTATCCTTTCTCTCTAAACCCTTGAAAATCTAGACTCGGTCCTCATAGCCCAACTACTGTCGCCGCCTTCATCTGACACGCCGAGCTGCAAGTGGATCCAACCAAGATCACGGAAGCTATCGATGGTTGAAGTGCCGCCGTCACCAGCGAGCTGCATGTGCTGCTGCACCCCCACGTTCAGGCGCGTGGATCATGGAGAAGTTTGTTCGGGCTTCTTTGCATCCGGCGATCCTGCTAGCCAGAGATCGATTCCATTCCATACGTGCGTGTTCTACTTTGTTTAGAATCCTGCAGGGTAAGTCCTCACCATGGATATGCTCGTTCTCGTCTTGTCATTGAAGCTAATAATCACCATACTCTGCTTGGTTTCCTTGTGCTAGTTTGTGCTGGCCACCGCCGTTCTTGATGTCGCCGAGTGGCTTAGTCGACTACGTCGCTGCTACTCGCCTGTGGATGTTGCTGTCGCTAGCCATGCATCACAAGCAGAACTCACCATCATGTACATGTAAGCAGCAGGCTATAGATACTATTTCTCCCGTTGCCTTGACACAAGAAACAAGCGTCATGCATATTTGATTAAAGGTGAGACACACATCTCCTTATCCATTATTTTATTGACTAAAGTATATGCTGATGTCACACATACATCATTCATACATAATAAATGATCATTCTCTATTTATCTCTCCATCTGAGAAAATTCTTCTTTTATACATCCTCGGGATAATTTTCTAACTACATAAGCACTCATATGTTCATCCTTGCTCTGAATTGATTATCATCATATCTTAGTTATTTTAGCTCTATTTGTTTTGACTCTACTGATAGTATATACATGCGATATGTCTTCTGAATTAATATAATATTAATTGGAATAAAAACAAGATATGTTTAAGTCTCGGCTTTTCATAAAAAAATATCAATATGACCAATATTTACCTGTTGCATTATGTTAATTAAATTTGTTAGCTTTATTAAATTCAAATTAGACGTTCTCACCTATGATTTATTTTATAAAATAAAATAGACTTCTAATCTGCTTGTACATCAATATTTATAAATAAATAAAAACATGACTAGTTCTAACTCAGGCTTTTAAACCAAAATAGAGTTGAGTAATCTAAATAAATGTCATTCATATGTTTTTTCTCACTTAAAATAATCAAGCTTATAGTTGTTTCTTTTTATCTTAATACATTTCGTTTGAAAAAAGTTTATTTTACCAACGGTAGCAATGATCGTCTTTTTAGCATGTTGTTTTCAAGCCTTTTGTTTTTTCTTGTGTGGTGTACTGTTCTTAGTTGTTTCTATTGGTTGAATATGTTTGATGATATGCTTGGTTGCTACAATCCGTGAGTAGAAGAGCTGTCCATGAGTGTTGAAGATCAGAAGATGATGACTAAAGGCTCATGGTGTGAGAATTAAGCAAGTGTTCAAGGCAAGTATAACTTGGGATCATCCTTGTTACCCATTCACTTATAAATACACATATATATCATATGCATGCTTTCACCTTGTCGACCTTAGCAAAATCATAGATGATTGTTACTTGGATTCCTTGCTACCTACTGGATATGCATTTGGTGTAGATGTGCTAGTGCTTGATATAATCCATGATCTTGTAAGAAGATTTATAGCTATGCAATGAACATAAAAGGATGACAAATAACTATATGAGATTTTGTCTGTAAGTGATCACTGGGACAACAGTGCAACCATGAGGGCTATAATGGCTCTGGCTTTAGCTCAGTATGAAGACCTTTTCTTGCTTGTTAGAGGTTACCCGAAAGGGCGGAGGGGCTGAACCGACACGGGTATAGTGCGAGCCCCTGTCCCTATGTGTATAGGCTACGCGTCATTGTGCCATTCGGAAGGGGGTATCTATATCTGCTCGCAAAGGAAACCTTGCGGCCCTAACATGTTAGACGAACTTTTGAAAGGCTTCATAGTGATCCCTGCTGACCTCCCTAGGAAGGGGGTTAAGAGATTAGCTACCTCGGGCGAAAGGGTAAATCATGACTCATGGATAAAGATGTACAACCTCTGCAGAGTGTTAAAACTAGTATACTAGCCGTGCTCACGGTTAAGAGCGGCCTTGGAGGTTCTTGCTGCGACGATGATGAGCTTGTTAAGTTGTTATATCCATTTAATTATCGTTTAGGCTATGAGATTAATTATGCTTACACTTGATCACGTGATTAATGGATTATTTATGCTACCTTGACATTTGTTATATAATTATGAACATGCTATCCACTATTAAAAGCTAAATGCAGTTAAACCAGTGTCAGCTATTTGAGCCTCATGAACCCCTGGTTGTACTTGTTGAGTACGATATGTGCTCACTCTTGCTATTTCCCACCACTCCAGTTTACTAGTAAGAGTTGATCAGAAGAGCGATGGAATCATGAAGGATGTTCTCAGAATACAAGAAGTGCTACTTACCCCCAGTCAGCCGTTCCTGTGAAGATTGAGCTTGAAGATTAGTTATTATGTTATGATTCTCTGATGTAAGTGTTAATTATAAGTATGTTTCCGCTATATAACATTGTTTTTGATATTATTGCTTCTGTTGTTGTATGTGTGGACTTCCTGGGCACACATATGGCTAGCCTGGTTTTATTCTTTAAAACCGGTGTGACAGTATTACACCCCCCTAATTCTACTGTCGAACACTTGTCCATTTTTACCTCTCGTCTCACTTTTTCTTTTCTTTCAAGGTTCCGGGCACTTGCCCCTTTTTATTTTCTCGTATCTCTTCTCTTTTTTTAGAGCACTCATCTCTTGAAATATAGCAAGTGGTAGTAACCAAGATAACTCGAACATTTATTTCACAGGGGAAAACAGAAATGTTTTTGGATATTCTCTCCCAGATTAGGAGTAGAATATTTTTGAGTGGCTCTAGAGATGGAAATGAGTGGATATATGTGGATGCGTACTTCCGGAGTAGAAGCAGCATATATGAGTGAACGTGCAACTGAATCTTGATTTAACCACATGAAAAGCTCCTAAGGGTCTACACAGCTTGACCACACTCAATGCTCATAAGCAGTAAAAAGTAAATGTGTGGCTCAAAGTCTAGCAAGCACGTATATATGGCTGTGGTAGGAATTAAAAATCTCATCATACAGGAACTCATCATGTGTTATTTTAAATATTTTCAAAGATAAAATTCTCCAGAATTCTAGCATCTCTAGGAACAGATAAACAGCAGCTCAACCTTCCCATATCATATCCGTTAACAACTTAGACTTTAGATCAAGTTCTCTTCCCACAAGTTTAGGTTTAGAGCAAGCTTTAAATTATAACAGTTATGTCTAAACTAGAGAGAGAACTTCAAATTTGAAAATTAGGCAGAGCAACTATTTATCATATCCATGCTAGAGTTTTATTAAGATTCAGTTTAGCATAGTCACTTTATTTATTTATTAAGCACACTAAGCAAAAGACATATCTATATATAAGCACAAAATCTTTATTCGGTTTTTCATGGTTATGTATATTTTTTATTTTAATATAGTATAAGTATAAATGTAGATAGAAATACTTAGCGGGATAAATGGGGGTGCTCTCCCCCAAGCTGGATTTTGACTTAATTTCTTTTGATGTAGCTAGCAGGTGGCAGAGGTGTATTTGAAAGTCGGCAGTACCTGACAGCGATTAGGATGTCCTCTGTCTGCTAGTCTTCTTGATCCTTGAATTCTGTGGAGCTCAAATAGACAACAAAGCTTTGTGGAACTAATTTGGTGTTAGCATAAATATTTAGCCTTTATCATGTTGAGCCTCCTCAATAAATATTACTCTCTTTAATATGATCACAATCTTATTTTTATATTTTCATTTTCATAGAGCAGAAAAATATTTATTTTATATTTATGCCACCACAGTGAATGTACTTATGGGTTTTTTGCCACTCGTATACTCACATGGCGCTTACTGTTTTTTAACATATTTATTTTCTTTTTTAGATAGTATGAACATGATTAACTAAGCAAACTATTTTAAATAATTGAAATGAAAAGGATAACTACCAAGTTTCCCTCTTGGCAAGGCGTTCGGCGTTTTTAAGTCCTCTGAACGGGACTCTATGTTTTCTCAGTCGCCCTGGGATTCACTGGATGGCGTAGTCGGTGGTTCCGGCGGCGCCTCCTCTTCGTGTACAACTATCTTCTCTCTCCACACCTGACTCGATGCTACGGTCTCCTCAGGATAATTCTGTTCAAGTTGTATGTCTTCAGACCTTACCACTTCTCCTTCGTAGTCTGCCCATCCATCCTTGATGATTTGCCTCCTCTGGTTGCGGTTGCATCGTCTTCTTCTTGTCCTGACCTGCTTAGAGTCTTCAACTATATAGTTAGGGTCAGTAAAATAGCGGCGTACCTTCTCAGAGGGGAAGTGCATGTGAACTTCTCCAATTCCAATATAGATGATTGCTTTAACGGTGCTGAGGAACGGTCTCCCAAGGATGACGGGTGGATCGTACTCATCTTCTCCCATGTCAATAACCTGAAAGTCTGTATGGACAAAATGATCGTCTATTTTGACTGGGACATTAGTTACTATACCTTCAACCTTTCGGAATCTCTGATCTGCCATCTGGAGTTGAATGTATGTCGATTTTAGGGGCATGGTTCCGAACAAGTGCTGATAGGTGACTGTGGCCATTATGTTGACGCCCGATCCGGTGTCGCAAAGTGTCTTCTAGAAGTTGTACCCATTGATGGAGCAGTGGATGCTTGGCATACCTGGGTCGTCCTTCTTGGTCAGAAACAGTGACTTGAGTCGATGATCTTGAACTCCATGAACTGCAGTGACCATCTTAGCTGACTTGGTCCACACTTGCTTGTTCTTGTTCCTCCTGTTGGTCCTCTTCTCTAGTTCATGTCGGGGTTGCTCTGGGATTTGTGTAGTCTTGTTCTTGAATGAAAACGTCTCCTTCCTCCCCTTGATGTAGAAACTGATATTGGCAGCACTAGCGTAGATGACAGCTCCCGAGGTGTTTAGGAATGGCCTCCCTAAGATGACGGGTGCCCTCTCATCATTACCGGTCTCTATCACCATGAAGTCTGCTGGTGCGTACAAGGTACCAACTCGAACGCAGAGGTTCTTCAATATTCCCTTGGGGAAACTTAACGTCCGATCTGCAAACTGCAAACACATGGTTGTTTCTGGTAAAGGATATGTAAAGAATTTTTCATAGAGTACCCTGTGCATAATGTTGACACTAGAGCCAAAGTCACAGAGTGCTTCTGGGAAGTCCACCATGCCGATGGAGATCGTGATGACGGGGCGTCCTGGATCGCCTCTCTTGACCGGCAGAAGGTCAGTAGTAGCTTCTGCGACGGGGTTACTTCAGTAGTTACCTGTATCAAACATGTCTACAAGATTTGCAGATTCTAATCCTTCCGGTTGTGATGGTATACCGGGGTTAGTAGCAGGAACAACAACAGCTATTTGATTTAACTGAGATTCAATCATTTTATTAAAGCTAATTTGATTCTTGATGGCAGTAGAGAAATTATCCATTCTATTATTTATATTTTCTATCATTTTATCATTAGATGCCAATTTCTTAGATAGGTTATCCATTAGCTTTCCTTGATTAGACACTAACTCTCTCAGAGGTGGAAAATTATTATTATTGTTGTAAGAATTGTTACCTTGATAATTACCTGAGTAGTTAGGCCTCTGTTGATTCCAACCTTAATTTTGTTGAGGACGGTTGTAGTAGTAGTAGTTGTTGTTGTTGATGTAGTTCACGTCCTCCAGCATCTCAGGGCAGTGATTGCCTGAGTGTCCAATATCTCCACACTCCTCACAAGTCATGTGAGAGTCGTAGATGTGCATAACTTCTTTCTTATCTCCAGCTCTACCATCGAGCTTCTTCATGAGCAGGTCTAGCTTTGCAAACAGCATGTCTACCTCCTTGAGCTGATGCATACCTCTACCTCTCTTGCGTGTCTGGGTCCTTTCTTCATTCCAACCTTGGTTGGACGCCATCTTCTCCACAAGAGCTGTGGCTTGTGGTATGGTGAGTGATAGGAATGCTCCTCCAGCTGCAGCATCCATGGTCTCTTGGGCACTATTGCCGAGCCCATGATAAAACGTCTGCATCAGTAGCCAGCTCTCCATTCCATGATGGGATATTCTAGGATGTAGTCTTGGAAGTGCTCCCATGCTTCTAGAACGGATTCATCATGTTGTTGCTGAAAACTTGTAATTTTCTCACGGAGAGCATTGGTCTTGCCCATGGGAAAGAACTTAGCCAAAAAGTTCGTGGAGCAGAGTGCCCACGTAGTATTCTTCTCCTTTGTAGCGTAGAACCACTGCTTCGCTCTCCCCAACAGTGAGAATGGGAAGAGGCGAAGTAGTATAGCATCTCTGGGGATTCCTGATATGGTGAATGTGCTGCAAATCTCCAGGAAGTGTTGGAGATGAGCACTAGCATCTTCGTGTGCCTTCCCACAGAACTGGTTGGATTGCATCATGTTGATAAGTCCAGGCTTGAGCTCAAAGTTGCTGTTGATCTCTACAGCAGGTCCGGTGCGGATGTTGTCCATAGTGGGAGCTGAGAACTCACAGATCGATTTGTTCACCATAACTTCGAACTCTGAACACAAGTTCCGGGTGAAACTTTGGTGATCTTCTCGATTGGATGAAGCTTCGTGCTGAAGTGTTGATGATCTCTTCTTGAGCTTGGCTCTTGTTTTTCTGAATAATACTTTGGGATTGTCAACAAAATTTCCTAGAAGATGTCTTCTATTCATACATTACCCAACATAAAATAAAATAGAAAAACAACGAGGTAAAACTGTATGAGAGAATTGATAATCTCAATCATATTAGTTATGCGAATGATGACTCAAAATTCCATATTCATTCCTGATTAGTAATCAACCTTCCCCGACAATGGCGCCAAAAATGCTTGTTGGGCATTCTTAACGTCACTACCAAAAGTAGACTTAGTTTTCTAATTCTGATAACGGCGCCAAAAATGCCAAACATGTCCCTCATGCTACTTAAGCCAAGTTGTCATCCCTGCATGACATGAGAGACACGGTATTGAAATATGCAATTGCTCTTCTGAATGAATAATAAATGAGATCTGCAAGCGCACAGATTAATACCGATGTAGCATTTTAACCGGGAAGTATTCCAGGTATCGTTATTTATATTTTTACCACTGGGAAGGGATTGCTAAACATCAATGTTTATATTGGAATGGAATATAAGATTGAGTATCTATCATTGCATGTATAATTGAGAGCATTTTCTATCTCTTTCATACAGGGATAAGTGTCACATAAAAGATAGATAAAGTATGAATGGTGACAAAGATAATTAATCTCATCAGCATAACTTAGCCACATATAAATATGATAAGCACCTCAATAGATATTCTAGCAAGTGATTAGCATGGAATTAGGAAGAACTACAAGAATATTTCCTCAGTTATTCTTAACTATATAGTCTAGCATATCATAGTTAGTGCAATTATACTTGGCAATCATTGCGAGACAGGACTACGCCCATGCATAGTGATATTATCAAGGAAGATGAGAAACATAGCAATCACTCCCCTGTAATAATGTTGCTCTGCCAGCCCTATACAAGAGAGGGGGACTATATAAGAATCAATGGAGCTGTCACTACCACGAACTACCCCGCGATCCGGCATATAGGGTACAATCGTAGATAAATACGGTATAGGCACCACGCCTACACAATACTTATCATTTACCAACTGTACACATGGATAAACGCTATACGATCCTAAATATGTATATAATTCCAATCTAACTATGCCAAGCATATAACTATGATAAACTAAGAACAATATAATTGTAAATATAAACAAGTAGAGCAAAGTCATAATCAATATATTGAAGTAGAACAAAGTCATATTCATAATATCGAAGAACAAAGATGAACAATTGAAGAACAATAGAGAAATTACCAAGAATCCTCTTGACAGATCTGGAAACCAATCGAAGATTGACTCCTTCTAGTTCTAATCCTATGTAGCTATGCTAAACTAGAGATCTAATTGATGTGGTGGCTCTAAGGCTTGATCAGAGGCTTCTTCTCCCGAGATGGATAATGAATTAGGGTTTCTGAGGGATAGAGGTGCCCTCCTCTAGGGGCCAGGGGTCTGCTTATATAATCCTTCCAAGTGAATATGGGCCATCTGATCAAATCGATATTAATCGCACGGTTTTCCTTGATCCTTTAGGTCGGTGGAGCATGATCCGCGAGGTGGAGCGTGATTGGCCCCGAGGCCAGGGCGGGCGCCCTGCCCCCGGGCCCGATCGGCCTCCCATTCGTTCTAGTGGCTTCTGGACTCTTCTAGATTTTAGATAATTGCGTAGCACGTTAATATCTCTATATAAACCCGACGTGTGGGCCTTTCCTCCATATTTCCTGATAACCCCCTATAGAAATAGACAAACACCAAAACTCGTGGAATTCTGTCAGATAAAAGCCTAAGTCTGGGTGTCGGTTGCATTTGGATCCTTTTCTCTGTTTATTTGTTGTTATATTTGATACTTAAGGACCGTCAACAGTCCGCATAGGAGCCTTTGCGCATGGCCTCGCATGTCAGGATTCACTTCCGGTCTCTAACCGGAAGTTCCGGTGGAACTTCCGATGGGTCCAAGTCTCTCACAACGGTTAGATCTGCTTGGCCACAACGTCAGATCTGCTTGGATCGAGGCTCCAACGGTCAGATCTGGTCAGACCAGAAGTTCCTGTCCCAGGCATTGGAACTTTCGGTGCCACACTATAAATACTCGTTTCCCTTGTTTCTAACTGGGCACTTCGTATAGAACACATTTTCTAACTTCCGGTGGCCCTTCCAAAGAGTATAGAAAGCTCTCCCCTCCTCCTCTCTCGCTCCCTAAGCTTTGTGCTCCATTCAAGTGAGAGAATGAGCCCTAGTGATAGATCTGAGAGCTTCAAGAGAATCTCTTCCCTCTCCTCTCCATCCCCATAGCATGGTGCTCTTTGGTGAGAGGATTTGGGAAACCCAAGTGTTGTGCATTTGTGATTTCATTCTTGTGGCACTAGGTGGTGATTGCATGTGTGGATTTCTTGTTTTTCTTGGGTGTTTCCCGATGCCCTAGACGGCTTGGTGCAAGGGAGGTGTTGAGCTCGTGATTGGAGATTGTTTCGAGCCTCACCAAGTGATTTGTGAGGGGTTCCTGAGCCTTCCCCGCGGGAGATCGCAATTGGCTACTCTAGTGGATTGCTCGTGGCTTGGAGGATCCCCATCTTGTGAGTGGATGTGCGGCACCCACTGAGGGTTTGGCTTTGGATTGCCAATTAGCTCGTGATCCATCATGTGGGTGTATCGCCACAACGAGGACTAGCTTGCCGGGAAGCAAGTGAACCTCGGTAAAAAATCTTGTGTCTTCTCTTGCCGAGGATTCTCTTGTAATTGTGATTGATTGATTGGCTATATTTCTACTCTACAATGTTGGTATAACAATCAATCTCCTCTCCGTTACTTATGTGCATACCTTGCTAGTTGTGTAGCTTGTTTAGCTTAGCTATCTTATTTAGGAGTGTAGCAAGCTTCTAGTTGTGCTTTCTTGTTGTAACTAGTGTTTAGCTTTCTTGCTAGACCTGTGTAGGTGGCTTGCAAAGCTTAGTTGTGCTAGTGCTAGAATAGCTTCGCCTTTTGTTTTACTAATCAACTTGTCTAGTTGAAGTTTGTAGAAAATTTAAATAAGCTGTCCCTCTAGCCATTTGGACCTTTCACCTGTCCATCCATTGTTAGCATTCATCGGTGTAGGCCCTACCGATGGTTGATAATTGGGCATCATCATTGAATTAACATACCCTAGCTGTGTCATAAATCTTTGATGCGTCAGCATTGGATCTGTCGATGCGTTAGGCATCTGGAACGTTGGTATTTGAGAATTTCTAGTGAAGGGTCTTGTAGTGGTAGTTGTGGAATAAAGAGGATTCTGATTCATTGGCGATACTGGGGGTGCCGATGCCATAGGAGCCTTGCCTGTCATGTCAGCCACTTGAGATGTCCCAGAACTATTTGCCATAAATTCTGGGGGCATACCATATCCCCACCAGTTGGGAGGAACTTGAGAATTTTTAAACACAGATCCTGACATCGCCGATGCCAATAGATCTATAGCAAGTTGTATTTGCCCATATGCTATTGCTGGGTTAGTTCTCATCGGTGTAGATTATCCATTGGTTACCCCTAGTATGCTTGGAGGAGAAGTAACTTATGTACCCGCAACGGCTGTAGTAGCCGATGGAGCCGTAACCAATGATGATCCTAGCTGATGATAGGTCGAGCCCACATAAGCTGGTGGTACTTGTCCTTCTTTGAATGTTCTAGCCACAGCATTGAAAACTGTATTGGACAGCACACTGGATTGATTGATCAGAGCACGATTGATAGCACTGTCATCCATCTCTTGCAATTTATCAAGATTGGCTTCAAAAGTGATTTGCCGAGGTGTCGGCAATGCTTCTTTCTGGATCACCTCACCGCTCCTGTTGATAGTGAAGGATTTCAAGCACAACTGCTTGTAGTCCTCCATAGCTTTTGTCATAGCTTGCTTCTGTTCATCTCTGAGATTGGCTTCCGTCACGGGGATAACGTTCTCCAAATCGAAATCGGTGTTCGACATGTTGATCTTGATATTGAATCTCTATCCCACCGGGCGTGCCAAAAGATGTGTTGGTGCAAAAGTAGATCTGCAAACACAATACCCGATTTGATGTTAAGGCGTGCCAGCCGATTTGACCTTACAATCAACAAAGGTGATAACTCGAATACTTTGGTCCCGACAACAGCGATGCGCCCGGATGTCACGGTCAAGAGGTATTCACACAGAACTCGAGAACTCACCGATGTTGACTCGAGGAATTCCTAAGAACTCGTAGTAAAAGGAAAATAAGCAAAGTTGACGAAATCGTCGAAAATGTAGATGCTGGAATAGATGTAAAGACTTGTATTTGATTGATTGTTGTCTATTACATCGCTACGGGGTCTACATTTATACCCTGTCCAAAAGAGTTACAATTAGACACGACTAGGATTCAAATTCCAAATTGAACGGAATCCGTATGCAAAACAAACTCTAGTAACTATGGAAAACATTAATTTATCCACCACAACCGATCGGCACACCATCACCACCCGATCGATAATTACTGCGCCTCTCTTTGCGACCATCGGCGAATCACCTCTCATAGCCATCGGCAACCATCCGCATCGGTCATCGACATAGATTCATCACTACTCCTGGACTTGGCCATATTCTGTCGTTCTATCATCGGTATCAACCCTCATCGGCAACTCTCCTATCAACTAGTCACCACTTTTCTACCTGCCGATCTACGCCTCATTAACTCCAGATACGCGTCCAAAGATACGTGTCCAAAAATGGTGTCAACACCCATCAACTTTGTCTTGCTCCCTATGCTTAAGGATAGAGAAGAATAAATATACTTTTGGTTTTGTTGGTGTTTTCCATCAACAGGACCCATGCACTTGATCTCTGCCTTATCTCTATGAGCAGGACACATTTTGAGAAACATGGAGGAAGTTTCAACTCCCAGACTCTACCAAGTGAAGGACCTGGATCTACGAGCACAAACACACTGAGCAAGATTGTGTCAACGCTGTTGATATTTGGTAACGCAATAAGGAAATGATCCGCAAGCGCACGGATATCGGTGAGCATTTCACCCGGGAGGTTTTCCAGAGTATCGTATTTATATTTTTACCACTGGGAGAAAGGGTGCATCTGACTAACCAAATCTATTGCTACTATCGCTTTAGGCTACAAAGAATGTTTCTTGATGTGAGTGATGTATAGAGAAGACTGCAATCGTAGTCTCGTTCTAACCTTGGTAGGGAAGATCTATTGTTCTATTGGGGAAGCTTACGGAATCTAGACACCACAAAGGATGTTCGACCCGCACCTATAAACCTACCCGTCCAGCTAACGAGATGTGGGCTGCAAAGGTAACTCGGAAATGTCACGTTCCTTGCTACTACCACGGTCCAGCTAGTCAGGGGATATCTATGAGTACCCTAGCCTAAACACCACGTTTACGCCAGCAATAATTACTCTAATACTCAACCAGAAGAGATTAAAGTAAACTCATAAACCAAAGAACAATAAAACAAGAACTTACTAGAATTAGAAGTCGAATTACTGAAGAATCCTAGAAGCAAGCCTCGGGTTAGAAGACTTGATCCCGCAGGTACAACCTCGGAGTAGACACCGACAGGCCGGGCTTCCTCCGATCTACACCTCCACTCTATCTCTCTCAATCTAGTAGAAACTAGAAGATCTAATTCTACTCACATTGGATGCTAAGCCTAAAAGAAATTTTATTTAGAGGAGAGGTATTCCTCGGAGAGGTATTCCTTCGAGGGCTCCTCTCAACTCTATGATGAACTTGTCTCCTCTAGGGGCCAGGGGGTCTGGTTTTATAGTCCCCTCAAGTGAACTTGAGCCATTGGATCAAACCGACATTGATTGGACGGTTATCCTTGATCCTTTAGGTCGGTGGAGATTGATCCCGAAAGAGAGTCCTGATCCAACTCTGCAAGGGGGCAGGCGCCCAGGTCAACTGGGCGGGCGCCCGGTGCCTGGCCCCGTTCGGCCTTCGCTTCCTTCCCGCGGCTTCTGGAGTCTTCTAGATGTAAGATAATTGCGCAGCACGTTAATATCTCTATGTAAACCCGATGTGTGGGCCTTTCTTCTGTATTTCCTGATAACCCCCTGCAGAAATAGTCAAACATCAAAACTCGTGGAATTCTGTCAGATAAAACCCTAAGTCTGGGTGTTGGTTGCATTTGGATCCTTTTCTTTATTTATTTGATGATTATATTTGGTACTTAAGGACCGTCAACAAACGCCGCACTTCGAACTACTGGGCAAACGAAGAACATGGGTGACACCGTATCAAGAGGTGTAGACGTCAAGGTCCACACCTGAATCAAATGATGCACCTGAAGAATGAACTCGGTGAGAAGTCTTGTTCAGAAGACTTAAAACATTGAACCCTCACCGAAAGGTAAAATCAGTAGTTATCCATATTTATCCTTTCTGCATTCTCTTTTCCCATAAAATTATTTACATTCCTTAAATGGCTTGTTAGTTAATCATGCTATCTTGAAAAGAAAATAAAAATGATAAAAATAGTAAGCCCCATATGAGTATGCTCGTGGCATAAAACCTAGAAGTACATTCACTATGGTGGCGTAAAAATAAAATAAATATATTACTATCCTATAGAAATGAAAATATAAAAATAAATTTATGATCCTACCAAAGCGAGTAATATTTATTAGAGGAAGCTCAACATGATAAAGGGAAAGAGATTTTATGCTAACACTTAACCAGTTCCACAAAGCTTTGTTGTCTATTTGAGCTCCACAGGATTCAAGGATCAAAGAAGACTAGCAGACGGAGGACATCCTAATCGCTATCAGGGTGCTGCCGACATTCGAATACACCTCCGCCACCTGCTAGCTACATCAGAAGAAATTACATCAAAATCCAGCTTGGGGGAGAGCACCCCCATTTATCCAGCTAAGTGTTTCTACTCGCGTTTATACTTTACTCAAATAATAAAAAGATGCATAATCATAAAAACCCAAATAAAGATTTTGTGCTTATATATATATATATGTCTTTGCTTAGTTTGCTAAATAAATAAATAAATAAAGTTTGCTATGAACCCTCATGATAAGCTCTCACATGGAAATGATGAATAGTTGCTCTGCCATGACTAGTTCTCAAAATTGAAATCTCTCTCAAGTTTAAGCATGACTGTTATTAATTAACATTTGCTCTGAGAATTTTATCTTTGAAAATCTTTAAAATGTTGTATGATAATTTCCTGTATGATGAGAGCTTAAAATCCTACCACAGCCATATATACATGATTATTAGACTATGAACCATACATTTACTTTTTACTACTTATGAGCATTGAGTGCGGTCAAGCGGTGTAGACCCTTAGGAGCTTGTCATGCGGTTAAAATCAAGATTCACTTGCACGTTCACTCATACATGCTGCTTCTACTCTAGAAGTACGCATCCACATACATCCACTCATTTCCATCTCTAGATTCACCCAAAATTATTCTACTCCTATCCAGGAGAGAATAGCCAAAAACATTATCCTATCCCTGTTATTCCCCGTGAAATAAATGCTCGAGATATTTTGGTTACTACCACTTGCTACATTATTCCAGGAAGGTGAGTGCTCTGAAAAAAAAGTGAATACGTGGAAATAAAAAGGGGCAAGTACCTGGAACCTCGAAGAAAAGAAAAAGTGAGACGAGAGGTAAAAATGGACAAGTGTCCGACAGTAGATTTAGGGGTACAAGATACCCACCTAGGAGAAAAGAAAAAGAAAATATAGAGCATCTCATTCCCCTCAAAAAGCTTCAAAGTGCAAGAAAGGTATGTATCCCCTCAAAAGAGCAAACGTAGAATTAGACTTTCACCATTGTTTTCACCATTATCACCATCATCACCATACACCATTCATTCGCCACACATGCACATCTTGATTTGACTTATTGACTTGTTCTTCTAGATCCATGGTTTGACTAAGCAATAAATGTCTTGTAAGTATGTATACTTTATCTCCCACCTATGAGCTCCAGATATCAAGCCTTATTAGAGTAGGATGAGAGAGAAGGCAATGTCACTATGCCTCATACCACAAATACCACATACTTTGAGAGAAGGCATATACCATCACTACCTTGCTAAGGATCCAGAAATACCACAAAAGAGAGAATTAAGAGAGTCATACAAGGAATCTCTGAGTTTTATTTTTAAAAAAATCTGCAAAAACTCTAGAGCTATAGTTGATCAAAGAACAAGAGACATGGTGCTTGACTTGACCATTCTATCTTTTAACTGCTCAAGACATAAGTGACGGTTGCAAGCCCCTTAGTGAAAGGTAAAATGAGTAAGTTTTATGTCTTAACAGTTTACTCTAACTCAGAGATAAGACCTTGTTTGAAAGCATGTGTACCGTCAACTTTCTAAGGCATTGCAGCAATTTCTGATCCGTCACTAAGTCTATCCTTGCTCAAGGACGAGCAAGAGGTAAGCTTGGGGGAGTTTGTTGACGGTCCTTAAGTATCAAATTTAATCATCAAATAAACAAAGAAAAGGATCCAAATGCACTCAACACCCAGACTTAGGGTTTATCAGACAGAATTCCACGAGTTTTGGTGTTTGTCTATTTCTATAGGGGGTTATCAGGAAATATGGAGGAAAGGCCCACACGTCGGGTTTACATAGAGATATTAATGTGTGCGGCAATTTTCTATCATCTAGAAGACTCCAGAAGCCACGGGAACGAATGGGAGGCCGAGCGGGCCCGGGGGCAGGGAGCCCGCCCTCCCCCTAGGGTGCCTGCCCTGCTACAGGAACCAATAAGGCTCTGCCTCAAGGATTATGCTCCACCGCCTTTGAGGATCAAGGAAAACCGTGCGATTAAGGTCGGTTTGATCCGATGGCCCACGTTCATTTGAGGGGGCTATATAAGCAGGGCCCCTGGCCCCTGGAGGAGGCATCCCTATTCATTATTCATAGACAGAGCAAAAGCTAGGGTTTGTACATGAGAGCTCTCCTCTCTTCTCTAAACTAGAGTAGATCTAGATAGTAGCGAGATGGAGAGCGAGGGAGGATTGGAGGAGAGGCCGGCCTGTCAGTTCTTCCTCCGGTTGTACTTCGCCATGATCAATCTCTAATCAACCTTGCTCATGGGATGACTCTGGTAATCTACTTCTATTTCATTATGCAATTACTATTCATGTATGTTCTGGTTCACAACTCTTTTGAGTACTTTTAATCTATAGGACCCGATAGGTTAGAGTTGTAGTATAGGTGTTAGCGTGGTGCTTAGACCTAGATTACTTGTGGATATCCCCTGTCTAGCCGGATCGTGTGGTAGGCTGCGTATGTGATAGCTATGTTGGTCCTCTGTAGTCCACCTCCCGTTAGCAGGACTGGTAGGGTTTATCGGCCTATGGATGAGCATCCTTTGTGGTGTATTCTTATCACAAGGTTCGTCCCAGATATAGACATACCCCTTTGAAGTAGAGAAACCATAGTTATCCTCTCTATTCTCCTACCATCGCCCATATACTAGATTGCTCTACTCTCTATTCTCATATTATCACCTATTGTTATCTTACCTTTAATATTGTTCTTATTCAATTCTACCATGTTTCCTATTTACACCTACTTATCTATCTACGTTAAGTTAGAGCGTAGATCAGTTCTCCTGTTTCCCTATGGATACGATAAAACCTTTAACTGGGTAAAAGCTACAACGGTATCCTTGCACTTGTGGATTTATCTGTGTGCGTATAAATAGCATAGTACACTCTAGTGCCATGCTGGGGATGACAACCTAGTATTCATATGGTGTTAGCAAGTGTCAACAAACCCCTGCAGGAAAATCTCAAATACAAATTGGGAAAGTCCTGAGATGAACTCATACTAGAGATGAAGGGAGACACAACTCACGCATAGCCAAGTAGAAAGAAGGGTGCCACAAAACATGATCCATGATCAAAGCACTCACTCCATGGAGTTGCACTCTCTTGTCAACCACTAATTATCAAGAATAAAGAAAAGAAGGACAAGAGAAAAGCATGCAACATTCAGCACTCTCACCTCTGAGGTTGAGAAGCTGAGACATGAGGAAGAAGGTCAACTCCTCTAGATGATCCAACCAAGTTCTTCCTCGTCGCTCCACATGCTGGTTTGCAATATCTAAATTTACTATTACATTATTTCTATGAATTTGAGTTGATTCACAATGCCCATATTTAAGAATCAAATCATAAGATGGAAAAATAAAATCAATTCTTTAGAAATAAGTAATTGTGAATAATGAATGTGCTATGCTAAGTATGTTGAAACAATTTCTTTTGTAGCATAAGAAGTGACCCTTAGCTTTGTGTTACAACAATTCCCTTGTCATTACTTGTATACTCCTTCGGGTATGTGTTGTCCACTAATGATTTGTAGGGATAAAATAATAAGAAGAGCTAAAGGTCCAAGCACAAATAAAACAGAGAACAAATAATGGCAAGAAAGGAGTACAACAAAGGAGACAAGATAGCCAAGCAAGGAATGTTTCCACAAGATGTTACAGCTTCAACGTGCTTCAATACTAAAGGTAACATCTCTTCGTAAGTGATCATTACTTCCAAAATATCCTCCTTGATTTTGGCACTCACATAAGTAGAGAGTCCAACATGTTTTGAGTTACAACCTAATTTTATCTAATCTAATTAGCTCAACATGTTTAGTTCTTTATGCTTGTTCCTAAGAATCACTTTCTTGATCTTGTAGTTTTTAACTCAATGATCTGAAATAATGCACATTCTATCTTTGGAAGATGATAGTCATAATTATGAAGTTTAATGCATAGATAGACCATCCTTCCATAATGTTGAATAATCTGATTGGCCAAGTGTTTTAATGCTACAAGCTTGCAAATCATGTGTTCCTATCACCCATGTTTAGATTGAGCAAAACACATAAACATCAACTTTATCTTGTTCAATGTGCCTAAGGATAGAGTTTAATGAATAAACCTTTTGGTTCTGTTGGTGTATTCCCACTAACAGAGCCCATGCACTTGATCTTTGCCTTGTCTCTATGAGCAAGACACACTTCAGTCAACTCCCCAAGAATCTTACAAGTGAAGATCCTAGACCTATGAACATGCACACTGAGTGAAGATGTTGCTAGCTCCCTGAACTAGTGCTTGACTAGAAACCATTGGAGAAGCAATAAACATAGGTGACACCATCTCAAGAGGTGCAATATTATGGTCTCCACCTTTGGGACCAGATAAAGCACCTAATAATTAACATGGTAAGAGGTCCTGTTTGGAGGATTTAAAATCACCGAATGCCACACCAAGAGGTGACTTGGTATTTATCTGCATTTTCCATTAAGCATATTTATTTTTCTTAACTGCATTAGTAGTTGCATCTTTATTGTTTATGCATTAGAAAAATATGTATTGCATTGCATTTAGAAAACTACTAAGCCCCATGTATTTAATATGTGATGCAACAGATCACATACTTATCTACTGTGGTGGCACAAAAATAAGTTTTACCATATTTATTTTCCTGTCTGCATACTATAAATATGAAAAGTATAAAAAAATATGTTCATCCTGCTAAAAGATAAATGGGTATAAGAAAGCTCTAGACTCTCAAAGCTTAGAGGTTTATTACTAAGGCTTAATCAGTTCCACAAGCTTTGTTGTCTATTTGAGCTTTATAGGCTTCAAAGGATCAAGAAGAACTAAGAGGCAGAAGGACGTCCTGTGCCCTGTCGGAGTACTGTTCGCATGAGGCAAGTGCTGTTTCTGACAGCAAGTACCTACGATACTCCAGGAGGATCAGTACGTCTTCACTGCCCGTCAGCAATCTCAACACACTATGTCAATATCCAGGTTGGGGGAGAGCAACCCCCGTACACCGAGCTAAGTATCCCTTACTCACTTATCTATTTATTTCTAGTGCGTTATGATTAGATTAAAAGATGAATAATCTTAGAAACCCAAAAAAGGTTTTATCTTTCATAATTAATCTTGCTAGGAGAGCTTCTAATGAATCCGTTAAGATGAACCTCTAGAATTAACTCTTATATGAAGATGATGAATAGTTGCTCTGCCTCCTTGCAAGTACCTAGTTTTCAACCTTGTACTTTCTTGAGTTTTAGGCACAACTGTTTAGACTTCAGATTTGCTCTGAGCCTAAAACTTGTGGGTAGCAAATGCTTGATCTAAGTCTAGGTAGTTGACGGATATGATATGGGAAGGATTTGAGCTACTATCAATCTTGCTCCTAGAGATGCTAGAATTCTAGGGAATTTTATTTTGAAAATCTTAAATTGCTACATGATGAGTTACTTTATGACGAGAGTTTTAAAATTCCTACCACAACCAATTACTCATACTTACTAGATTAGGAAAACCTCCACTTATATTTCAACCTATAAGCATTGAGAGTAGTTAAGCTGTGTAGACCCTATGGAACTAGTCATGCAGTTAAAGTCAATATTATGTGCTCTCCATCTATTGATCTTAGCTACTTCTATCCTCAAAAGTATGCAACCAGTTTCATCCACCACATTCACTATGTGCTACTTCTGTTCCTGAATATCACCCACATATACGCACTACACCCTGTGTTGTTTCTATCCTCGAGACATGCACCTATGCTGCTCCTACCCTAAGAGTACGCATTCCTTTATTCACCCACAAACATTTCACATCCACTTAGAAATGTTCTACTCCTACACTGGGAGAAGACACCCAAAAATATTCAATGTCTTATTCTACTTATATCTAATAAAGCTCCAGTTATCCTAGTTGATACTCCCTACTGTTATCATTGCATTAAAAGGGATGGCTGATCTCTGAAAAAAGAAGAGACAGAAAAAAAGAAAAAAAGAAAGAAAGAAAGAGGACAAAAGTCCTAATGCAAAAGAAATGAAAAAATCCTTGTTCTCAGATTTGGGAAGTTCCACGAGTTTTAGTATTCTCACTTGTTTTGTAGGAATATGCAATTTTCCATCAAATAAAACTACGTGAAATGATGATTTGGACTACACCATTGTGACGGGCTCGTCGAGACGATCAAAACAGACATATCATTTGCTATATTTGAAGTCCAAAGTGAAAATATATTATTTTTACAAATAAAAGAGAATTACCACTAATGGGTCCCACGCCCAAGCAAGGCCCATGACGTGTGAAGACGCTCATATGGCATGATAGAGGCCCAAGAGAGGCGCCCCAAGCTGCTCTCTTGAGTGGGCTCACATGAGGGATGATTGGAAGGCCCACGTTGATGTATAATAGCCCAACAGAGCAAACGGTGGAAGAATTAGTCCCACATCGCCTGTCTAGAAGAGGTGGGAGACCTTTCTGGGCTATAAATAAAGAGGCAGACCCCCCTTGCTAAGGGCACCATATTATGGAGATGTAGAGGCATCCCTCGAATGGATAACCTCTCACCTCTAGAGAACTGAGACTAAACATTCCAATGTAGTAGATTAGTTCTAGTTGAGAGTTAGGGAGAGCGGCGCTATGCCCGGGTTCTGGAGGAGTTTTTGGAGGAGTCATGTAATACCCGATTTTAAGGACAAAACCAGATATGCACCATATGTGAGTCTTAGAAGTCAATTCTCACATATAGCTACAAATAAGGGATAATATCAATAGACAATGCATAAATATATAACGTACTTAGTATAAAAGAGATAACCTTTGATAACAAACAGCGGATAGACAACTCCAAACTTCGGGTATTAACTTCTCTCTACAGGATCCAACTGACTGGTTGATCACAAGCCTAACACTCCTCCTGATGTATGAGGGAAATAGCAAGAGTGAGTCCATGTCGAACTCCACAAATATAGCAACTAGATTATATAGCGCCAACAATCTCATGATCAATGTGACATAAATAATGTAAAGCATTCAATAATAAATAATGAGTATTTTAACACAACAAGAATCATCACCCTTAATGCAAGAATCCCCAAGGCCGCTCTTGACCATGAGCACGGCTAGTATACCAGTTTT